>NW_019154103.1:27101744-27102563 GCF_002288905.1 Enhydra lutris kenyoni
AACGTTAAAAAAGAAAAGGGTAAAAGTTAAAAAAATTTAGCAGAAGAGGAAAAAAAAATTGAAAAAGAAAAAAAAATTAAATTAACTGCAAGGCTAAAGAATCATGGGGAGAAAGCCATGAGTTCTGTGCTTTGTTTTCTCCTCCTCTGGAATTCCGCAGCTGTCCTTGGTATTGAAACTGCACTCCTTGGTAGGTGAACTTGGTCCTGGCTGGGTTTCTTGTTGATCTTCTGGGGGAGGGGCCTGTTGTAGTGATTCTCAAGAGTCTTTGCCCCAGGCGGAGTTGCACCGCCCTTACCTGGGCCGGTCTGAGTAATCCGATTGGGTTTGCTTTCGGGAGCCTTTGTTCTCTGAGCGCTTTCCGTAGAGTTCCGGAGGGCGGGAATGAAGATGGCGGCCTCCCGGTCTCCGGCCCGGAGGAGCCGAGAGCCTGGGGCCCCACTCCTCAGTGCACCCTCAGAGAACAGTGCCCAATTACTCCCGTCACCCTGGCCTCCAGCCGCGCTCTGAGCTGACCGAGCCTGCGACCGGTTCAAGGTAACCCCGAGATTAGAGCTCACTCCTCGGCTCTGTCTCTGTAGCCGGCTTCCCCGTTCTAATACCTGTAAGCTCTGCGACACTCAGACACCCCCGATCCTTTTGTGACCCTGTGGGACCTGAGGCCACGCTGACCCTGCGTGAGCTTCACCCTGGTTAAGCCTCTGGAGCAATGTCCCTCAGCGGAACAGACTTTTAAAAGTCCTGATTTTGTGCTCCGTTGCTCCGCCGCTTGCCGGGAGCCGGCCCCTCCCCCCGCAGTCTATCTTCCCGTCGCTTTGG
>NW_019154103.1:27102663-27422015 GCF_002288905.1 Enhydra lutris kenyoni
GGTTAAGCCTCTGGAGCAATGTCCCTCAGCGGAACAGACTTTTAAAAGTCCTGATTTTGTGCTCCGTTGCTCCGCCGCTTGCCGGGAGCCGGCCCCTCCCCCCGCAGTCTATCTTCCCGTCGCTTTGGATTCACTTCTCCGCCAGTCCTACCTTTCAGAAAGTGGTTGATTTTTTGTTTCTGGAGTTGCTGTTCTTCTTCTCTTCGATCTCCCATTGGATTTGTAGGTGTTTGCAATCTTTAGATAAGCTATCTAGCTGATCTCCCGCTACCCGAAGTAGTCTCAGCCTGCTACTTCTCCGCCATCTTGACTCCTCCTCCCTCATGTATATAATATTTAGTTTCCATTTATTTCTAGTCAGTTTTCCTAAGCCATATTCCATGAGTGATCAGCTAGTATGTTTCGTAATAGGGAATTTCAGGAGCCTCTGCTATCTGTATCAATCTTCTGTACTTTTTAAATTAAAAGAGTCAATGCCAGAAATTGATTTTCATTGTTGGAAATAGTAGCCTGTTAACAATCATTTTGAATGGTGGACTAGCATTGTAAGCTGGAATAGATAATTAGAGATATTCAAGATATGTGCACTGGTACTCCCCAACCTCATAGGACCAGGTTGTAAAAATGCTGTAGGCTCTGGTACCCAAAGCTTGATTCCTAAATGTGCCCGTGTCACTATTAGGTTAGGAGAATGTCTGCCTTCCTATCTCCTATAAAGCATAATAGAATTCTGCCTCTGAAATGTTGTCATATATAACTCTAGGGAACATTCCATGCAAAGAGTTGATCAGAGAACATAAAGGGATAGAGAACCGAAAAGTAATATGCCTGACAGAATAGGTACTATAAACTGTTTGTGCCTGCTTGCTGCTGATGAGTGATTGTTTAATGAATGTTCACATGTGTGACAGAATTTGCTTTGAGGCATGCTTTAATTATCGCATAGTTAGGAAGTGGTGGCGAAATAGCTAAATCTTTTGCCTGCTTCCAAGTTTTCCGGTCTTCGCATTAGGCATGACCTGGTTAGCAAAGGTCAGTTTGTTATAGAGATCATCTCTATCCTGCAGGGATTGGAAGTGTCTCTAAAATATTTCATCCCATCCATGTTGCACTGTGATGACCACTTCTTCAGGGCACTTTGTTATTCAGCAAAACCTCATGTGTTACTAGGAACTAAAGGTACCTGAAGCTCTTCTTGTATCTCCCTCTGTAACAAAGACATTCTGAGAAGGATAGCCCACAGTATTTTTTGTGTGAATTTCTGATTGATGCAAATGACTATTCCTAGAATTTAATTTAAATGTAAATCATTAATATATATGTAATATCATGTTGCCTATGCTGAAGCATTTCAAAGTAAATTATAGCTGCCTTAATACTCTTTGCCTTTTAAATAAGATGCCCATAAAGAATGTAGCCTCAGAGGAATACATGAAAATCTAGATAGACTTAAAGTGCGTTCCCAGATCTTTTCCTTTCATTTAACTACTACTAAAAGTAGACACTGTCTAGTAACATCATTCTCCAAGAGGGCGGTCGCAGTGTATCAGGAGGCGTTTGGAAATATGGGATGGAGCTTTTTCAGTTGTTAAGATGAATGTTGTGATGACTGAAGAATGCTGCCACAGTGCTAAATTCCACACTGTCTGAGGAACAACAGTCTAAAGAATTCAAGGCAGAATCATCCCACTGACAGTGCCAGTTACATTTCTGTTGAGGAAAACTGCCAGACTAAGCAATATAAATTTCCTCATACTTGTATATATTAAGGGGTTTGTTATATTGTAATTAGTGTTTCTTGTGTTTCTATCTCCATTCATCTGGATAATTTGAGGGAAGACTGTCATTTTAATCTTCATTTGTTTGAGAACTCTTACAGTGTTGGCAAACAGAGGGTTTTTAATAAATGTTTGTGTTGAATAAATGGCATGCATATGGTCCAAGTTACTCAGCTTTTTGTCTTAAAGAAGGAAATGCCAGTGTTTGCTTCTTGAAGCCAATTTAATCACAGGCAGTTGGGATCCGCTTCTAGATATACCTTCAGATTGTTAAAGAATAAATCAGGTTGAATTTAATTTTAGTAGATCTGGTAGGAATTTATTTGATATAATTCCGAGTAAGTGTAGAAAAACATAATGAAGGAAAGGACTTCAATCAGAGTCAAATGTTTCTAAAGATAATCCAAAGTTTTTTAAAATATTTGTTCCTCTAATATTAATATAAACCAAGTTTCAGCACAAATAGGAAAGCTTAATCTCTACTTGCAGATTCTGTAACAGTATATTTCTGAGTTAATTTTTTCACGACTTTCTGAAAATGTAGGCCTCTAATGCTAATTTGTGGTCCAGGTTGTGTAGGAAAATAATTATTAGTGTTGGGACATGCACAGTTCTCTTATTAAGCATTGTAATACCATCTAAATATATTGTGTAATTCTATTAGAATATTAAATTTTAATTTTGTATTATATGTACAAATCTTTGTTCTTTGAAATATCTAAGTTTATGTTAACCCATTAACTAAAGTCTTATAGGGGCACCTGGGTGGCTTAGTGGGTTAAGCCTCTGCCTTCGGCTCAGGTCATGATCTTAGGGTCCTGGAATCAAGCCCCGCCGAGTCCCTCATCGGGCTCTCTGCTCAGCAGGGAGCCTGCTTCCCTTCCTCTCTCTGCCTGCCTCTCTACTCGTAATCTCTGTCTGTCAAATAAATAAATAAAATCTTTAAAAAAAACAACAACACTAAAGTCTTATAATTCCTTACCAGTTTCCAACACTGGATTATAAATCACATATGATAGCTTGCTAACATTCTAGAGGACAAAGCCAACCAATACCAGCCTGAATTTCACTGTTTTCCTTGATTGTTTGGGATTTTTTTCTTTTCTTTTTTTTTTTTTTTGTGAATTATGTTGAAGTGAAAATTGGTTTTCTTTTTCCAGTTTTATAGAAAATGTGTTTGTATGTGTGTATGTGTGTTTGTCTTTTAAAAAATGTTTGATTTCCATCTGTCATGTCTCCATCAATAAAATAAAGTAGAGCTGTTACCAGAACTTTTTGCATGTTCATAATACTTAGAACTTTGGGCTTTCTAGATTTTACCTAACCTGTAGAACCTCAGCAGATTCGGGTTATAGGACTGGTTTTAGGAAATTCTATTAGATCATTAATTTATGATTATATGTTATTTGGTGGGGTGTGGGATAAAAACCAATGGGAAAGTACAATATTAATAGTGGTATATAGCCTGGGAGAAATTTTGAAGTTGTATGTGGCAGTGATGAGTTGAAGCAGGTGAATGCATCATTTGAACAGTGTCTCTGTAGGGCAAACGTACTCGTATTAGATTCAGCACTCTGGCATTTGCTTGAAGATAGCATACCTGCAACTTTCTGTTATTTCTCACTGCCACTGATGCAGGGAAGAATACTTTCCACCTAAACTAATTCTGAATTCTTTCCTAAATAAACATGATAGCTACCCAAAGATGAGCTAGGCAATCACTGAGTTTCAAATCCTCCCTCTGCATGCATAAGCTCAGTTTTACATTCATAGTATTAGACCACATAGCAGATGAATTATTTCTTCTGCAAGTAACATGATGGCACTAAACTGCAGGTAGATGCCTTTTTTGGTGCAGTTATGCTCTCTAGGGAAAAAAAGGGAAAAAAAATCTCTAGTTGTATGTACTCTAGAAATAGATCAAGTAAATGTCAAGTGACCTCACAGGTAATGTAGAAAATTAACAAAGAAAATGTATGGACTATATTTGGTAGTACTCTTATTTCTTGACATCATTGCAGAATCATGTACCAATCTTCCATCATCACAAAAAAATTCTATTTTATAAAACCTCTGTTTGAGTTAAGTCTCTGGATCAATATATAATATTTTCCTGATTTTATTGTTCAGTAAGAGTGGTTAATAAAATACTGACAAATGTCATGAATTTTTGGCGGACTCTTGAACTCCAACATTCAACATCTAATTGGACAATATCTTTAACAACAGTCACAATTTGACCTATGTTTAGATAATCTGAGTTAGTACTGGGGGATAAAGTCTGCAAGAGAGAGATAAGTCAAAATCCCTGAATATAATTAAAATTATATTCTTGATTTTTTCTTCATTTCTCTAGGGTATGGTATGGTTGTTTTTTCCCCCTTATTTATTAAAGCCATGCAAACCATTCAATTATGATTGACTTAATTTAAATACATGTTATTATTTGGTTGATGAGAAGGAAATGTATGATGTCTTAATGATATTGGCATGGCGATTTTGATATGGTTTTCATGAGTTAAACACCTGTTTGCAAGGAGCTGGTGAAGAGAGCCAGCCAAATCACATCATATCAATTCTAGAATAGCTGTCAGATGTCATTGACATTTAGCTACTGCAGTGATTAGGATTAAAATCGAACTGGTACAGAAACTTTGCTTGAAGGCTAGGTGTCATTCCCAAAGCTAGATTCATCGAATTCCATTCCCTTGTTCTACCTTTGAAGGGTGATACATTCATAATAGAATTTAATGTTGGGGTTGTTTGTTTTTTTCATAAGTCTCATTTATTCATTTTCTGTTTCTTTTCTTTTTTTTTTTAAGATTTTATTTATTTATTTATTTGAGAGAGAGAATGAGAGAGAGAGTGCATGAATGGGGAGGGTCAGAGGGAGCAGCAGACTCCCCGCTGAGCAGGGAGCCCAGTGCGGGACTCAATCCCTGGGACTACAGGATCATGACCCAAGTGGAAGGCTGTTGCTTAACCAACTGAGCCATCCAGGTGCCCCAGTTTCTGTTTCTTTTCATGATCTATTAGTGTTATTTATTTTCAGAAGAAAAATGTGAACTCAGTATTTATGAAAACTTTTCTAACTTCCCTTGGCTCTTCAGTTATTCATATATTAATATTTTTTTTAAAATAAATAAAATAATATATTTATCTCATATTCAACTCACTAATCTGTTGCATTACTAATCATTGAAGTTCTTATTTAATTTAAATAATTTTATTTATTTTTAATGTAATATATTTTCATTAGAAATTATTATCTCAGCTATCTTCAGACACTTAATGCCACAAATGTTTGAAATGGGTAGATTATAACAAAAATATTAAGTGTTAGAGCCTATGAATAACTTGAGAGTACACACCCAGTCTAATTATATTTAAATTTCCATATATTTTCAAGTTTATGTTTGCCAAACAAAACACTCCTGTGGGGCATACTAGACTGGTAGGTTGACACTTTTTAACCCTTGATTTAGATATTTCTAAAAATAAGTTCAGAGCCTAACTTATTAGATATTTTCCTTTGTGTGTGTGTATACATACCTGTGTGTTGTGTTATCATGTAGATGTAAGGTTTTTTTCACCTTAAAGCACCAGCCAGTATTTTTACCAATTTTGGGGAGTGTATGTTCACAAAATTATTGTTGCCTTGTCATTACTACTTGATTTTGTTAGTTTTCTCTTCTATTTTTGTGTAGCTATATTTGAAATTATTTATTTTTTTCTTTGTTTTTCACTTTATTTTTTCAGAATTAATTCATAAAAGTGGATTTCCTGCTCAAAAGTTATGATTATTTTCAGAAAACTCTTGAAACATTTTACTACATTACCCTCCAGCCATTGGTACATGAAAATGGCCACTTGCTACATCCTTGCCAACTTTTGTGCCCTAGCTTTCTCATTTAAATATGAAATTACAATAACGCTTTATAATAACTATGTGACCATGTAGGCTTGTATTAAATGAGTTAGTAATATGTAAAGTATTTAGAATCAAGCCATGAACATTTTTGTTGTTACTATTTGAAAATATGTTGGTAAAAATTGTTTCTCATTCAATTTAATTATTAGATGGGACACATTTTCTTATGTGTATTAGACATTTTGTTTCTTCTTGGGTGAATTTTCTATTTATATTCTTAGCACAAATTTCTAGTGTGTTTTTGCTTATTCTTACTTATTTTTATGTACTCTTTATATCATAAGGATGTTAACCCTGTATCTGGACTAAATGGTTAAAATATTTCCTTTAGTCTCTTTTTCTTTTTATATGCAAATGCTTAATTTTTTTTATTGAGTCATAATCTTTTTGTGTATATTTTTTCCTTTTTTTTAATTTAGAAAATGTTTTGGTTTTCTGTGGCTGCTATAACATATTACCACAAAGCAGGTGGCTTAAAATAACAGAAATGCATTCTGTCATAATTATGGAGACTAGGAGTCTAAAACAAGATATTGTCAAATCAGTTCCTTCTAGAGGATCTGAGAGAATCCATTTCCATGCTTCTCTTTTAGTTTCTTAAGATTGCTAGCAGTCCTTGGCATTCTTTGGCTTGTAGATTCCTTGGCATCACTCCAGTCTCTGCCTCCATCTTCACATGACCTTCTTCCCTGTATGTGTATGTAACTGTGTCTAAATTTCCTTCTTCACACAAGGACACCAATACTGAATTTCGGGCCCATCCTAAGCCTCATCTTAAGTTGATTACATCTGCAAAGGCACTATTTCCAAAAAAGGTCACCTTTATGGGTTATGGATAAACATGAATTTTTGTAGGACACTATTCAATACAGTGCAAGAATTAATTTCAGATTCCAGGATCACAAAAATAATCATTATATTTTTATTTTATTTTTTTACAGTTCTTTAATCTATCTGGATCACCATTGTTTACTGAAGTAATCAGTAAATAATTATTAATCATTTAGACCTTGAAATTTAAGAATCCTTCCATTTTGGGACACCTGGGTGGCTCAGTAGGTTAAGCCACTGCCTTCGGCTCAGGTCATGATCTCAGGGTCCTGGGATGGAGCTCCATGTCAGGCTCTCTGCTCAGCAGGGAGCCTGCTTCCCCCTCTGTCTCTGCCTGCCTCTCTGCCTACTTGTTATCTTTCTCTGTCAAATAAATAAATAAAAAATCTTAAAAAAAAAAAAAAGAATCCTTCTATTTTTTTTCAAGTGGTAAAATAAAAAAGTAAAATACCAAATGTATATTTAATAAAAATGATCACTTTAACACACACACACACACACACACACACACACACACAGAAATAAGATACATTTTTAAAAGGCACTTTGATGACTCAGATCTTATCTAAGAAATACTAGGCTTGATTTCCATTGTCTGTTGCAAAATAAAGACTTCTCACACAAATCAAGCCCCGCTCTCTGCTCAGCAGGGAGCCTGCTTCCCTCTCTCTCTGCCTGTCTCTCTGCCTACTTGTGATCTCTGAATGTCAAATAAATAAATAAAATCTTAAAAAAAAAAAAAAGTTGATCCTTGTGTTATTGTATTGTTCTCAGCCTCTCCATTGTAGTAAGGAGGATGTGGGGCTTCCTATTTTGCTATATTGCTGACATCACCCTCTTTTTTCTTCTTTTTGCCTGAATTATACAATCAACATGTATGAACATGATAATAATTTGAGTCCACATATATGCTGGCAGTGAGAAAGAAAAAAGTATTTTTATTTATTTTTTATTTTTTAAAAAAATCTTCTTTTTCAAGGTTTTATTTATTTATTTGAGAAAGAGAGAACTCTAGAGAGAGCAAGCATAAGTGGGAGACAGAGGGAGAGGGAGAAGCAGACTCCCTGCTGAGCAGGGAGTCCAATGCTGGGCTCCATCCCAGGACCCCGGGAACATGACCTGAGCCAAAGCAGATGCTTAACTGACTGAGCTACCCTGAAAAGAAGTAATTTTAAATGAACAATTCAAGATTTAGAAGACTGACATCCAAAACATGTCTCTTCTCTTTTTTTACCTGAGGTGTTTCCCTATTAACCTTTTATTTTGCTGTGTAGAAATCCTCTATCATTATTAATTCTTTAAAGTAAAATAGAACAAAATTCAAATAAAAACAAAAAAAGTGATCTTTATTTGAATTATTTCTCCTCAAGGTTAATTTTTAGTGTTCTCTCTCTCTCTCTCTCTCTCTCTGTCAAACTTTAAAAGATTTAAATTCTTTTATTACTGTCCCTTTCCATCTACTCTTACACCCATTAACCCATTAGGGATTATCTCTGAGTAGTTACTGCATTGTTTCTTATTGTAATAAAAATACAGTTTATTTATGTACTTAACCTTTCCTTAGTCCTTTTTGATTTCTCTAGTGTTATTGGATTCCATTGATACCTTTGACTTCAACGTGTCCTACTAGCTCTTGTCTCTTCTTTCTCATGGTGGCTTTATAATCCCTCAAAGGCTCTTTGATTTTCTTCATCTGTTACATGTTAGAGTTTCAGCTTTCTTTCACCCTCCTAACTTTTGCAGGGTAGGGCCCTTTTTTTGTTTCTTAGCTTTAAGATTGCCTGCATGATAAGTAAAGACTCATATATTTTTTTCTTTTAAAATAAGGATACCTCCACCTTGATATTCCAAGACACAGCAAATTGAGTAGGTCCAAATTGTTATCATTACATTTATCCCCTATCTGCTCTTTCAAAATTATTTCCTCTCTCAGTTAATGATGTTTATATTCATTTCTTCCCCCAAATAAAAACCTCCCCAAATGTCTTTAGTTCTTATTGCTTACCTCTTGTAGAGCTGTTAGGTTCCTTTGGAATTTTTTCCACTTATCATTCCCCCTACCATTCTGTTGCACTATAATCCATTCTCTATTATTCTGACAGAGCCAGATTTTATAGGCTTAATCATGTGCTGAACCTCTCCCCTTCTCCACACACTTTCTTGGAACTATTAGCTGTATTAGTACCACACCAGTAGGTCCAAAATCATTAGGATGACACACGAAGCCCCTTTTCAGTATTTTAACTTAACCTTTCAGCCTCATGTTCTTTGCATATTAGAACTCATGCTGTGCTCTGAACACATGCTCTAGTTTCCATTATCTGCCATGGCCTTTCTCTTTCCACTGAACATTGTATTCCCTCTGAGTGTCCTGCTTGGACTTCTCTACCAACAAAAGTAAAGAAATAACTTGTCTACTTAGTTATATCATTATGTCCTCACTTGTTACAAAAATAATTTTAGGCTGTTTTTATAAAATTAGAACTAAAATATGAATCTCTCAGAGGCTGTGGAAGTCTAAGAAGTCTGTCAGTAGAGTTTCCACTGGAATTCATGCCCTTGTGTAACCCCCTGACCTTGAGTGTATTCTGCACTTGATGACCAAATTCAAAGGAACTGTACATGGTAGACTTGACAGAAATGTCATTGACAAGATTAGATTGAGGTACTATGGCTTTAGCCTTACATCCTCTCTTGAACTCCTTTGGATTCTTTGCCTATCAGAAAGCCAGCTGCCATGTTATGAAGCACAGAAAGGTTAGGGACTTGGAAGGAAGCTCATGAAGTTAGGGAGATTTCAGGCCTCTATTAAGTTCACATCCTCTGCTACTATTCCCTTTGTTAAGCCAACAGGTGGTTTGAAGACTCTGCCACAGGTCCTGAGGACCAGGACTCCTAAGTATTAGCAGCAGCCCTGAACTGACCATTTCCCAAACCCAGTTTGGGAAATTCCTAATCTAAGAATTGATTCTTTAAATTCCTAATTAACACTGACATTGAAGCTTCAGGACACCTCAAAAAATTCCTTCAAGTGGCCTGTGGTCTTTCTGAGGCTGGTGTCCAGTGAGAAGTCAGGACGTAGTGCTTTTCTCCTTCATTCAACACTGTTCGAAATTCCCTGTATTTCTTATAACATTCACTTTCCTGTCCCTGCATATATGGTGCTGTGCTAGCCTTTGACTACCAGGAGATCCTCAAACATTTTTAATAAGCTAAAGTTTTGCTTTTTGGACAAATATAAGCTAAGCCAATTTTGTTTTCAAGAAGTCATTCATTCTATCTTCTCTTTGTCCTTCTTTTCCCAAATTCAAATCTTGATGTGAGATCACAAGCAGGAACTGTTATGTCCAATGGCAGGTTAGAGGATTAGAATAGATTATCTATGGGCATCTGTAGCCTCACTTACCCTTTTTCTGTCATCTTTCCTTTCTCTAGCTTGGTTGAGGTAAATGGCTCTTCCTCTAGCAAAGATTTGATCTGGCATGTGAAATTTGGAGGGATCCCTAAAATGCTAAGCACCAAAATGAACTAAAAATCAAGAATTTGGTGGTAGGCAGCAGGAAGGGATTGTCTCCCCCAACACCCTACCAACGCCAACCCACCACCACTATCAAGCCACATCTGCCACACCTGACCAGATTTCCATTTTTCTTTAATTCAGGATTTATATATTTATTCATTCTTAGATTTCAGTTTTTTAATCTAAATAATGTTGAACCAATGCATGCTTTAGAAATCCATAATGTGGGGCGCCTGGGTGGCTCAGTGGGTTAAATCCTCTGCCTTTGGCTCAGGTCACGATCCCAGAGCCCGCATGGGGCTCTCTGCTCAGCAGGGAGCCTGCCTCACCCTCTCCCTCTGCCTTGCTGCTTTGCCTACTTGTGATCTCTGTCAAATAAATAAATAAAATCTTAAAAAAAAAATCCATAATGTCACTATAGTTGGTTTGACTTTTGGCTAAAAATTAAGTATTGTTTATTTTCCTCTTACTGGTAAAATGAATTAGCTCAGTCTACGTGTGTATGTGTGTGTGAGAGAGAGAAAAATATAGTGTTCACTATTTCATTCTTTTTTTTTTTTTTTAAAGATTTTATTTATTTATTTGACAGATAGAGATCACAAGTAGGCAGAGGCAGAGAGAGAGGAGGAAGCAGTCTCCCTGCTGAGCAGAGAGCCCGACGCGGGTCCTCGATCCCAAGACCCCGGGATCATGACCCGAGCCGAAGGCAGAGGCCTCAACCCACTGAGCCACCCAGGCGCCCCCACTATTTCATTCTTATAAGAAAAATGTATTTCCTACTCTTTGGTTATGTAGCCAAATTACATGAAGAAAACAGTAGGAATTTTTGTTATGTCACAATGCATCTCTATTCAGTCAATAGGGATATAAAAATCTGTAATGAAATACAAAAGGTAAAAAGGTAAATTGCCCTTTTTTGCATCTTAAAATCTCCAAAGAAAATTGAAGTGTTCATAAATCTTTATGAGTAGTGCACTTCACACACACACACACACACACACACACACACAAATAACCAAAGAATGTATAATGCTGTTAATAAAAAAAGGTCTTTGAACATTTGGTATTTGAAGTACTACTTAAATGGAGTGACATCTGAGATTTTTATCCTTGGATAATTCTTTTATCAGTTGTTTAATATAATGTAACAATTATTCATGACATGATGCAGTTGAAATGGATTCACTAGACAAATAATAACCTACACTCTGCTTCTCCATTATAATCCATGACTTTTATATTTATCCTTCAGATGAAAAATTTATTTAGGGATGTAGAAGAGGCACAAAATGCTTTGTTGAGTGGAATGTAGTGTAGAGCAGCATGTAAGAAGAGGAGCAGCTAGCCTTATACCAAAATTGCTTTCTTACTAGCCTGTTAGATACTGAGACACAGTAATGGAGGGTTTTTTTTTTTTTTTTTTGGTTTTGTTTTACCAATAAAGTAGAGATTAGGGACAGAGCAGTATCTTTTTTAATGTGCCTCCTGTATATCTTTCCTTCTTTCCATAAGCACTGTAACGAATTCCTTCCATTCTACCTTCATAGAAAACATCATGTCTTTATAAAAATTTCTGAAATCCCAAATTAGCACATCTTATCACAGTTGCTAGAGTTACTTTTGCTATTTCAAACATCTTTCTATCAATTTGGAATATTTGCTGTAGCAGAAATTGTCCACACTTACCTCACCCAAATCATTTTACATATGTAAATATTAGATGAAACCAAACCAAACCAAAAAATAAATAAACAGAAAAGGTAGCAAATAAAACTATAACAGTTTATAATTATAGCAGATCCATTGATTATTTGGACTGATAATACATTACAAAAAGTACAGTAACACAATTCTAGGCTATAACAACCATTTTTCTGTTATCCATTTTCCAAGCTTAGTATAAATTTCCTACTCTTAATTATTGGTAGATTGCAAATTACTCTAAATAATTAGAAACAATATGATACAGATTGCATAGAATGTATGTGAGTACATGCCATAAAATGCCTTCTTTTCATCTTCATTTTTAGTGTAAAACTAAGAAAGTAGATTTTTTTAAAAGTATATGGTTATTTTCTCCAAGAGAGCTTGAGTTGTTGTACTGAATGACCAGCAAAACAAATTCCAAATATATTCACACCGTTGAAGTTATTCTTTTCATAGTAAAATGGGAAATTTTAAACTGGTTTTAGTGTACCGTTATTGCAAAGTTTCTTTTTCCAATTCTAAACATATATTGCCTATCACCAGCCCTATTAGCTTGCAAATGAGTATGCTGTGTTCGGTCATAAATTTAAAGGAATATTGGATAGCAGTTGTTCAGAAGAGAAAAGAATGAAAACGTAAAGTAAATCTGATGGTAATATTCATTGGTACAACATGGAAAAGTATAATGCTTGCTTTATTACAAAGTTTTCTTCTGACCAGAGCTTTTATTTTGTTTGATGTTGTTATGATATTCACAGTAAGCTTTTTCATGATAATATGAACTTGTGTGGCTATACTGGATCTCTCCCATTTGTCCGCTAGATCTACTTCTCCCTCAGGATATTGATTGTATGAACTACATCAACAGGCTGCTTTACCCTCCAGTTTCTTATTTGATTTGACTAATCAGAGGAACCAGCAGGAGATGGGGAACAAGGAAAGGAGGGAGAATACTGGATTTGGGTTAGTTATTTTCCTGTTTCTCTTCCTGATATGGAAATAGTTCATATCAATGTTTGTTTATTTGTTTGTTTGCTTTTGCTGTTTCTCTCTACTAAGAACCATAGCTGTGTCAGGCAATCGAACCCAAAGAGCTCTTATTTGCCTATATACTGTAAAGTCTTACTGTTCTTAATATCTCTTGGTGTACTATATTATCCTTTGTAGGTCTCCTTAATCCTTCCTCATGAATGAGTAGTTATCTCTTTAACTCCTCAAAGCACCCAGTTTCAATGCGCCATATGTTTCTTGTCTGGAACCTGATTTACACAGTGAGTGGGAATAATGGGCATGTGCTTCTAAAAGTAGTTGTTTATAGACTTGAAGCATTAGTAGAGTACTTGCATTCATTCTACAGACTATTTTAATACTTAATCTAAGAAATGAATTGTGAAAAATACTGCTTTTGTTCTCTTGAGAATGTTCAGAGAAGTCATTATTTGGGAAACTAGAGACCCTATATTTAATACATATTTTGTAAATGCATATATACATAAGCATACTGATATACATGTATATACACACAAACACACATAAACATATATATTTGTGAAACTAAAACCCTGTAACTTAAAACATATCTTATTTTTATTTTATCCTCACCTTCTTCTGCAAAGCCCCTGTTGGGAATCCAAAGTACAGCCAATCTGCTGTCAGTCTGAGATTAATCCATGTCCTTAGCTCTAAGAGCTTCTGCTCACAATACACTATTTGAGAAGAAAAATGAAACAAGGAAGAGAAATTAAACCTATTTCTACCCTTCCTGACATCCAAGTCCAGCTTCCCATTTTTTCCCCATATAGCTAAAACAGCTGGCAAATTGGCAGTTCTCAGTAGCTGAGGCCATGATGCCTATAGTTCCAAAAATTCAACTTCTCCGTTAAAGCACAATGATAATAAATAAGAACAAAGGCAATTATATAAAATCTATACCCTCATCATACCTAAACATAATCCAAATTTCAGATTACTCGTGGGCCAAGCAAAGAAATAAGCAAACAAACTCACAGTTGTGAACCTTTGGGAAGTGCAAAGGAAATTCCAGGAAAAAAATGCATGGAAGAGAGAGGGCAGCCAGCGGAGTCTAAAATTAATCTCAGACCATTATCAGGAAGATCACTTAATATGTGAAAATGGAGATTACAGGGACAAGATCTATAAGAACATGTTGGATGCTAAGAATATGCACTGGAAAAGGTGGAGGGAAGGGGAAGAGAACAGAAAGAGAAAGATATTTTTTTGGAATCAGCATGTTAAAAGGAAAAAGAATAAAGTGGTAAAATCCAAGATATTTCAAGGCAAAAGTGATTTTTTAAAAGACTTTATTTATTCACTTGAGAGAGAAAGAGAGAGCACAAACAGGGGAAGCAGCAGGTAGAGGCAGAGGGAGAGGGAGAAGCAGACTCCCCACTGAGTAGGGAGCCCAACATGGGGCTCAATACCAGGACCTAGAGATCATGACCAGAGAGGAAGGCAGACATTTAAGCATCTGAGCCACCCAGATGCCCCCAAAAATTATTTTTAAAAAATCAAAACACACCACCCATCCCATATTTCTTCACTCCCCCTTAAAAAAAAAAAAAATCTAGTGAAGAACCATTCTTTTTTTTTTTTTAAAGATTTTATTTATTTATTTGACAGACAGAGATCACAAGTAGGCAGAGAGGCAGGCAGAGAGAGAGGAAGGGAAGCAGGCTCCCTGCTGAGCAGAGAGCCCGATGCGGGACTCGATCCCAGGACCCTGTGATCATGACCTGAGCCGAAGGCAGCGGCTCAACCCACTGAACCACCCAGGCGCCCAAGAACCATTCTTGATTACAGAGACAGAAGTGGGTGCTTTTGAACCAGGATTCTTATAAAGTTTAACAGGTTGCCAGTCCTTGCCCACAAAGATGCAGGGAATCAAACACTCCTCTTCTTTGAAAACTGTGACAAAATTAAATTTTTAAAAATGTGATGCTATACCATTCAGCCGGCAAGAATTCTGCCAAAAACATTCTAAAAAACGGTGGAGCAAACAAACGAACAAACAAAAAATCTCTAACAGGACACTTGAAAGCATACTACATATCTTTTTTTTTTTTTTTTAAGATTTTATTTATTTATTTGCTAGAGAGAGAGAGAGCACAAGCAGAGGGAGTGGCAGGCATAAGGAGAAGCAGGCTCCCCCCCACAGCAAGGAGTCTGAATCAGGCTGGACCCTAGGACCCTAGGATCATGACCTGAGTCGAAGGCAGTGGCTTAACCGACTGAGCCACCCAGGAGTCCCCATACTACATATCTTAAACCAAACATTTGTGGATTTGAAAAACCATGTTGAATCAGAAATTCAAAATCTAAAATATAATGTTAAAAAAACAGAAAGAAAGAAAACAAACTTGGTTGAACCAAGGAACGGAATTAAAGAATTGATAAAATCTGATCAGAAATGAATATAAAACTGCAAGTTCATCAAGGAGGAATAAATTTGAATGAAAACATGAAACATAATAAATATTGATAAATACATATAGGCACATGAAAGAAAAAAATAGAGAGGATAAAGCAAGCAAGCAATTGGGTAAAATATGAAAAACAGGTGAATCTGGGTAGAAGGTACATAGGTATTATCTGTATCCTTACCCTTAAGCTACTTTCCTTTAGAATTAATAATCAAGGAGGGTAAAAGCCTCAGAAAATTATTTATTTATTCTTTTTTAAAATTTAAATTCAATTAACATATAGTGTATTATTAGTTTCAAAGGTAGAGTTCAGTGATTCATTAGTCTTATATAAACACCCAATGCTCATTATATCATGTGCCCTCCTTAATGTCCATCACCCAGAATTCAAATGCTATAAAATAAATTTTAGGAGCCAGAGAAATTTCTTGGAGTGGAAGACAGGAAAATAAGAAATCACAATAAAAATTTTAAAATTTAAAAATAAATTCTGTTCTTAGTTTACTGTGCTAAAAAAGAAAAGGTACATGAAAAAAAGCAAAATTAAGAAGTAAATAAAGACAGAAAGTGAGATAGAAAATAGAGATAGAACCATTTAATATATTCATATCTCAAATATTACTTATTTGAAAAAAATTAAAAAGATAAACTATGTGGTAACTTAATGAAGACAAACATAAATGAAAGCACAAATACACAAAATTAGTAATGAGAAGGAAAAAATAACCATTGAAATAGAAGGAAAAATATCAAGTGTCTGATAGTGTCAGTAACTATTGAAAATGGTATTTGAATATATATTATTAGAATCCTTAAAATGCTTTCTCTTAAGGGACACATTACTAAAATTGCAATTTATTTTCTGGAGATGATAACTTACACCTAAGACACACATATTTAAATAGAAAATATAAGTTGATACTTAAATCTGATTTTAATATTAGTGGTAGGAATAATTAATACTCATTAGTAATAACCACTACTAATAAAGTATATATATATATGATTGATCTACTTATTTTTGCTTTAATTACATATATATATACCTTGGAAGGTATGGTTTTCAATTAGATTTATGTTATGTTTTGCTTTTATCTGTGGTATAAGGCTAAAAATGTAGTAAGAATTCAGAATAATTCACTATGCAATATTTTTGTTGCATCAAGATCTTATATTAAATATCAATATACTTTAAGAAAATATTACCTTCATAAAAGACTAACACATTACTATGTAATTCAGATATTAATTGATATCTATTATTTATTTTTAAAAAGCAGATCATTACATTTGTGACATTTAAAAATTTTGCAATGGAAATTAAAAAATAAAATTAAAATTAAAAAAAAGACATTAGCAGGATAATAGACAAATGCAAAGAAGGTGCATAGACTATTAAGTAATATTATAGCAATGTTAATTTCCCAGTTGCAGTAATTGTATAAGATGGTAACATTAGGGGAGGCTAAAGGAAGGGAACATGGGAGCCTGTTCTGTATACTATCTTTGAAATTTTTTGTAAGTAATTATTTTAAAACAGTTTGAAAACTGAAGGTAAAATAAAGATATTTTCAAACAAAACAACAAAAAAAGAATTTTTGCAATGGAGAAATGAAAAAAATGGACTATGAAAGTTTGGAGAAGTCCTGGACATTAATTCTAAAATCAACCTGAATGAATTTTTCCATGGTTACTGGAAAACTGAATTTGCAAAATTACAAGAATTACGTATTTGGCTTTTCCGATTATTTTTTCTTTTCTTTTCGTTTTCTTTCTTCTCTTCTTCTTCTTCTTCTAAAGAATGAGGAAAAGCTGCTATAAACAAATGAAGTGGCTCAAGGAAAACACAGTTTTTGTTCTCTGGCTACTGGCTAAGTGGTCAAGGGTTGGTGAAGTGGTTCTGCCAGGTTTAAAATGTGCCTTCTGTATCTGACTCCAAGGAGGCTGATCCTGCTCTTACCACTTTTTAGGAGGCAGGAAAAGGCAAACATGTGGAGGGAAAGGCAGTTCCCTTTTAAGAAGTTGATCCCATTATTTTCATTTACATCTCAGAGCCTAGTCCTGTGGTCGGTCACACCTAGCTTCAAGGGTAGTTGTATTTTTAAAATACTAAGTGAAAAATACATGTTGAAGTGTTTGTCTTCTCTTCCACAGGATTGGTATCTGTTTTTAAGCGATTAGAATATTTGGTGACTGATTACTTACTGTGAAATGAAAATTAAATAGTACAGTAATCCCAAGCGTAGATTACTCTTGTTTATGATTAGGGGAAACAACAGATTTTTAAAAATGTATCCGTGATATTGTTTAGGTCAAAACAATTTTGGTTGCCCTTCTTCATCCTGACTTTAGTCAACTGATTTCACAATATAGAAAAAAAAAATTATTCACAGTGTTATGCTAGTTCATGATCATAAGACTTATATTCTGAATGTGAATAAAATGATTTGTTATTTTGTAATTGAGGTAACCTGCTTACTTTGCTTTGAATAGAAGTTGGTGTTTTGATTATACCTAGCTCCTAAGGAGGATAGACAATACTGTTTTCACTGTAAACTTTTTTGTACCAAGAATGAGCACTGGGAGTTCCATGACCAAGAAGAAAATCACAAATAGATTCAGATAAATGAAAAAGAAGTACCATCTGATAAACTATGGCTAAATTAGATTAAAGGTGTATCTCCATAATCCCAGAACAAGCAGCAATATCTTATTCCCAGCTTGCTGTTTGATTTGTAGTCTGGTGAAAGTGTTTATCTTTTTCAGCTCTAATGTAAAAAATATTTAAAAGGTTTTTAAATTGTATTCTGGAGTGTGCTGTTACAATACATAGATTCAGAGCAAATTAAGCTTGATTGGACATGTAATTTTTGAAAATCCCTTCTACTTGTCTATATAACTTTATGATTTCTCTTTCAATCTTTTAAACTTAAAGGTTTAAGGGGACAAAATTACTTTGCCTTGAACCTGCAAGTGACAACTTCTAGCAGATATGGGTACCCATCAATGTCACTGATGTCTTTTAAAAGAGTGAAAATGTTGACCTGTGTTCCTATGAATGTTCCTCCAGCCATCCAGTTTCATGTGAAGAAAATCTATTTCCAACCTATATATTACTTCTGATAAAACAGCAAACCTCCAGGGCTCTGAGAGGTTTAGTTGATCAAAATGGATTTTTAAAGATGTTCCTGAGGAGGGACCATTTGGATCATCTGTTTTGATATCATCTGTTACCCATTTCTAATTTGATTCTTCGCATTCTTTCACATTTTGGTATGTCGAAGGGGAAAATAGACATTTGGAATTGTGTTTTGTTATCCATATTCTGACACAGAGATGCAGCCTTATTAAGAAATCGCATCTACGTAAATTAAAAAAAAAATAAAGCAACTCTTAGGTCTTTTGCTAGATACCTATTTTAGTGTTTTATTCTTAACACATAGTAAGGACTTTGCCACCAGGAAAACATCTACAAATTAAAAAATGGAAATGCAGGCAGTAAGAAATGTTCTAAACCTTTGCTATAAATTTATATACCGATGAGTAATAGTAATATTGTACAAAACAGACTTATGAATTCTAAAGTAATTTTTCAATTCTTAAGGAACACTTTTCCCATTACTGTAACTGTTTTATTTTGCTCTGTTGAATTTGAGAGCAGAATCACTTTTGCTACTTAGTAATTAAAAGATAAAATCTGTTATAATATGTCATTATAGATCATTGCCAAATAAAAAGCAAGCACCAGATGGTGTGCTTTATGCTAAGCTACAGTGAACATGCATTAGAACTCCTTTTTCTCTCCTAGGGAAATTGCAATTTATTTTAGAGAGATCCTTTATACTATGGAAGCTGTAGAGCAAGAAGCTGTTTTTGCTAACATAGAATCCATAAAAAGTGTGGTATCATCTCTGGCTTTAATGCTCTGTGATGGGTTACTTTACGAAACACTATCAAGCTTCATTTATTTTCCCTGCTTTCTGCCCTTCCCCCTCCCCCTCCTATTCCTTTTTATCATGTAGACAATCGTTGAGAGACAACTGAAGCTAAACTATAGGAAATCTAATTGTCTATCAGTTGTTAATTAAAATTTTAGAAGATCTAACAAAGTCTTTATCTTTCTTTTATTAACATTCTGAGTGTTCTGTCCTGAGAGAAAAGATTCTCCATCCCCTGTCCCCTGACAGTGATGTGCTTTTAAAAATTTGCCTCTCATTTTACTTTCATTAATATACGAGCTCTTTTTGAAGACTCTGAGCCACATGCGGAGGCCTTGCTTATCACTGCATCTTAAGTTTTATCTTCAGTGTTCTTCCCTTTGTTCTCTGCTGTCCTGGTCTCCTGACCTCCTTTCTGTTTCTCAAAAAGGGCCAGCTGTTCCCAATGTTGGCTTTTCAAAAATGATATTTCCCTCAGCTTTCTTGTCTCTTCCTCAAGGTGTGCCTCCTCCTGCTTACTATGTGATTTCATTCTAAGTAGCAGGGAGGCAACACCCTCATCCCATGTCTGATCTTGACATTGAAACTTGCTCCCTTAATTTATGCTAGTCATATATTTATATTCTCTTAAATTATCTGTCTTCCTCATTGTATTTTTAAAATCCAGAATGATAAAGACTATGTAATTTTTAGTAACTAATATATACTAATATATAAATCTCTAAATAATAAATACTATAAATAACTAAGATAAAAAACACAGGAAAATAACTATTTAATGTACTATCAATTTTTTTATAAAGTCAGTATTTAATTATTAATAGAAAAACTACCACTACTTTGGAAATAATTCAGGTTGAATCGGAGTCTCTTCCTCACTCTCCAAGTCCTTCGCCATTAACAGATGCAGCAGAAGTATATAGGAAGAGTTATGGTGCTTTGCATTTGCAGAGATGTTCATTTGGAGAGAGATGATTAACTTAATGTAATTTAGTGAATCACTTCACTGTGTTTATCAAAAACTGAATGAAGAAATTATATAATATTTATAAGAATGGATTTAGATTAAAAATTTTACCAAAATAGAAAAACTATTGAGTAAAGGATTTTTGTTTTCCTTTCAAGATATTCTAAAATAGCACTAATAACTATGTAAATAATACTGTTTTGTAAGTAGGAAAAAAGCAGTTTTACCACCTCTGAGATTTTTGAGATGGACATTATTAGGAAATTAAAGAAAATAACCTAGTAAGATTAAAATTTTATCTCCCCTTCTCTTACTTGAAAAATCATCTTGATTTCTGTATTGTTTGGACATAGCTCTGTAGTATTTAGTCTAAGTGAATAAATGAAACTGATCAATTATAAGGGAAATGTTAAAAACAAATTCAGAGAAACAAAAGTGTTTATATATACTTTAGTTTCTCTTTGGGAATCATACTACTCTTCTAGCACCGCCATAACAATATACCACAGAATGTGTGGCTTAAACAACAGAAATTTATTTTCGCACAGTTCTGTATGCTACAGGTCTAGCTGCAAGGTTGGTTTCTTGTGAGGCCTTTCTTTTTGGCTTGGAGGTAATTACCTTCTCACTGTGTGCTTCCTGGGCTTTTCTCTGTGTAAGTGCAGCTTCTGTCTCTTCATATGTAGACCTATTGGACTATTATGACCTTATTGAATTGTTCTCTGTCCAAATATAATTACTTTGGTGGTTAGGGCTTCTACATGTGGATTCTGGGGGACACATTTCAAACTGTAACAGGAGCATTTACACACTATACTTTGAATGAATGATTATTCATTCAAAAATATGAGATACTACTTACCAGTACAAAATGAAAATGTAAGGATCACATCTCAGAGACCCATTTACTCATAAAGTCTCCATGCTGCTAGAAAAGTAGTTGAAACTTAGAGATCAGGCAGTAAAATCCAGAAGTGAGACATATAAAAATATGAAGACTAATGTAAAATGTTTTTCTACCATTCTTTAGTCCACTGTTTTACAGTGTTCAGGTGAAGAATAATCTCCACTGATTCTCCTTTAGAAAGGTATTCCTTCTTCAAATGAAGTCTGTGGAATGCTGCATACAGAATGTTCTTTGTGAAGATTCACAATGCTGTGTGCTCTAAGAATTATATAAAGTTGGCAGAAAGATCCATATTAACAGAGGTTACTGTTTTCACTTCTTGTTAAAATATGTGAATTCCAGAGATATTTCTGCATAAAATGCACCAAAAAATAATCCCAACTTAAAGTACCATTGCTCTAAAGCACAATAGACACATAGGGATCTGTCACATTAAGTCACATTAAGTGTTAATTTACTTGCTGACTTACCTGTGCTATGGGGAAGTATGCTTAAACTTCCTGTTTTGTTGTTTTTGTTTTTTTTTTTGTATTGTTATTTTAGAGCTATTGTCCGTGGGGAATTTTAACTGTGCAAACCTTTCTATAACTCTACTTTAAAAAGTAAAATGAAAAAGGAAAGTTTAATACTGTAGAATGAATAGAAGTGTCAGAATGGAGATTCACTATTTATTGTGAATTACCTTGCTTTTATTGGCTATAGTCAAGCTTTTGAGGTTAAAGAAACAGTTTTCCAAGATTGGCCAAGTATGCTTCATTTGTACATAAACATGCTCAAGAACCATAACGATATTATAGGTTTCAGAGTGTCGTTCGTATACATTAAACAAATGCATACATTGTATCTGAAGAAATTATTTATTCAACATTTGTCATGCATTTCAATGGGTAAAAATCACATGTGCATAGAAAGCACTTCCCTCAGAATCAACAGAGATTCCTTATCTTCTTCCGAGAAGAAACCCGGCAAGAGAAAAGAGTATCTGAAGCGTTCAATGCCATTCAAGTTCAGATACTGAATAAACTTGCTGTCAGTCAAAAGTCAAGATATATTAGGAAAAAAAACAGCTTGTAAGTAAACATCAATTCAGTTAGGTTAGAAAAAATGAAAAGCCAAAAAGCACAATGGACTAACTCAGGGGTAGCTGCAGAATGCTTCAGGTCCTACTCTGTCTCAGAGGTCAAAGAATAGAGTTTTGATGGGGAAGTAGATGAGTAATTTTTGTTCTTTGACCCTGCTATTCCTAGATGTCTAGAATGTCTTTATGCTAACTTTGCGGAGTGGGGGGCTGGGGGGACTTAGTTTTTTTGTTGGATGTTTTGTAGATGACTTGAAACTCCATTAAACAGATTTTTGAATAGTACAGAAATTACATGTTCTTACACCTTTGTTATATTATTTCTAACACCCGGACTTACTGCAGAAATACTATTAATACAATAAAAATTGATAAAATTAAAAAAACCCACATGGAAATCTAATTGTAAATGTCAGAGAAACACAGAATTAACTGTTTAATAATCATTTTGTATAATTTACCATATATATTTCCTCCATTTAAAGAGTTTTTTGTTAAGTTAGTGAATTATACTTTAAGTAAAACAACATATAGACATGAAAAAGAGGTACAGTATATTTAACCCACATTTATATACTTTGAAGAGCATAGCTAAAAGTTATTGAGCACTATCTTATTTCTTAAATCGCATGTTACTCTTTTAGCTTTCAAAAGGAAAACATCCAAAGGATAAATAAGAAAGGATTATTGTTCATTCCATGACAATTAAAGGAGTACTCTTCCTGGTATTGTGAAATAAATAAGTGAAGAGAGGGTATCCCAGTTTTAGTAGTTAATTTAAAAACATTAATTATTTTATTATTTTTTCAAGCTTTAGTAACTATTTTGTAAATGTTAACTATTTCATTCTTTTTATGAAATGATCACACTTTATTAGACTTTCCTTGGTGTGAGTTGCAATCAAAACATTAAAAATATTCTGATGTAATTTATTTCTCTATGCTTCCCTGTATTTTATAATGTAAAAGCAACTAAACTCTATTTTTTAATCATTTTTATGATTTTCTGACTTTACTTCTAATGTAAAAAATAGTAATAATAAACCAATTTAGTAGCTTATTTTTATATTCTCAAAATACAAGATTTTTACAGAATTTTTGGATTATCAAAATGACTGCTCCTTCAGTTATACATTCCACAAATTGATTCTTTACTGAGCACTAACCCTTTCCATGTAGATCCCAAATATTGTTCCAGTTCTTATATTTCTATTTATTAAACACATTCAGCAAAAATATCATCTGCAATGACCAATCATAGTTTTAAAATAATTTTGGTTCTTACTATATTTAAACTGGGATTTTCATAACAAGTGACAAAAGAAAATAGATTTTTTCCCTATGATAATGCCAAAAAAATATTCAAAGCTCATTTTGGTATAAAATGTTATTCAATTAGGGATGCCTGGGAGGCTCAGTGGATTAAGTGTCTGCCTTCTGCTCAGGTCATGATCCCAGAGTCCTGGGATCGAGGGCTGCATCAGGCTCCTTGCTCAGTGGGAAGTCTGCTTCTCCCTCTGCCTGCAGCTCCCCCTGCTTGTGGGCTTTCTCTCTCTGGCAACTAAATAAATAAATAAAATATTTTAAAGAAATGTTACTCAATTAAAATGATTTAAAGCTTTACTTCTATAATACTTTGAAAGTAAACACAGATTAATTAGCTTTTATCTTTCTGAACATCCTCATCAAATTTTGTTTTTTCTTTGATAAACATTATCTTAAATATTAATATTCTGATAAAACACATATTTGAAAAAAAAATACTTCTGACCTAGAATGAGCTATCTTACTACTTTGATTTCTAATGTATTAATGCACATGGATTGCATCTATAATGGTATAATTTTTTCACCGTCATACTCTAAGGCCTAGGAATTATATACATAAATATATTGCACAATCTGCATACATACATGAATAATAGATGATTATTCAGAGTGAATTTATAGGCTTCATATAATCAAACACAGAAATAAAAATAACAAATGAATATGTGTTAGCTTGAACTCTCTAAGTTGGAGAAGACAAAAATACTTCCAATATTTGAACGTTTTAAAAAGAGCTCTCTCAAATGAACTTTAAAAAAGAACACCTTGGAATATTTAATTGACTACCTTATGAAAATATGACCTCAGAATTGGTCACGCTGACTTTGAACATATCATCATTTCTTTCAAGATTGACCTTAGAGACTTGATGCATTTTAAGTGAGTTGCCAACATCCGTGATGAAGTCCTTAGATTTGCATGTTTCTAAACTCCTTCTCCCCCCACCATTTACTTAAGACGATCAGACTCTAGGGGAGCTCCTTGCTGTAGAGAAATTTATACTAGCAAACTAAGTTATAAATTTTAAACTGGTGGTAGGGGTAGGAATCAGGAGGGCGGTAAAAGCAATATTTATCCTGAGTAAGACCACCAAGTATCTCTATAGAATAGTCCTTTTCCAAAGGACACATCAGAATATTATTAGAATATTATTTTAAATTATAATTGGTCATTGCAGATTATAAATTGACAACAGAATTAGCACAAAGGAATTGAACTTTATTTTCAAACGTAAGTATAAGGTTTTGGTAGCTGAATTTCTTTACTGGATGAAAGACTGCAAAGTAGAACAAAACGAGCTTATCATTTCAAATGTGCCACTTACAATCTAGGCCAGGTTATTATCCACGGGTTTGTGGATTTGTCCTCAGTATCTTTATTTGTAAAACAACAACAACAATAATAGTAATGACAACAACAACATTAGGACACTTACTAGCTCCAGGTGACTATTGAGAACTTGAAACATGGCTAGTGTAACTGATAAGATATTATTTTAATTTTTAATTAAATTTAAACCTACTTAGTCATATGTGTCTAGAGACTATTTTATTGGATGTTGCAGTTTGAACTTTTTAAAAATATATATTCCTCATTGTGGGAGATTCTGAGAAGAAGATACAGTGGTCAGGATTTTGAATATTTCTGCACACCTCATAGGAACAATGAGCACAAATAGGGTAGGAAAACAATTGCAAAGACAAAATTTACAAAACAAAACAACTAGGTGACAAAGACTCTAGGTGACAAAGAATTCAATATGTCATCAAATAGGAACAAACTACTGGCAGCTATTAGACTGGCGTAATATCAACAGTGGAACATGAAAATGCACAAGAAATCAGTGGATCAACAGATGGACTTGAGAACTTCAAAACAGCCAACAGTTACTGAAAGGAAAATATGGAAAAAGAATCTGAGGACAACAAAAGCAGGAAGATTTTGTCCACTCCAATAATAGAAGAATGCAACAGGTTCCAGTAATATATAAATGAGATGAAGCAATCTAGGCCCAACGAACCTCAAAACTAATAAATCAAGGTTAGCTTCTAGAACAATCTTCACATTAAGGAGAAACTGGAATAGAATCTAAATTAAGGAAACCAAATCCAACAGAGAGAAGGAAAGCGAAAGTCCAGATAAAAGTAAGGAAACAGAACAGATCTTAGCAATTGTTAGTAGTAAGAGTCACAATTACTCACATTGCTCATTTTAAAAAACATTTTCTTTTCCATAGTCAGTCTGTTTCCCTAGAAATGCCAAATATTTAACCTCAATTTTTCTAATGTCAGTACTTAATCTTTGCTTGAATATATGGTTTATTATACTACATTTTTCTTATGTGTCACCACAGCCATTTCAACCAACAACTCATAATTTCAAAGTACAATCAGTAGAGAAATCCAGATTCTTCAACAGAATTTGTGTACAGTGAATAGGCATAATTGTAAAGAAATCAGGTAGAAACTTCTTAGGCTTTGATTCAGTGATTTTTTTTTTCTTTACTGATAAGAAACAAAGTAAGTTATAATTTTCAGTGGTTTAGAAGATTCTTGTTCCTAGTAAGAGTTTTTTTAATTGAAAAAAAAATGCAGCAAATACAGAACCAGAATTTAACTTATTTCAATTTATTATACATCTAAAGAACATGTTGATATCCATCACTCAGGTCACTGCCATCTTGGAGGTGGCAGCCTGAATTACAACCTGGGTATCTCAACATTCTTATCTGCAAAATGGACATCCATCAAGAGAGTTTTTTTTTTTTAGATTTTCTTAATATCTCTCAGGACTACATATGTATGTATATGGAAGAAGTATGTAATCTGTGTATGTGTATGTGTGTGTATATATATATTATTTATCTAAATTTGTACATATGCTATTTATGTGTAAAACTTTATATGTCTGTGTGTCTGCACACACACACACACACACATATTTATGGTATGTGTATGTAGTGTATATACTCCTGCTGCTAAAATGTAGTATAAAGTTAATTTTTTTTAAAAGATTTTATTTATTTATTTGAGAGAGAGAGAGAACAAGTGGGGGAGGGGCAGAGGGAGAGGGAGAATCAGACTCTCCATTGAGTGGGGAGCCAGATGTGGGACTCGAACCCAAGATCCCGGGATCATGACCTGAGCTCTAGGCAGATGCTTAACTGACTGTGCCACCCAGGCGTCCCTAAAGTTAATTTTTATACATTGAATTTTTCTACTTAGGAGTCTTGACGAATTCACTTATTGATTTTTATAGGTAATATGTAAACTTTTCTATTTTCTGCAACACAATCTCATCATCTGAAAATAACATTTTCATAAATTTTGATGTTCTTGTTGTTTTTTTGCTTTCCAGCATTGTATGTGTACTTCTTTTTCTTGTCTAATTGTAGATAGCTGGGAGTGTAAGATAAAAAGAAAGAAAGAGGCAAACCATAAAAGACTGTTAACTCTAGGAAACAAACTGAGGGTTGCTAGAGGGGAGATGGGTGGGGAAGATGGGGTAACTGGGTGATGAGTGTTAAGGAGGGCACTTGATTTAATGAGCAGTAGGTGTTACATGCAGTGGGATGAATCACTAAATTCTACCACTGAAATTAACAATATACTATGTGTTAAATGAGTTTAAATAAAAAAAATTAAAAATTATTTTAATATTGAATACATGTGCAGATGATGGATGGCCTTTAGAAAAGAGGAAACAATTTCAAGATTTAAAAATTAAAGCTAGGGGCGCCTGGTGGCTCAGTCCTTAAAGCGCCTGCCTTTGGCTCAGGTCATGATCCCGGGGTAAGTAAATTAAATCTTTAAAAAAATTAAAAATAAAAATAAAAGCTAATATTTTCTTTGTTTAAAAAATTTTGGTAGATACTCTGTTTAAGATTCAGAAATGCAACATAGGTTAGTGTATAAAAACATTTAATCAAAGATAGTGAATTGTCTTCCTTAAAAATTATTAATGTGTGTTTTTCTCCTTTTTATCTAGTTTTGTTTTGAACTGTATTCAATTTACAAAATTAAATTAACTTTGGAATCAGCCAAATTGCAACATGATGGAATACATGTTTTAAGTCTTGTTGGATTTCTTGTGCTAATTTTGGTTTAGGAGTTTACACACAGGTGAACGGTTTTTATAGTTTTCCTTTCTTTTTATGTCTTTGTCAGATTTTGATATCCCTCATATCACAATTAGACCTATCTGCATTTCTTTCTTCCTCTGGAAGAGTTTGTGTCAAATCTATTTCATCTTTTCCTTTAACATCTGATACAGTCTACTACTAGAGCTCTATGGCCTACATGTTTCTATGTGGGAAAGATTTTGATTATAAACTAAGCTCTTTAAAACACTAGTTAGATTTTCTTTTCTTCCCTGTACAATTTGCAAATCAAACTCTTATGCATTTTTTTCTTTACTTCATCTCTTTCAAATATATTAGTACTTTATAATTGTTAGTAATGTCTTAGATTCTTTCTAATATTCATAAATTTATAATGTTCCTTTCATTGTTTCCTTTTGAAATTGATGTTGCAAATTCTTTTTTTAAAAGATAGACATACAAAAATCTTAGCAATTTAATTGATCTTTATAAAGACACAAAGATAAAAAGTAATTCTTGTCAGTGCTGAGTTTTTTTTTAACATTAACTTTGCTTCTCTATATGTTAGGTCTTCTAATATCCTAATATCACTAATCTAATATCTTAATATCACTCTCATCTTTCTGTTTCAGAGACAGATGATTGGAAACTTTTCATCTAATTGAAAACATTTAGAATCAAATTTCTGCCTTATTACAGCTCTAGTTTTAGCTCTTAAGTTTTGTTATATTACAATATTAACCTTTTTCTGTAGTTTTTTGAATTATACTAACTTACAAAATTGCAGTTACTTTTGGTTAATTATTTTCCATTTTCATTTGGGTTTTTATTTTGAGCAATGAATAATTAAGCATGATTTCCAAGAATAAAATGTTTTAGTATAATCTTTTATTGTAGCTGAATTTTTCTGTTATTTAATGATTCAAGCCTTTGGAATTTGGAGAGGTATCTTTTATGTCTCAGGATATAGGTAATTATGGTGATTTTGTATGCATTTGAAAGGCTAATATCTACCATATACATACAGATTTGTCTTTTTGTCTTTTCTTCTTTGATTCCTGATTATTTGATTCAATTATTTTTCATTAACCTGTTGCCCTTTTTCTCTAGCAATTCATTGGATCACAATGTTTACTTTTATTCATGTAGTGAACATTAGAAAAAGTGAATTTCTTTTATTAATAAAATCATAGTATATACTTTTTCATTCTCTTTCAATCTCTTTCATTCTCTTTCAGTCAACAATTGTTTTCAGATGCTTAATATTTATTTATAGTTTTCCTTATACATGCCCTTCTTATATTGTTCTTTATTTCTTCCTGTATCTACAAGACTTTATCTAAGATCATTTATGATCTGCTTGAGAAAAAACACTTTAATGGTTGACTATTGCTATGCTTATGATAAATTATCTCAATTTTTGTTCTTCTGGAATTTCTTTCAGCTTCTTTTTTGGATGGCATTTTTGCTGCATATAAATTCTATGTTTGAAATTTGTTGGATAGAGCATTCCAAAATGGAAATTAGTTTTCATTTTGGTATAGTAAGTATAACATTTATCCTCTTGTCCTCTGCCCTCTGTTGTTTGTGTTGAAAATTCAGCCTTCAGTCTTATTGTTGCTCTTTTGACCTGACATTTATTTTATTTTAATTTCAGTATAGTTAATATACAGTTTTGCAGTTTCATATATACCGTATAGCAATTCAGCAACTCCATATATCACCCAGTGATCATCACAAGTGCACTCCTTAATTCCCATCACCTATTTCACCCATCACCCCACCTACCACCCCTCTGGTAATCATCAGTTTGTTCTTTATAGTTACTGTTTCTTGATTTGACTCTTTTTTCTTTTTTTCTCCTTTGCTCATTTGTTTCATTTCTTAAATTCTGTATATGAGTGAAATAGTGTGTTATTTGTCTTTCTCTGACTAACCTACTTTCTCTGACTGACATACTTATATACTCTAGCTCTATCCATGTCTTTGCAAGTGACAAGATTTTGTTCTTTTTCATAACTGAATACTATTCCAGTGTGTGTGTGTGTGTGTGTGTGTGTGTGTGTGTGTGTGTGTATATACATACCACTCTTCTTTATCCATTCATCTGTGGCTGGAAACATGGGCTTCTTCTATAGTCTGGTAATTCTATATAATGCTGCAATAAACATAAAGATGCATATATTCCATTAAATTAGTGGTTTTGTATTTTGGGGTTAAATACCCAGTACTACAATTACTGGATCCTAGGGTATTTCTATTTTTAACTTTTTGAGGAAACTCCATACTGTTTTACATGGTGGCTGCACCAGTTTTCATTCCCACCAAAGGGACGCAAGGGTTCTTCTCTACATCTTGATCAACATTTGTTGTTTCTTGTGTTGTGGATTTTAGCCATTCTGGCAAGTACGTGGTGATATCTCATTGTAGTTTTGATTTGCATTTGTCCATGGAGGAGGGATGTTGAGCATCTTCTTCTGTGTCTGTTGGCCATCTCTGTCTTCTTTGAAGATATGTCTATTCATGTCTTCTGCCCATTTTTTAATTGGGTTATTTCTTTTTTGGATGCTGAGTTATATAAATTCTTTTGTGCATTTTGGATACTAACCCTTTATGAGATATGTCATTTGGAAGTCTCTTTTCCCTTTCCATGGGATGTCTTTCAGTTTTGTTGATTGTTTCCTTCACTGTGAAAAAACTTTCTTATTTTGATGTAATCTCAATGGTTTATTTTTGTTTTTGTTTCCCTTGCCTCAGGAAACATATAGAGAAAAATGTTGCTATAGCAGATGTCAGAGACATTACTGCCTGTGCTCTACTGTAGGATTTGTGTGTTTTCAGATCTCAAATTTAGGTCTTTAATTTATTTAGAGTTTATTATCGGGTATGGTATAAGAAAGTGGTCCAGTTTCTTTTTTTTTTTTCTTTTTTTTTTTGAAGATTTTATTTATTTATTTGATAGATAGAGATCACAAGTAGGCAGAGAGGCAGGCAGAGAGAGCGAGAGGAGGAAGCAGGCTCCCTGCTGAGCAGAGAGCCCGATGTGGGGCTCGATCCCAGGACCCTGGGATCATGACCTGAGCCAAAGGCAGAGGCTTTAACCCACTGAGCCACCCAGGCGCCCCAGAAAGTGGTCCAGTTTCATTCTTTTTGCATGTTGCTGTCCAGTAAACCAGCCCTACAGGAAAGGTTAAAAGCAACTCTGTGAGTGCAAAACCATAAGTAAAAGTAAGAAAAAGAAAAAGCACAAAAGGAAAAAAAAATCAAGTATAGCTATAAAAATCTGTCAAGAGAAACACAAAATAAAAGGATGTAAAATATCATACCAAATACCTGGATTCCTTACTCCATATTTTTTCATTATCTTTTACTTTTTTTGAATTTGTGGTTACCATTCAGTTTATATGTAACATCTTCTGCATACAGCAGTGTATATTAAGCTGATGGTTGCTTAACTTTGAATTCAATTTTTACTGCTCTCCTGTCTACATTTCAGGTTGTTTATAGGGCTGGTTTACTGGTCATGAATTCTTTAAATTTTAATTGCCCGGAAAACTTTTTATCTCTTTATTCTGACTGATAGCCTTGTTGGATAAAGTATTCTTGGCTGCAGATTTTTCTCTTTTGGCGCTTTGAATACATCATGCCACTACCTCCCAGCCTACAAAGTTTCTGCTGAAAAATGTGCTGATAGACTTATGGGGTTTCTTTTGTATGTAACTGTCTTCTTTTTTCTTGCAGCCTTTAAAATTCTTTCTTTATCACTATTTTTTTGCTGTTTTTGTGTCATGGTGTGTACCTCTTTGGGTTGAATTTGTTGGGCGATCTCTGTGCCTCCTGAATCAGGATCTCTGTTTCCCTCTCCAGATTCAGGAAGTTTTTAGCGATTATTTCTGCAAATATATTTTCTGTCCACCTTTTCCTCTCCTCTCCTTCTGTCTTCTTCTTTTTTTTTTTTTTTTTTAAAGATTTTTATTTATTTATTTGACAGAGAGAGATCACAAGCAGGCAGAGAGGCAGGCAGAGAGAGAGGAAGGGAAACAGGCTCCCTGCTGAGCAGAGAGCCCGATGCGGGGCTCGATCCCAGGACCCCGGGATCATGACCTGAGCCAAAGGCAGAGGCTTAAACCACTGAGCCACCCAGGTGCCCCTCTCCTTCTGTCTTCTTTTGGGAACCCCATAAAGTGGATGTTATTACACTTGATGGAATCAGTGAGTTCTCTAAGTATACCTTATTAAGCCATCTTTGTTTGTCTCTTACCTGGTCAGCTTGATTGCTTTGCATTACTCATTCTTCCAGGCTACTGATAATATTCTTCTGCTTCCTGTAGCCTACTATTTATTCCATATGTTGTATTTTTAATTTTATTTATTGAGTTCTTCATCTCTGATGTGTTATTTTTTATCTCTTTGTCAAGGATCTCACTATGTGCTATACCCTTTTCTGAAGTCCAGTGAATATCTTTATGATCACCACTTTAAATTCTACAACAGGCATATTACTCATTTCTATTATGCTTAGATCTTTAGCTGTGATTTTGTCCTGTTCTTTTCTTTGGGACATATTTCTCTGTCTCCTCACTTTGTCTATCTTTCTGTGTCTGTTTCTGTGTGTTATGAAATTCAGCTATGTTTTCTGCTCTCCAAAGTAGTGACTTTATGAGGAAGAAGTCCTGTAGTGACATGAAGTGCAGTGTCCCCTTTTCACTAGAACCTGGCACTTAAGGGGAGTCTACTATATGTGTTTCTTGTGTCCTATTATTGTGTTTGAGTTGCTTTTCCTTTCAGTCCAGATGTCTGCACTGACTCTTGCCTGTTAGGGGGTGTATGCGTGCTCTGTGGTGTTAGTGAGACCCAGGTAGTCCGGCTCTGTGGCAGCATGTTTGCAAAAGGACTTGAGGGTAGGGCAGTATGTTACAAAATTTGCACTGAGCACCTAGTCATAGGTCAGATCCCTGAAAACACAGCAGCAGCTAGGCATGCAGTAGCCAAATTGGGCAGGGACTAAGGAGTCTTTGTACAGGGCATATGGGTGGAGGAGTCGGTGGGGTTAACAAAATTTGTACTGAGCCTAGGGCTGAGGCTTGTAGATTTGGGGTGGACAAGTCCTCAGGAGAACTTGGAGGTGGGATGCATTGCTAGCAGGTTAGGTAGCAAGTGTCTTTGCAGTGATTCCTCCTGCAGGTAGCTCTGTTTTATCCTGGGTGGGAAGAGAGGAAAAGGGCACCTACCAGGTCCTTTGTTCCCAGAGAAGTCCCCCAAGATTCTCTGAAATCAGTATAAACAGATTTCCTTCCCATTGTGCAAGCTGTTGCTTCTGTTTTTTCTTCCTGAGCTGTTGTCTCTTTAGGGATGGGACTGGTGTCACTTGCCCTCTCTGCTTGTCCAGTGCTGAGTCAGCTGAGTTTTAAAGCTCCACATCCCCAGATCCAAATCCTGCTGGTTATATAAATTCATGGAATTTAGCCCACCTAATTTTCAAGGCCAGATGTTAAGGGGATCATCCATTTTTCCTGTGCTCTCTGGTGCTTTCCCCCTCTCCTTGACCACAGCTCCCTCCCTCCTGCAGACAGCTCTTGTGCCAGGAATGGCCAGCAATCCCTATACTGAGGGATGAAAGATTAAACTTTGCTATTAAAGAGAGAAGGCAAGGGGGTCAATGCTAAGACACAAAAACCCTTTGTTCTTCTTTACTCTTGCTTTAATTGTAATTCTGTAATAATCAGAAATCCTTATCAGTGTTTCTCAAGCACCTGAGGTGTGACAAGGGGTCTTACTGAAACTGGAGGATCTGTTTATGGGAAAGATAAAATATGCTAATCTGCATGTTCTGCTAAACATAGCCTAAGGGACAATGCATACATCTCTTCAATCACAGAGCAGTTGTTTGGGCTAAGAAAGCCTCAAGGGAAGGCAACTCCCAGTGGCATTACAAGGGCAGAGTGGTCAGGTAGGCCTTGGCTTTCCAAAGGCCTGTGCCCTTCTCCGAAACCTTCCTTCACCTCCAAAGGCTTCTTTGTTATATTTTAGCACGCCAGGTATTATGGCTGATTTCATGCTTTACATTAACCTTAACACTCCTGATCACCCATTCTGCCCTTCCTAACCTCTTCAGCTGGGGTTCTTTTCTATGTTTTGTTGTGGAGTTTGCTCTGCCAGTCATTGGATCACTGTTCAATTTATTACTGGGATGTGAGTGATACCTCATTGTAAACATAGGATGAGGTAAGGTTAGAGTCCTCTCTCCACCATCTTTCTAAGCGTACAACTTTTTTTTTTTTTTTTAATTTTCTCCACTGCTTTATGATACTGTTTTCATTCTGGGTTTTCAGTTGTTTTAGAAGTGCCTCAGTAAGGTTTTCTTTGTATGGTTTCTTTACTTGATTTTTAGAACTATTTGGTTGATGTCTTCCATCAATTTTGCTACTTTTCTCTGCCATTATCTCAAGCATTGCTTTTCCCTCATTCTCTTTATCTCCTGCGATGTTCTTTACACATTTGTTAGTTATTTTAAAGTTTATGGCTGAAATATTCCCTAATCAAATCCATATGCTTATATGTTCTCATTTGTTTCATAACTTATAATCACATAGTTTAATTTCCTTATGTGTTGGAAATTTTAAATAAAAAATGTAAAAGTTATTTGAGATTCTCAATTATCTTCCTTTGACTATCACTGAGATTGGATACTAGAAATACTAGATCACTTAAATCCAATAAAAGACTGAAGTAAATTGATGATGCATTTTTATCTTTGGGAAGAATGCTTTCTTTCTGTTTTAACCTTACTCCTAAGATTTAACACTTATCTTCTCAGCCAAAGCCTGTGGAATGAATAAGACTTTGTCCCATTCTCTCACTCTACTTAATATCATGTGTTCATTTCAAAATTATTTTTTGCTTATTTACCTAGCAGTTACCTGCTATGCAGATCCAAATATCTGCTGGGGAAAAGCAGTGCCAAATACTGAGTACACACATATTCATCCCTACTCTCTGAGATCTTAGCCTGATAATTCCTTACTTACTTTTAAGATGTTCATTGCCTTCACATATGTCCAGATAGATATGTGACACACATATGTATATGTATGTGTATGTACACACATACGCACTTAGATATGTATATGATATAAGGATATTCTGTTTGTTTTTAAGGAATGATTATTCTAAACCAATAGACCACTACTCCAATTTTACAGAAAGTGGATTGTCATTATTTTATTTTAACACACTTGAAAAACTTCATTTTTCAATATTTAATATTAAGTAATTTGAATATTTAATTTTTCAGTCACTGGCTAGTATCAGTTTAGATCTTGAGTTGCCCTTATAAAGCATTTTACTTCTGTTTTCCTCTCCCTTTTCCCTGCTATTACCTATGAAGGATTTTGATGATCAAGATATATATATTTTATATTATATATGTTTTTATACTTATATATTTATATATAAATTTTTAGATATATATAAAAACTTATATATTACTCACAAACATGGTAGGTTTGGGCCAATTGAATCAAGATAGAGAGCACTTCCTTTGCAATCTCTGCCTTATTTCAAAAGTGTTCACTTGCTTATGTTTGAACTGAGTTTTCCTTTTATAATCCAATTCTATCTGCTCTTGATCTTTCAGGGGTTCTTCATGTTTTCTAGTTCACTGAGAGTACTTCCTGTTTTGCAGACAAACCATAGAATTATTATAAGTATAGTTTGTTTATTTGTTTTTTGCCCTGGATTTGAGGGGTGCCTGTAACTTATATTCATCATGAACCAGACATTCTCAGTATTTAAAGCAGGTTTTTGTTTGTGTTGTATTTTAAGTCACCGTTTAGTCAAAGCCTAGAAATCTGTAAAATTAATTTTAGTCACTGTGTTACATATAGATTACATTTTTTAAGACTTTTTTTAAGATTTTATTTATTTATTTGAGAGAGAGAATGAGAGAGAGAAACAGAACATGAGAAGAGGGAGGGCCAGAGGGAGAAGCAGGCTCCCTGCTTGGCCCGATGCGGAACTCAATCCCAGGACTCTAGGATAATGACCTGAGCTGAACTGAGACCTCAGCTGCTTAAGCAACTGAGCCACCCAGGCACCCATAAATTACATTTTTTACCTAAAAGGGGACCCCTTTTAAACATGAAGTTATTTTCACACATTGAAAAGAAGAATTTGTTATTCTCTATTTGTGAAATACAAAGTGGATTTGTTTACATTGGGTAGCTATGTCTATCTGGAGTTTTTAGTTTCCCATGTATCATAATATCCCCCCTTAATTTTGACATTCATGCAGGCTATGTAGATAATATTTCCCTTTCCATGTAAATACTATTTAGTTATAAGCATTGATAAGTGATTTAGGGATGTGTTAAAATAAGCTGTTTAAATCCTCATGACACAATCTTGTGGTTTACAAATGTGTATTAGCAAAGAACATACGATTAATAATGTACTGTGTACCACTGGCACTTTTTGCAAATTTAGGACTAAAATCTTCCAAGTTTTCTATAGAATTTTGGTCACTTTAATTTTTCACATTATCTATTAAAAAAAAATTGAATTAGCTGAGATTTTTAAAAACAACGCAGTAAGAACCCCAAAGAATCAAAAAAAGTTAAACTTCCATAAGGAGAATCTTAACTTTTACAGGAAGAAATTAGTATATAAGTGATGAACACAAATGTGTAAAAGCTATTTTGTTAATCAATTTGACTATCGCTGTGGGGAAAAAACATATATATCCATAAGGTAATGCCTTGGTTGTGGTTAATTATCAGTTGTATTGTCATTTAGCAGAAGACATGTTTTAATGAGAAGATTTTAGTATTTTGCAGTAAATAATATAACATAAATAATTGTTCACCATAAAGTTATCAATTGCATTTTAGAGCTTCATTATACCTTTTGGTTTGATAATGCTTTTTGTGTAGGTTGTCACAACCATAAGCTTTTTGAAGCCATCTTATGCTATAGATATTGTTCTTTATAGTTTACATAATGCGTTCTTTGTGATTAGTTTCTAAATATCCTCTTGCAGTAATTATTTTTAAAGAAATGAGACAGTTATTTTGACACTATTTGCAAAAATTGGCAATTAAGTTTGTCTATTAAGCTACTCAACTTGAATTGTCAAATATATGTATGTTATTAGCCTCATTATTTTGCCTTTTTAAATTACATACTTTTATAGAGAGACACATCAATGCTTCTTATGAACTATAAAACAAACACAATTCTATGAAGAAAGTTTTCTAATACAGTAGTCATTTTTTCTTCTATGTATTTTTAAATTAAAGAAATAATTTACTCTGTAAAATCAGTATATGCTGAATTGCTGTTAAATCTTCTAGGCTAAAAAAATAGAGGCCCTTGATAGTAAAATTCATTACATTGATATGTATTTATATTAGTGCTGTATATGATATATTATTGTAAGATATTTCCAAATAATTTTTCTGAAAGAATGAAGGCAAGTATAGCATGGCTTTTGTAACCCATTCCCAAGCTTGAGAGTGCCAGAACACAGGTCTGCTGGACATACACTCACAAGCCAGTAGCCTTGATAATACCACTGTTGACTTCAGTGCGACAGGCTGACCTTAAAATTAATTGGAAGTTACATCACATTAAAGATATGTCTAATGCTTTAATAGGCATTGTGAGACAGAAAAGCATCTATTAGCCCTCCAGCCCTAATGATTCTATGTGGGTTGGTTAATGAGATGTAAACCTCACAGCCAATTCTGAGAAGCAAAAGTGGTAGCACTGATGGCAAGAGAAAACATTATTTTTCCTTACCTTATTCAATTTTCTGAGTATTCTAAAAATAAATTGTTTCTCTAAACATATTTTACAATTTGCTAAAAATGTTTTTTCTAGTTTTCAGTAAATGGTTTCTAATTTTGCTAATGATGTATGTTTTTCACCTTTATTGTATGTTTCATAATTCTGTGCTTAATGATACTTTTTAAAAATGAATGATTATTTCAGTGACCTCTGTCTATGTTTAAAAATGTAAGCTACTAGAGGCTAAGAAATGTCATATTGCTTTGTCTACTTTTTTTTTCCCTTTTGTCTTTATAAGAGATCTTCTGAACTGGAGAATTTAGGGGAAGATAGCCTATATATGTTTTTCAAAAAATGAAAGTATGAGTATTATCTGAACTCTAAATTGGGGACAAATTTTTCTTCACACCTATAATACCTCCTATAATTATCTGTTTAAGTTGATGTTATTAGGTTGCTGGCTTTTTTTACATAACATTCAGAACAACCCTTGAATTATCATTGTAACAACCAGTGCCAGATGTTCTATGTGCTTTTTTGGGCATGCAAAGAATCTCAGTGAGCTCATTAAACTCCTGACCAAAATGTTCAGTTTTTACCAAGAAAACTATTCATCTTGCCAGGCCATTAAACCCTAACAATAATTTCAACAGGTACAGAGCTCCAGCTATAGCTCACTTTATTTAGCTGTAATTGTTCCTTTGTGATTTGAACTTATTCTGAAAATTTCCAAATCAATATTTGAGTAGATGTGGAGAGCCTAGGATATTTGTGTTTGCTTCGTATTGAGTAAAAATGCTACTGTACTATTTTTGTGTGCTTATTCACACATTATCATGAACATTGGGATGCCTTTGTTAGCAAGTATGTCATGGGATTAAAAAATATGGAGATTTTAAAATTCTTTGCTGGGGTAGCAGGTTTTTAAATTTAGAGTATGTAATTTGTTTTTAACTCAGAGTGGTACACCTAAGATGAAAATGTACTCAAATGTACCAGCTTTATCTGCATCTTAGGTAATTGTGAGAAATGTGTAAGCATCTACATATTTATTGCACAGGATCGAAGGAAAAGGGACACACAAAAAGGTTTTCTGTCTTAAATCACAGAATTTCTCTCTTGCTTTATGGACTTTTGAGATTAGTGGGAAAAAAGACATTTTGAATCTGGTGGTGGTTAAAGTATATTGTGTATGAATGTTTAACACAGGAAATTCTCTTTGATAAGCAGAACATGCCAGTTTTAAGCAAGGAAAGTGTGGATTCACCTATTATTTTGCATGGCAGATTCATGTGTATTTATTTGGGTTTTTCCCCCCCTAGATTGCAGGTCTTTAGAATCAAGATCAGAAATTATATTTGTATGATATGGCTACTTTGACTCTAGGCAACAGCATAAACAGGCAGAATTCTCTTAATTTTATAGGATCCGTTATACATTATAAAAAATACAAACAGTAGGTAAATAAGATATTAATGTAGAATGGATAGAGATTTTAAAATGTGCGTGTGTGTGTGTGTGTGAAGTAGAAGTAAATTGGTGTGTGGAATCTGTGAATTCACAATATAGTGATGGATTTACAATTTGCTAAAGATGTCATACTGGCAATTCCACAGCCTTAATTGGTTTGAGTTGGAGAGGAGAGGGCAAAGATAATACCTAGCCAATCAAAGGCATCCTTAGGGCAGTCCTCATCAAAGTTCCTTGTCTCTTTTTGAAAAACAGATTCACGTCCTTATGAATATATGAGATGGTTCTATTTAATACAGCCTATTAAAATCTTGGAGTTTTCTTTACCTTTTTAATTGGGGAGGATTCATCTTTATGATAAATATAGAAAAGTACTTTGGTGAAGGCAATCATTTATTATTTCATGAAATAAGCAAACATTTGAATTCTTCCCATGCCATGTGTCTGCTTCCTATTTTTATGGCAGTTGCTTTTTAAAAGAGTTTCTTTTTAACTGCAGTTTTTCTTCTTTTATATCCTGGAGGGAAGGAGAAAACAAGCTTGTATTTTTCTTTCAGCTTGGAAAGAGAGAAAGTATTCCCCCCAAACAAAATTATTGACAGTCAAGAGGTCCAGAGAAGATCAGTAAGCCAGAGCCGTGAAAGACATAAATAAGACTTTTTTTTTTTTTGGCCCAAGGGATGTAAGCAGATATATGCAGTACGTTCTACATGCTCAGTTTTATTTTCCTGGGGGTGACATTTCTTAAGGTGACTGACAGAATTGTTTTTTTTTTCATCAGGGTTTTGTTTGTTTATTTATTTATTTTTTTATATATCAGTTAGTTGTATTCATGCAGCTTCCTTCACTATGTCAAGTCTCACTGTGAAAACAGCAATAGTCATATGATTATCTGGCACAACTTATTAACAAGAACAGAGGTGATATAAGAATTGCTTGATGAATTGTCTCTGTTTTGCTTGAAGGTCATGTTCTCACAAATTAACAACTGATAGAGATGTGGGTACACGGTTGACCAGTATTCACTTGGAGTTCATTTAATAAAAACTAACAACAAACAACCCAGAAAGAGCAAAGTAACTTGGGGACAACTTAAATGATGTGATGATTGTTCCAAAATTGCTTTATACCAAAAAGATAAAATTAACTTATACACTGAATTTAAATAAGTAGTAACTATGCTTTTCTCATTGATGTTTACCTAAAATTTTAAGGTCAGAGGCAAGAACTAAAAGGAAATGAGGTCTAGTACTCCTATAGGGAACAGGAAATTGAACATTCTTGTCCAAGGCTTTTCATGTCTAGTATGAGAATAGAGAACAATTTTCTTAGAAGACAGACTCCCTTAGTTCACTGCCCATTCATTGACTCAGTCTCTCATAAAAGCTGAATGTTTGTCAGGCATTAGAAATAAAAAGGTGAAGCTTTCACCCTCTAGTATCTTACATTCTAGCTGGAAGAAATATAATTACTTATAATAAAATATGGAAATACTTTTTAAAAAAGTGCAGTGTGCTGTGGAAATACAGATGTTATGTTTGGCCCTGCTTTCTTACCATGATGCCTGGAACGGGGAAGCAGTGAATAAACTCTTTAAATATTGTATTCAAGGTAAAAGAAAAGAAAAAGAGGCTCTTGTTATTGCTAGCTGCTTTCTTTTTTTAATCATCACTCATATTTTGTCAATATTATATTTTCTGAAACATCTGGGAATGAGGCATGATAAGTGGAAAATGAAGATAGAGAAACTTTCATGACTCACTTTTAAAATAGCCAGTGGACACAGAGAAGAAAATGTTCTTGATAAAATGATGTCCTGAAAGGAAAAAAAGAAGATCGACTTGAGGAGAAATGCACATGTAAGTAAGAAATGAGTGAGTTTATTCAGAATAACTGCCCAAATATCTATGTACTTTAAAAACAACATTATACGGTTTTGATTTCTATATCTGTGTAGTTATCGATCTTTTTGGTAAAATATTACTGATTAGCAAAACTCTGAATTCTAGGTTTTATGCAAAACAAAAATGAAGAAAATAAAGATTTGTTTTTTGAGCTATAATAGGAGTCTGATAAGGAAGAATCAAGATCAGATTTATGGTCATTTCACTACTAACATCTTGTCATAGGGTCTGCAGGTTATACTTGTATGTACAAGGTATACGTAGATATCTTTGTCAACATGAAAAAAATTTATTAAATCTGTATGATTTTAGGCATATGTAAATAACATGTCAAAAATGAAATGCAAGGGCCAATTTCTTCTTAAAAGAACAATAAGAAGAATAATAGCTCAAAACTTTTTGAGAAAACTATAAAAACAAGAGGAGGGATAAAAAAGTCATAAAGCAAAACAAACAACTATTACTTTTATTAATAAAGTCTGCAGTGTAGGAAAAATAAACTTTAGGAGGAAATTCAAATTGTCGCCATATAAAAAAGAGACATAAAATTATATATTATAATATATAATTTTGGAGTACTTTATCTTCTAAAATCTATTGTATTTGGATGTATGTGTTTTTCTGCCAAATTTTATCTGCCTTCAGTACAACAATTTACCATGTCATTAAAAGTTTCCACAAAAATCTTACTGTATGCATAAAATTTCATTCAAAAGGATCCTTTATTTTTAAATTTTATTTTATTTTTTCATTGTTCCAAGTTTCATTGTTTATGTACCACACCTAGTGCATTCCCTCTTTAATACCCATCACCAAGCTCACCCAAGCCCCTACCCTTCTCCCCTCCAAAACTCTTAGTTTGTTTTTCAGAGTCCACAGTCTCTCATGGTTTGTCTCCCCCTCCAATTTCCCCCAACTCACTTCTCTGCTCCATCTCCCAGTGTCCTCCGTGTTGTTCCTTATGCTCCACAAGTAAGTGAAACCATATGATAATTGACTTTCTCTGCTTGACTTATTTCACTCAGCATAATCTCCTCTAGTCCCATCCATGTTGATACAAAAGTTGGGTATTCATCCTTTCTGATGGAGGCATAATATTCCATATATGGACCATATGTTCTTTATCCACTCGTTTGTTGAAGGGTATCTTGGCTCTTTCCACGGTTTGTGGCCATTGCTGCTATGAACATTGGGGTACAGATGGCCCTTCTTTTCATTACATCTGTATCTTTGGGGTAAATACCCAGTAGTGCAATTGCAGGGTCATAGGGTAGCTCTATTTTTAATTTCTTAAGGAATCTCCAACTGTTTTCCATCAAAAGGATCCTTAATTTACTGATATTTGACACATTTTCCAATGTTTCAATGATTTTTCTATTTGGCCAATTCATCTACCCCTTGTGTGTCAATAGAGTCTGTATTTTCATTATCTAGAGATGAAATTTCATGGTTTTAAGTTTTTTTTTTTGTTTGTTTTTTTTTTTGTTTTTGTTTTTTTTTTTAGAATAGAAGTTGGAGGAACATAAAAGAGGTAGTGGACAAAAAGAAAGATGAAGCTATCACTAGAGTACTATCATTTAATACCATAATGGTTGATGTAGTGGCAGAATAGAATTTAATGAGAAGACTTTTATTGTATACCTACTTCATACTCTCTGCTGTATCTCTATCATCTCACTTAATCTCATCAATCCAATGATACAAGTAAACTGTTACTCACCTTTTATGGCTGAAGAAGCTGAAACTCAAGAGTCTCGGAACCTAAGCTTTCTGACCCCAAAGCTTGCCCTGTTGACTGTAAGTTTTTCTAGAAAGTTACCTGACTATGCCTGTGTTCAAAGAACAGCAGAAACAAGTGCAAGAGTCCTTGGTTCCTGCCCAGGTTTCCATTTGGGGCTGCTGCTTTATATTGACATCATAAATCCTGGGATGGAAGTAATTTTGAAAGGTCACCTAATCCATTCACCCTGCCTTAAACTTTCCTGACAGATGAAGAGCTACCTTAATTCACTACCCCTTCAAAAGAAAGTATAACTTCCTTCTGTCCCTTATTTCTGGATTTAACAACTTCTAGTGCAGGAAATCTCATCTTTTTTTTTTTCTTTTTCTTTTTTTTTTTTTAATAATGTAAATCCCACTCAATGCTTTTTAAGCTTGTTCCCTTTTGCTCTGCTTCTTGAGAATACACAGTGACGTCTAAATAACAGTATTTACTATACTTAGAGATGGATACTAAAAATGTCTCTTCTTCAAACTACATAACTTATGTCCTTTTAACCTTTATTAGAAACACTTATTTTTCACTGTCTTATCTTTTATTTTTCTTCTTGCCATTAGAGTTAATTTATTTTAAAGTATTAATGGATTATTCACATCAGGGAATCCTAGAAGGGTTTTGACCTTGATTTTGCTGGCTTTCCTAGGAGACCTTTGTTTAAATTCCTCCAAAATGGGGCACCTGGGCAGCTCAATCAGTTGTGTCTGCCTTTGGCTCAGATCATGATCCTGGGGTCCTGGGATTGAGCCCCCCCACATCCAGCTCCTTGGTCAGTGAAGAGTCTCCTTCTCCCCCTTCCTCTGCTGTTCACTCTGCTCGTGCTCTCTTGCTCTCTCTGTCAAATAAATAAAATCTTAAAAAAAAAAAAATTCTCAAAAAAAAAAAAAAAATCCACATCTGCCCTGTAGAGTTCATCAACAATGTCAAAACACTGTGAACATCTTCTTGTGTTTTTTTTTCTTTTTTTTTCCTTGTTGTGATTTTCGTCTGGCTATTTGCTTTTTTTTTTTTTTTAAAGAAGATTTTATTTATTTATTTGACAGACAGAGATCACAAGTAGGCAGGGAGGCCAGCAGAGAGGAGGAAACAGGCTCCCTGCTGAGCAGAGAGCCATGCAGGCCTGGATCCCAGGCATGACCTGAGCCAAAGGCAGAGGCTTTAACCCACTGAGCCACCCAGGCACCCCAAGGCCACTTGCTTTCTTTTAAAGACTTAATCAAATGTGAGTGTTGGTTTAGCCACACTTTGTGGGTAAGTAAATTCTCCAGTGCAAACCCTTCCTACCTAGGTATTTATTGGTTAATGATGTATTTTGAAATTCTGCTGTTATGTGTTTTCTTTTTTTCTTTTAAATCTCTAGCCCTGACAGTAGTATTTGATTCACATTGTGCAGCTAATAGGGATTCATGTCTATTCAATTTTTCTATCTTAAATTAAATGGGATTAATGCACTGAAAATTCTTTTTAAGTGATTAGGTTAATAATCTGGAAATTATGACTTCCCAAATAAGGCATCCCCAGAGCTCCTTTACTTCATTTTTTAGAACTACATTTTTACCTGTCCTCAGATTTTCCAGTAATTAATGCAATGTTCACGTGATTAATAATTCTAAATATGATTTATCTTTGTGCTTTACTTTCAAAACAGTGGAGACCATCTTCTCAATTGATATAACAGCTATAGATCTTGCTAGAGGTCACATTGCAAGATGGCATTTGTCATCAATCATGGCTTTAATTAAAACTTGGGTTATAGCTTAGTAAACTTTCTCCTCTACTGATAATTTCTCAAACATATTTACCCTTAAATTTTTTCTTCTTAAAATACATTAAAATAATAATACAACTTACTCCGTGTTCATGTTTTCTATTTCCTGGCACTGATTAGTATTCATATTTTAGCAAAAACAAAAACAAAGGAAGCGTTAAAATCTGAATGATGTCCCCCACCCCAGACAGAGGTAAACCTGATTATATGCACAGTACCAACCTCTGTAATACATAAAATGTCCTGAGCATTTACATACAAATGTGCTTCTTAATTTCTATCCTAAAATAAGCTCCCGCTACCTCTGCTTTTGTACTCTTTCTTGTAAAACAAAACCAAAAAAAGCAAAACTCCAAACTGCCATTTACTCATTAAAGAATATAAAGAAGTACAGTACTGTGTGGACATGTAAAAAGCAACAAGATTTTTAAAGTATTCATGATAATAAAAAGCATCCAAAGGAAAATTAACCAAGTATTTTTAAGATAGTTGCTTAAATTTTCCAAACAATCATATATGAACTCCCCTATGTAATCTGAAGAAGCATACTGTAAATCCACACCTTCATGGAAACCTAGATGTCTAACAGTCATAAACTGACCAACTTACAAAGCAACCATGGATCTTTGGAAAACTAGAGTATTCAACAGGTTGTTTGTAGGTATAAGTTTAGATTAACTCTACAAATACGTGAATTTCAAAATGGTAGATTTTGTTAAGTATTTGAGTAATTAAGTAATTTGAGACATACATCAAATGTGTTTAAACCATTCAAAAAGCTATGTAACTATTTTAGATGTATATAACATAAAACATTTAAATATTTTATGAAGTTAAAATTCATTTTGTTGAATCAACTTGTCAATCTTCAATTACATGAAACTCTTTATTTTTATTAATTTATTTATTTTTAAAGAGAAAGAAAGTATACACATGTGAGTGGTAGGAGGAAGGGAAGAGGAAGAGGGAGAGAATATCTTAAGCAGGCTCCACACCCAGCAGGGAGACTGGCATGGGGCTTGATCTTATGACCCTGAGATTGCGACCTGGGTCAATATGAAGAGTCAGGTGCTTAACCAACTGAGCTATCCAGGCACCCCTGAAATTTTTTTTTCTTTTAAATCGTTTTTGTCTGGTCCATCATTTTATGCACTTGGGCTGTTGTAACAAAGTAACAAAGACTGGGTAGCTTATAAACCACAAAAATTTATTTCTTACAGTTCTGGAGGCTGGAAATCCAAGATTAGAGGGCCGGCATGATGGGTTTCTGGTTAAAGAACTCTTAGGGTTGCAGGCTGCTGACTTTGTGTTGATTGTTAAAAGGGTGAGAGAGCTTGATTGTGCCTCTTTTATAAGGGTACTGATCTTCTTCATAAGGACTCTACCCTGATGACCTAATCACGTCCTCATAGGCCCCACCTCTTAATACCATCATATTAGGCATTAGGTTTTGATCATATCCATTTTGGGGGTAACAAACATTTAGACCATAGCACCCATTTTTTTAAACTAAATTGTTTAAAGATGGCAGTGTGATCAAATCATGTTTTATATAAATTTCATAGGAATTCTAAAGAAAACTAAGAGCAATAGCTATATCATGCAACATCAAATCGTTTTATTTCATTTTTTTCAGTTCAGCGATGGTTCACCCAAGTTATAAATCCCACCATAAAGTAATAAGAAAATGTGAAGAATGAAAAATTTTTTAAATATTATAAAAGATTCTTTACATTATATCCCAATAATAGATCATTTTAGGGAAGTTTAGGATTTAAGTTAATAGGTATAATTTAAATCTGTTAAGCAAATAACTTATTTTAATAAAATATCTGAATTAAGATTAGCCTGTTTAGAATTAATAAATTGTCAATCCATTTTGCTGCCAATAACTTACTTAGAAACTAATAAAAATTAGCAGCATTCTTTTAAGTTGGCACAACAAACCCCACATAATTTTTCTCTTATCTGATGTGATTGAATCTGCATGGTTTTTATATGGAAAGCCTGTAAGAATTACCTTTATTTCTACTACACTACTCTTAATAAACAGAAAAGACTTTCTATTTCCAAATATTTTAAGTATTATTGGTGGTTTCAGTTTCTTGTATTTTATATGCAATTTAAATATCTATTACCTTTTCCTTGCTCAATAACTTATTAAAACAACTTAATTGTTGCTCATTTTAAGCTTTGTTGAATGAGGGGCACCTGGGTGGCTCAGTGGATTAAGTGTCTGGCCTTAGGCTCAGGTCATGATCCCAGGGTGCTGGGATCGAGCCCTGCATTGAGCTCCGGTCTCAATGGGGAGTCTGCTTCTCCCTCTCCTTCCTACTTGTGCTCTCTCTCATTATCTCTGTCTCTCTTCAAATAAATAAATAAAATATTTTTATTTTAAAAATAGCATTTGTTGAATGAAAGTTCAGTAAGTTTCAAGATTATCTTTAGGTCAGACTTACTGGTATTACCTAATGACAATAAAAGATGAATTGCAAATCAGGTGATTTTAACTAACATCAATATTCGAAGTCTGAAAAATAAAACATTTAAGGAACAGATCTGGTATCTCCTACATAAAAATTCATATAGAAGGAAATAGTTATACCATAAGGAGTCAAACTGATGGGTGAGTGCATTGGAAAAGCATAGTAAATGCAAGATCAACAAGATCCATTTTCAAATTGTATTTTTCAGTTCAACCATATGAGACCAAGCTGGTGCTGTATCAGGAAATGGTCCACACAAGGGGAAAAATGTGATTATGATATTTCTCATTGAATCAAAATAACACAATTGTTATACTCAGTGCTTTTCACCTTGCACAATCCAGCGACTGGCCTAGAAAGAAGTAATTCTCACATGTTTTTCATAAATGAAAAATAAAGGATATAGTGCAAGATTTATACCAAAAAGAAAACCAAATACTGAATTTTTCTCAGCAACTTAAAAATGCTGCTATTCTTAATATTTAGGAAATTATTTTGTAAAAGTTTAATTAGCAAACAAAAAGGAGAGGCAGCTTAACTAATTTTAAATTCTATAATGCAAGTATTAACATCAAGAGGATAGAATAAAAAGTTTTTTTGTATTTGCCTTATTTGCTCTTTACAAAAGGAAGTAACTGGTTTCTTCTGGAGTTTAGCTTTACTTGGTAACCAGTAAAATGGGTTTTGGTCTAAAGGATGTGAGTGAACTTTTAATAAGCTAGATGTTGCTAATTTTAATTATGCCTGGAATGGCCATATATGGCATATTTTTAGAAGTATCTTGGTCTCAGAACTGAAATAAGTGAAAGTTTACTTGGAAATTCAGACTTTGGATACCCTATATTAATCATTTGTACTATAACTTGATATTTATACTTAGCACAGATTTCTGTTTCCATGAATATAGAAAAAATATAAAACAAGCAAGTGGCTTTCCGTGAACTGTAAATCAATACTTTGGCAAAAATATAACCTGTTAACTTTTCTCTGTTCCTATCCAAATCCCAGGCTAATAGCACTTCAATATTTCAAATGTTAAGTAAATCTTCTATAACAAAACCATACTTTTGAAACCAAAATATGTCTGGTTTTGATTTGTTATTCCCACATAAGCACAGAACATAAACTACTTCCCATTGCTCTGGCTTTACCACAAGCATGCTTTCTCTAGTCTGTGAGCATAAATATGAAACAGGCTCTTTTCATAAAGGAGGAAACCAGTTTAAAAAAAAAAAAGTTACTGTGGCTTGGAAACTTCATTTTTCCTATCCCACAACCCCATAAAAGAAGGTCACTTTTTTCTCCCAGAGGATGTCTCAAATCAATGCTTGTTTCTGTCATTTTATTCTCTTTACCTTAAAGGATAGGACTAAAATTTCCTTGTGATGAATGGGCATTTAAACATTACCCCTATTGATCATATTTTCTTGGATTATATTAAAAACTTAATCCATTTTGAAAATGCATGGAGTTCTGAATTTTTTTAAGATTTTATTTATTTATTTGTCAGAGAGAGTACAAGCAGGGGGAGCAGCAGGCAGAGGGAGAAGCAGGCTCCCCACTGAGGAGGAAGCATGTGGGCTCAATCCTGGGACTCTGGGATCATGACCTGAGCCAAAGGTAGAGTTTAACCTACTGAACCACCCAGGCATCCCAGTTCTGAAATTCTTACTTAAATTTATTTAAAACAAGTCTGGTCCCTTAAAATTTATTTGATTTAATAAGATTTATTAATAAATACTGAGACGATTATTTGGCCTATATTAACAATTCAGTTAACCTAAATCCAATTTAATTTGAAAACTCTTAATCACTAGTCATATTGGAACTACTAGAAATAGTAATTTTCTTTTCTAACTTTATTTTATTATGGTTCTGTTATACATTACAAAAATTTAGTCAGAATCTATACCCAGTAAAGTCTTCATGGCTCTGATGGTATCGCTTGTCTCCTAGACTATGCCAAGTGGGTCAGTGTGGTAACATGGCAATGAACTGGCAGAAAACCTGTACCTGCTTGGGAGATTCTGAGCAGATCATTTGATTCCTGTATATCCAAGTCTATGGAAAATGTTACAACCTTCTCTTTATTAAGAAGGAAGGAAGGAAGAAGGAAGGAAGGAAGGAAAGGGAGGGTAAAGAAAAGAAAATCTAACTTTTAGACAGGAACCAACTTGGCCACATAATATTGTTTGCATAGAAATTGAACAGTATAATCAGATACATGTAGTTTAAGGAAAAAAAAAACATTTAAGATGTTCTGATTGAGCAGAGAAATGAGGGCATATGGGCAGCATCCATGCAGTTTCTGCAAAATCCATTACGTACAGCAGATTGAGTGAGTCAGATGTATTGTGTCTATGTTTTCCATCGATATTCTGTACTTGAGACCTGGAACTACCAATACATTATTCTTTATAAGCCATTTAATGCCTTCCAATAGCATAGGACATAACGGGGGAGACACCTTAGGAAACTTATTCTCTTGCTGAGTTTAGGGGCTTCACTTGGTGGGTGGATTTTTTTCCCATGATTATGATGAGAATTCCACTGGAGTGTATTATTTAGGAGAAAGCAACATGATTTTCTATAAAGAATGACTTTTATTTCCTCCATAGAAGTACATGATAAATTCTTGCAATCATGAATATAACTTTTAGACATACTCTAATGTAAAAACAAACAAGTTTGATTGATACCATTTTTGTATATTCCAAGTAGTGGTTTGTGCTTTTGCCACTTTCTACTTGTAAATTATCCTCAGTATACTATTTTTTTTTTTAATCTTTTTTGCTCTTTTCTATGTCAGCATACATAAAAGCATTGAGGGAATCTTGGTGATACTTTATCTACTGTTATTTTATTTTGGTATCCATGCTTTTTCTCAAACCTCTTCTCAGCGGGAGATAAAGAGGTCAACAGGAGTCCCAAGTTGGATTTCACATCAGCCGACTGATTGGTGTCTTTTCTCTGAAGCATTGTGACACTGTTTGCTTGATTGGCAAAATAGGCCTATCTCACCACGTTCATTTTGTTCATACTGTTCATTTTGTTTTTTCTGTTTTATGTGATTAAGCTCCATTATGAGGATTTTCAGGTCACCCACAGTTAAATGTTATTCCAGCTGATGGACACTTTGATCAACTTGTTTCACAACTTTTCTTTGAAAATTGCATGTTCCCTTTCAAAAGATTCCTCAGCAAAAGTGGTTTTAAATTAAGTCATCCAAGAAAAAAATAATACACAGAAGCCGATTAATATATTCACTGACATGGCTTATGCTCCCTCTTCTTTCTTTCATCCTGACCCATGCAGTTAATTTGAAGGACAAGTATTAAATATGTGACTAAGGGGGAAAAAAAAAAAAGCAATAGAGAGAGACTGCCCTTGCAGTCTGCCCCAGAATTTATTTTCACCATTATTCAATGGAATGAGAAAACCATACCACATGTTGTGTTGTTGTTATTGTTGAAATGTGTGAACTTGAATCTTTAATCTGTTGATTGATGCAGGTTGTGCATTTGCCAGTGATGTAGCTATGAATATAATACATAGAGACTGCAGAACAAAGGTTATGTTTTTATGTTCGTGATAAGGGTGTATTTCAAAGAGAACATTTTCTTAGGTTTCAATGTATAAATGTTTCACTTATATTACAGGCCTATACTATTAGACATTTATAGTTCACATTTTTTGGAAAATTTTATTTAAAACATGTATAATAAAGTGGACCACAGATGTTATACTAGATAGAAACTTTCACTTTTACCCTTATTATTAATCAAACATGTTAAAATAGTGTCATTTTGCTGATGATTTTTATCTTAGAGACATTTCACTTTTTCCTCCTGCTCTTTACAAAAAAAGATCTAATAGCATGACTTATTTCTCTTAAAGGCATGTGCATATTTGTGTGTCCTCATAATTACATGCTATCTTACATTTTGCTCTCTTTTAATATGTCACCATTGTACACTTTAAATAATAGCTCACGTTATCAAATACCCCAAGAGCATTGATAGTCTTTCAATGAGTTCAAGATATATTCCTAACTTAAAACACACTTGTAATGAATTCCGCACCTGCATAGCTGAAAGGCATTTTATGTATCAGGGTCTCCAGGGCTTTTCAGATCTAGAGATTATAATACAGCAATTAAAGCAAGGTTTGTAGTAGCGTTCTCATTATCTGAACAGAACTCCATCTGCTGAAATTGACAGAAAATATTTAATTCTAGACATTTAAGGATACTGTCTGGAACATTTGCATTAATAAAGGGGAAACCATACAGTGGGTCATGTTACTTTCAAAGAGATTAAAGAACGTATAATGACAGAGAAACTCAGGGAACTTCCTTATAACAAGAAAAGAAGGTGGGAGACTCTTACATAGAGCTTTCAAATGACTGTGCAATGTTAAGCTGGCATGTGAGAAAAGAGATTAACTGAAGGGACTGACAGCATGAAACTGCCAGAAAGCTAACCATGCTATTTCCTGATACTAGTACTACTCGTCAATGTCAAAATATAAGTTATAACATCCTAAGGGAGGGAGATGAAGGGATTACAAAATATTAAAATGAAGATATTGGGAAAAAAATCTCTATTAACACTTGATCTTGATACTATCCTGATAAAGGGAAAAATAAGTAATACCTCTCTAAATTCATGGGTTGTAGAAGTAGAGATTGCCAACACTTCTCATTATTGTAACTTAGATATTATCATGTACCTCAATATGTCATCCCAGTATCAAAACTCTAGTGTCTAACTGGGTGAAACTGGCACTTTATAGCATTTGTTGAAGAACCTAAAACAAAGCCAACTTAATAATAAAAGCAAATAATTGTATCACTTTATAGTGCTCTCATAGGTATCTAATTTGTGCCTTAAAATAAGTCTTCATCTCTTAGTAGTTGAGTCAGATCCTCTTATTTTATCCATTTCTTTCTTCTTTTTTAAAAAAGTATAATTACATACAGTATCCTAGTAGTTTCAGGTGTGTTTGATAGTGACTTGATATTTTTATATTGCACAAAGTTATTACAATATTATTGTCTAGATGCATGTTGCAGTACATTAGATCCCCCTGATTTATTTTTTATAACTCTAAGTTTGTATGTCTTAAATCCCCTTTCTATTTAACCTACCTCCCTTTCCATCCACCCTTTCTTCCCTCTGATAACTAGGGTTTCCTGTATCTATGAGACTGCTTCTGTTCTGTTTTGTTTGTTCATTTGTTATTGCTGTTGTTGTTGTTTTTAGATTCCACATAGAAGTGAAATCATATAGTACTGGTCTTTGTCTAACTTATTTCATTTAGCATGACATCCTCTAGGTCTGTTCATGTTGTCACAATGGCAAGATTTTATTCTCTATGATTAAATAATATTCCATTATATATATAGATATATATCTCACATCTTCTTTATCCATTCATCTGTCAGTGGACACTTAGGTTGCTTCCATGTATCCATTTATTAATTGCTAAGAAGCTGGGGCTTTTAGCTACTAATTGTCTTCTGTAAGGTTATCAGTAGGTTGTGAAAGGAAGTTTCTAACATAACTCTTCTTATTTCCGGTTCTGTGCTTTTTCCTTTACACTATGTTGCAACTTTAGTGGTCTCTTAAATGTTTTTATAAGCATCTAAATACAGACATATTTGATAACCTTTATTTTTTTTTAAGATTTTATTTATTTATTTGACAGACAGAGATCACAAGCAGGCAGAGAGGCAGACAGAGAGGAGGAAGCAGGCTCCCTGCTGAGCAGAGAGCCTGATGCGGGGCTTGATCCCAGGACCCTGAGATCATGACTTGAGCCGAAGGCAGCGGCTTAACCCACTGAGCCACCCAGGTGCCCCTACCTTTATTTTTTTTAAGGCTGTACTCATTTGCAACTGAGTGTGAAAGGCCATTCTAATGTGTTTTTTTTTTTTTTTTTTGTGGCTCACATTTATTCCTTATATAAAATGGCATATGTTTTATACAATAAAGACATAATCAAAACCAGGTTCTAGTGAGAATTAAGTTAAAATGGTATAAATGGTATAAAATGGATAAGCTCCTAAATCAAACTGTCATTATCTGCTAAGGGACCTAAATATAGTAAAAAAAAAAAAAGATAACTGTTCATAGCATTGAGAGCAACTAAGATTGATAGGCAAGTAATTGTCAAAATCTAGAAGGACTTCCAGAGAATGGAACCTCAGATAGGATGCTTTAATAAAAACAGCTAATGTCAGAGGTTCTGTTTCCACATAGGCTGTAAAAAAGTCACTATAGTGTATTCCAAAATTAACAATGAGAAACTGGATCAGATATCTACAAAATTCATAGACATATGGCATGTCTATATTAATATAAGACAAGCTTCATTTCAGAATATAAAATAATACTAGTGATAGAAAGGATCATTTCATGATTATAAAGGGGTCAATTCACCAAGAAGTCATACTAGTACTAAATGTATATACACCTAACAACAGAGTTTCAAAATGCATGAGGAAAAATCTAATAGAATTGAAAGGAAAAACAGAGAAACTAAAATGATAGTTGGAAGCTTGACTATTGCTCTCTCATAAAGTGGTTAGTAAATCAACAATCTCGTAGAAGAATTGGCCAATGTTATCTACCAAGTAGGCCAAATTGATTTTTATAGAACAGTCCATTCAAGAATAGCCAAATACATTTTATTTAAAAATGCGTATAAAACATTAATCTATATCTATATATTTATCTATCTACCTATATATAGATATCATATTCCAGGCCACAAAACAAACTTCAGTATTAAATTAATAGAAATCATTGAAAATATGTTCACAGATTATGACAGAATTAAAGTAGAGATTAATAACAGAATCATATTTAGAAGAGTCCAAAGTATTTGGAAATTAAACAACATGATTACAAATAACCCCAGATCAAATAAAAAGTCTCAAGGAAATTTTAAAAAATTTTCAAACTGAATAAAAAAAAAAGAAATCATTTCAGAATTTGTAAAGGGCAGCTAAAGGAGGGCTGAGAGTGAAATGTATGGCATTAAATGCTTATGTTAGAAATTACGAAAGGTCTCAAACCAGTGATGGAAACCTCCATTATAAGAAACTAGAAGCAGAGCAAATAAAAACCAAAGTGAATAGTGCAGAGAAAAAAACCATCATGCCACATCAGTTTCCAAAATCACCACTGTGAGCAATGATCTGGATGACTTAGTACAGAAGATTAAGAGTGATGTGAGGAATAGATGAGGAGTAAAACAGGGATTATGAATAAAAAATGTAAACTTCTCCATCCTAGGGAACTTGAAGAGTTTTTCACACTTGTTTTATTTCCTGTTGACATCAATTGTAGATATTGTAAATCATATATACATATATAAGCTTCAGGTACCCATATTTCTTCTCCTGTCCTCTTGGGTATCATAGGTGCATGGCAGTCGACTGTAGGTGGAATACCAGCCTCACAATAATAATTATATCTAACATTAATATAGCAGTCTGTGCCACAAACTGCTCTAAATGCTTCCTGTGTAGTCATGACACTTAATTAGCCTAACAACCCTGGATGATTATTATTATCATCATTTTGCATATGAAAAACCTGAGGCACAGAGGATTTAAGTAATTCTCACAAGGTCCCAGAGCTAGTAGGTAGCAGTGCAGGATTTCACCCCAGGCAGTTTTTATCATTATACTACAAAATAAGAGTTGTAATGCTTTGAAATTGTTCATAAGTATTTTTTCCTATATAATTTTTCTCTCACTCTGTGCTTGAAAGCTACACCTGTTGAAGTTGTGGCAGGAATACACAGTGCTGGTCTGACATTGAGCTCGTTGAATATTACCGCAGCAGTTGGCTCAAAGTAGAACTTCTCATTTGGAACGGAGTATGAACCACTGATTATTTTGGGGATCCAAATTACTTGGATTTCAAAATATTTCCAAGATTTAATTTGGTTTCCACATTTTCATGCTTTCTTTTTAAAACTGTCATTCAGATTTTGAACTTTTAAATTCTCCTCCAAAAGTTTTAGTAAAAACTGCTTTGTAAAATTCTATCAATAGTACATAAAACTAGTTTATTTCCACAAAGTATAAATTGTAATGATAGATCATATCTGCAAAGCACTTTATTTTGGCGTCTTATATTCTTCTTTTAAAATGCACCTTTCAACAAAAAAATAAATAAATAGAATGCATCTTTCAGGGGTGCCTGGATGCCTTAGTGGGTTAAGCATCCAAATTTCGATTTTGGCTCAGGTCATGATCTCATGGGTTCTGGGATCTAGCCCCGTATCCGGCTCTGCGCTCAGCAAGGAGTCTTCTCCTCTACTTCTGCCTTTCCCTCTGCTCATCTGTGTGCTCTTCTCTCTTTCTCTCCCTCTCTAAAAGAAGTGGATAAATCTTTAAAAAAAAAAAAAAAGAAAGATTCTCTTAAAAAATGCATCTTTCATATAAGTTTTTCATTGCACAGCCAGGTTATATGTTATATCAAATTCTTCTCTCAGTTGCTAATTACTTACTATTTAAAAATTGAAAATGATTTAGAAATTGAAGTACATTATATACAAAGTTGGTGGGGGTTTTTTGAGATTTAGTATGGTAATAAGTTATTTTTTTTAAAGATTTTATTTATTTATTTGACAAACAAAGATCAGAAGTAGGCAGAGAGGCAGGCAGAGAGAGAGAGAGAGAGAAGCAGGCTCCCTGCTGAGCAGAGAGCCCATGCGGGGCTTGATCCCAGAACCCTGGGATCATGACGTGAGCTGAAGACAGAGGCTTTAACCCACTGAGCCACCCAGGCACCCCAGTAATAAGTTATTTTAAAAAATAGAATATCACATTAACATTCAGAATTAGAATAAATATATTTAATAGTAATAAAGTACATATGCAAATATATCTATGCATTTTTGGAATAATCTTATTAACTGCTTTTCAAAACTAATTGAAAACTATTTGAAATATGATTAAATGTGGCATAAGTGTACGGTTTTCTGAACAGTTACTACTTAGGAGCATTAAGACTTGGTGACTTTGCCATAAGCTGTTAACTTTGAAAATGACCCTTCAAGCTAGATATGATTGATATGGATGATACTAATGCATTAATATTGTCAAGGTAGCATTTGTCAAAGTTATTGTAATTAAAAGACATCCAACTGTTAGAAACTGCAGGAGAGTGTTCTTATAAGTTGTATGTATTTTTCTCTGTGTAGGAATTTCTAATATATATTTTAAGAAGAAGGTGGTTAAAGTATTGTGACTAGAACAAATTTGAGAAGTATAGATTTTATATTACAAAGATTGACTTCAAATGAAGATATTGGCTAGCTGCCCCTAATTTGTACTCTTTCATGTTCCTGTTGAAATATTCATGAAACTATATAAGACATATTTTCAAAGTGCAGTGCCACTAAAAACTTGGAATAATGCCTGATAACCTTGCAGCTCCCACAAACAATTTACTAATTTCTACAATGAAAACATAAATATCACTCTGTAAGTGAACAAAGGAGAAACACAGGTAAAGTTTCACCTATCTGTATGTTTCTTGCTAGGTAAGTAACAATTATGCCTTACTTATAAAAAAGCACAAATGGCCAAAAAGAAAGAGAATGGGTAAATATATTATGACATATCTGTATGACAGTCTTTTTTTTTTTTTAAAGATTTTATTTATTTATTTGATAGAGAGATCACAAGTAGACGGAGAGGCAGGCAGAGAGAGAGAGAGAGGGAAGCAGGCTTCCCGCTGAGCAGAGAGCCCGATGTGGGACTCGATCCCAGGACCCTGAGATCATGACCCAAGCCAAAGGCAGCGGCTTAACCCACTGAGCCACCCAGGCGCCTGACAGAATCTTATATAGTCATTAAAATGGTGATTTTGAAGAATAATTTGAGATAATGTAACTAGAAACAATATATGTATAACTTAAACCAATTTGTCTACATTCTTAACAAATATCTGGGCATAGAAGTAAACAACAGAGTATATCACAATATTAATGGTTAAATTAATTTACTAGTGATTTTAAGACCCTTACAACTTTCATAGCTGCAAATAGTCTATGCATACTTTCATAATTTCTTGTATGTGCGATAAAACGTAGGCTAAATGTCATACTTCAATGCGTTTTGAATACGGTGTTAATTTTTTTCTGTTTTTGCCCATGGGTTTCGTAAAGAGTATTTTCTGCATAAATAAAATTGTTTATATCCACAGGGTATCTTATGTTGCCCTTGAAAAAGTATACCTCTTCTCCGTACTGGTTCATATTTGTTTTTATTTTACCTCTCTTGTCAGAGTGCTGCTGACATCTGAACACTGAGAAAAACAGTGGAATAATATCTTAATTTTCCTAATAGTTGAGAATATGGAAGTAAAAAGAAGCTAACTATGGCATAATTTTTTATCTCAAGTTTTCAAATTTGCCTGACATGTGAAAGCTAAGTGCTAAACTAAACTGCCACACAATTTTTAAATGCCTACTTTAAAAAATAATTTTCCCCAAGCTATTTATATATTAAAATGAAAAATCAAACAAATTGAAGGGGATTTGTATCCCCTTTCTGAATATGAGTAGCATATTAGTGCAGATTTAATTAGGTTCAATAGAAAGTTTCTATTATTTCCCCAGAGTATGGTAAGCAAAGGGCATTTTTCACTTGGCTGCTGTGAAAAAGTATTGTCAAAGATTTATTCTCCACATAACAAAACAAAAGAACAAGAGTACTTGAAGGACTACCTAATTCTCTCTGTTGCAGTATGATTGGGCAAGGTGATGTCACATGCCCATAAACAATCATAATCAAAAATGTTTATAGAATAAATTAAGAAAAGCTGCCACAGCTTTTATTATAACTGAGATGACTTACCTTCTTGTTTTTAAGAAACTAATAGGCTTATTTACTCAATAGAGCAACATAATGGAAATTTTCACAAGAGAATAAATCTTGTGAACATACTGTACTTTTTAGCATATTGTTCAAAAAGCTGAAGGTGAGGACATGGCCTTTTTCAGTTTAAATTATTAGGTTAAAAGTGTGAGGAGAGACACCGGCGGGTGGGGTGGCGATCAATACGCTTTAGAAAAAAGAGTTTTAATACTGTTATTTCATGCTGATTTTAGTCATTGCTCCCTTTTGGAGATTAGAAATCAGTGTCAGTGAGAGCATTATGCTGGGTGGCATATGTAGGGGTTGCAGGTTTAGCATTTATTGTAGAAAAATCTGCAGTATCCTACAAAAGAGTTCTTTGTTTTACTTAAAAGATCTAGTTCATAATCATGCAGTTTTGAAATTTGATTGTTCCTGGACTCCTGCCATGTGAATTTTGATGGGAAAAACAGACTGCCATTCTGAGATTTTTAGGAGCTTTAATCTCCTTATCTATAAATACAAAGGCTACTTGCCTCACATTTATTACCAGTTATAAAATATGGACACAATGGAAATGAATTTTCTCTCTTCCTTCTCTCCTCCATTCCCCCTTTCTTCAGTTTTTTTTTCCCACCATTCTGGTGGTTAATCAGCTCATTACTAGACCCTTGTTACCTAGATCATCAGGTAAAGCACTTCTGGAAAGATCTTATAATAGAAAGTAAAGTCCCCACTAGATCTTTAAACTATGTTGAAATGAATACATGCAAGCAGATGGTAGCCATAAGTAATCATCCCCCTATGAATGAGTGGCCTCTCAAGCCTTTGGATCAAGTTCATTGTGGTTTTCAAGGGGTCTGAGGCCTTTATTTATATATAAATGTATATATACATATATATGTATATATTTTATTTATTTATTTTTTTTTAAGGGAGAGAGAGAGTGTATGTATGTGTGCATGTGCAAGCATCCTGGAGAGGCAGAGGCAGAGGGCGAGGGAGAGAATCTTAAGCCAGTTCCGCTGTTGGCCCTACGGTGAGTTCAGTCTCAGGACTCCTGAGATCATGACCTGAGCCAAAATCAAGACTCAGGCACTAAATCACCTGAGCCACGTAGGAGCCCCCCTGCCCCCAGCAGGATTTTAGATCTGATTTACTTATTAGAAATTATTCCAAAAATCATTTGTTAAAACTGAAACTTTTTGAATCTTGTACTTTGAAACATTCTGTTTTTAAAATCAAAATATAGTAGCAGAAGATGATTAAGGAAGTTTGATACTGAGAGAATAAAAAATGAAACTAAAGTGCATCCTGTTAACTGTTACAGTCAATATGTCTTTGGAAGTTTGAATATTATTAGTACACTAAAAAAGGTTTCCAGGTCAAGATTATTGAGCCTGGTATCTAAAAACAAGAACCTGGGTGGCTCAGTCATGTAAGCATCTGCCTTCCAATCAGGTCATTATCCCAGGGTCCTGGAATCTAGCTCTTTGACAGGCTCCCAGCTCAGCAAGGAGTCAACTTCTCCCTCTGGCCCTCTCCTGTCTCTCTCTCTCTCACTCTCTCTCTTTCACATAAATAAATTTTTAAAAAGCCAAGAACCTGTAATTCTTAGAAAGCCTATGAGAGAAGTACTATATTGAATTTTTTTTTTAAAAAGCTACATAGGAAAATTTTATTGCATATCTGTTATGGCCAAGTGCTTTACATCTGAATTGTAGGTATGGACATTCAAGCTTGAGAAGTGTGTGTGTGTGTGTGTGTGTGTGTGTGTGCGTGCGTGTGTACACATATTTGTAAAAGGTGGCAAAAACATATGAGAATATGCTTTTATTCCTTCCCTACATCAGTCTTTTTCTTACTACTGGCCTTATATTTTTTCAGTATTATGTGTTTATGTCAGGAAAGGGAGTGGGTAGGATAAATGGAAACTAAGAGTCAGCAAAGGTAAATTTTCTGTGATGTTGTAACCAGACAATGATGTCTAAGTCAAGGAGTAAACAAATGAGAGCTGTGTAGGGAAAAAAAATTACTTTATCACCTCAGCGTGACCATAATCACCAAATTGAAGCCATTAAGGAGTTTCAAAGTGAAAACTTTTACCTATTGCCAAAGAAAATTAAAAAAGGGAAAATGTTTATTTTTTTCTTTTGATTTGTTTTGGTGTTCTTTCTTAATGACTAAAATTGCTGAAGGAAAGGAGGTATATGTTATTGTGCTTAAGTTCAACAGGATGTAAAAATTTAAATATGAATCAATGGCCTTGGGAGAAGAAAAATACTTGTTTTGCGACCTTTGTCAATTTATCTTTCCATTGCAAAGTGTGGATAATAATGTCATGTATATTTACATATATGTTAAAAATAAAATGCAAAGCACGAATTTTCAAAGGTCTAAGTTAATTTCTGAAGTAAGTAGTGCACCAGCTTTTTCAGAGAGTTTTTTCTCTCTAAAGTATTATGGAGGATGGTGTCCTATGGATACTATCCTATGAATGTTCATTTAGTGCTCAAAAAATTATATATGTAAAATCGCATACATAATACATATGTAAGTATATGCGTATATATATTTTATATATGTGTACATATATTTTTAATTATCTGAAGAAATTCATTCTTAAAGTAATGTTTGTATTTAATTTGGTTTTAAACTCCTTAGTGAAATACTTAAATAAATTGACAGAATTTCACGTTAAATCATTTAAATATGTTCTTGTGGAATAATTTAATCTTTTATGGCATAGGGTTGGGAATCAACAGAGAAGTAATATCTACTTGAACTTCTGTTATGTAAAAGCCAAATTTGCCTAGAGCATAAAGTCAGTTGAACAGTTTGAAGATCAGTACAATGTTAAATATAACATGGTGCTGAGCTAGCAGTGGAATTCCCCAAAAAACTGGAAAAACAAACAAACAATGTAATATGCTTGGAGAAAATAATACTGTTTTTAAAAGTACAGATAGATAAAGGCAAATTAAACAGACAGATGATAGAAAGAGAAATTGTCAAATGGATAGATAAGTCTATATTCATCTAGATCTATGTTTATCTGTCTAGATAGGTATCTAAGGGTCATGTGTGTTCTTAAAACAGTAAATTACTGTGCTTAAATGTGCAGTAATCTCCAAAGGGAAAATCTTATTTTTATACAGAAGAATACATTTTGTAATTTAGGATTGTTTGTAGTTGAAATAAAATAATTATCTCCTAAAGAATAGATGCTAGAAATTTGTGGATGTAGTAATATATGCTTAGAGCACTATTGTAAAATATGTAATATTGGTCAAAATTTTGTTACCTTCTTTTTTCCAAAGTGAGACAATGTCTATGACAGGCTTCAATCTTACCAATTGATTAAAATATTCGTTAAGACTCAGAATGTACCTTCTCTCCAAATGTCTAACTCACTAGACTGTGAGTCTCTAGTGACTAGAAAAATCTCTTGTCATCTTAACAGACCACTATGCAGCAATCTAAGCTGACCATTTTCTCTTTGAAAAATCTCCCCTTCATTTGTGATGCTCCATTCTATAGGCTTTTTTCCTCTTTTATTCTGATACACACCTTAATTTCCCTCTCTTTTTCTTTCTTTATGAGCACTTAGATTTTCATTCCTATCTCATCACCAGGTAACTTCTTCTCATGATTTTTTTTTTCCTTTCTCCATCCAGCTTTTTAACCTGTTCATCATCCATCATCTATCCATCCCCCCATCAACCATCATCCATCCATCTATCCGTCCATCTAGCAAAGATTCAGCCAGAATTTCTACTGAAGTTTTAAAGGATATGGATTTAAATTAGATGTATTTCCTTCCTCATTTTAAGAAGTAGAAAAATATATATAAAGGTAATTGAATATACTACATATATTTGTGTGTGTATGTTTATGTGTATGTGAGAGTGTGTGTGTGTGTGTATGTGTAGAGGGAGTGAGAAGGCAGGAAGGATCTGATAAGGGATGTATTAGACAGCAGAGTTGTAGATATGGGGTGCAGTTTAATGACCCAGAGATGTAAAATGTACAGATACTAATCAAGAAAGACTCGATTTGGATGTAGGGTAAAAGAAAGGGGGTATTCCCAGGATGATTTCGAGGGTTTTTGTTTGGTTGGCTGGTTGGCTGGTTGGTTTTGGTTTTGGTTTAAAATTATTGTGGAAAAAGAATAGTGCTCTTCAGCAAAGTTGAGAAATAAAAAGAGGGGTGAGGAGGGGAAGAAAGGACGTTCTGTTTAAGACACATTGCATTGAAGAAACTTTCAGATACTGAGGTGCAGAAGTTAAAAAAAATAAAAGTGGAGAAGCACAGTTCAGGTAATAGATGTTCTTAGAATAGATGTTCCTTTCTGCAAGTTTTCAGCATGTTGAAACTCTGAGAGCAGATGCATTTGCCTGGAGTTTATTAACAGAATGGAATTTATCCTGAGAAATAATTGGACCCACGCACAAAATATAAATGGATAAAGAACTTAAATGTGTTTTTATAATGATGAATGAAGACAATAATGAAATTATTTGCAAGCATTAAAAGGTAGATATTAATTAGACTGCTATGATATAATGCATAAAAAAATAAGTACATGTAGTATGTATAGTGTGATACCACTTTTGTAAATATGTGTGTTAATAGAAAAAAACCTGAAAATATAAGCATCATTTAATACTGTAATCTTGAATCAGTGGGATTATGAATACTTGTGGTATATAATTTATGTATTTTGAAATCGGTTTAATACTATAATATGTATGTATTGGGATTAACCATATGTAACTGCCATTTTTATAGGTCAGAATAGTCAAATACTGGCAAGTTCAACCTAATACTATCCTATGGTTTTAAAATGATAAGTACATTTCAAATTTTGAAGAGAGAGTGTATGGGTAGGATAGTCATCCCAGTTTAGGATAGAATATTAAGTCATATTAATATTTGAAGAAGAATAGAATAAAAACCCATATAGCTGATTAGAAGCCAGTGTTACAAAATGAAATCTAGTGAGCCCAGTATCTTGGAAAGCTAGGAAGGAGAAATACAGTATTTTCTGTAAGCCATAATTGTGTGTATATTCCCAAGACAGAGTTATTTTCCACTTTTAGATACATGTATCTACTCACCTTCTAGATATTTCCTTGTGAATATTTTGTGTGTACCTCAAACTCAACATGTCAAAAAAATTCACTAAATTCTCATCCTCCACCTAATCTTAAATCTTGCTTCTTTTCCTTAATTTCACATTTCTGATAATGACATCTATTCCTTTATCACAAGTAGAAATCTTGATAGTATTCTTTTTAACTTCTCCAGTTCCTATTAATTTCTGTTGATTCCACCTTCTGCATATCTCTGTCTTCTGTCTCACCCCCTATATGTATTCTTCCACTGCTTTTTTTCACGAGGGTCATCATTTTTCACCTGGACATTTGGAATGGCCTCTTAACTCTTTTTCCTTTTCCCAATCGGTTTATTTTTCACACTGCAGCCAGTTTTCACTGTCTCTTTCTCTGTCTTTCTTTTTCTCTTTCAAGTCAAAACTCTGGAACAAAACTCTTGCCATGCTGACCCTTATTTCTTTATTCCTACTCTGAAAACAACTTCTGCTTCAGGCTCTAGCAAAGGACTATGGATTTTTCTTAGAATCTTCCTCGCTTCCTTCTTATGATTTGTCATAGCATAGTATTCCTGCCTCTCTTATGGGATCTATCTCTACATTAGCGTTCTCTGAGAGAAAAGGAGTCACATCTTAGTTATCTTTTCATGATTCTTAACATGGGAACTTATGCATTTTGTTGAAGAAACAATAAGTAAATTATTCATCTATGAAGTTTGGGATTCAAAAAAGACATTTTCCTTATCTAAAATTAGGAAAGAATAATTTTTGTGTAAAAATCATTAGGGTAAAACATGTAATATCACAAAATGTGTGTGCTTATTATGCTGGAAAAAGTTTCCTTCACACTTAAAAGTTTTGGTATATATTTTATATAGTCACTTAAATTTAAAAATATCTACAATGTGTTAGTGACTATCTGAGAAATCAAGATAATGTTCTTGTTATATGTAAATTGTGTTTAAAGGAAGAAAATATGGAAAAAGATTTTTTAAATAATGCCATCTCTCACAGAAGTTCTCAGAATAATATAAACTCATGAGAATACAGTTCGGTAGGAAAATGTTGTTATAATAAAAGCCAACCCCTAGTTGTTTATACCTTGTGGGCTATTTTCACACAAACCAACCTTGAATTTTAAATAGGGCATAAAGCCCTTAAGCTTGCCCAAGATTTGCTAATCCTATACACAAATATACAATTATCTTTGCCAGTCTCCTTCAGTCTAGCATCCTGGGCAAGTTAAACAGGGTTCTTTTTAGACTGAAGAAGAATGAGGTTCAAGGTCTGAGAGAAAGCTGGAGAAAAAATGTAGTATTTCACCAAAGGTAGTCTTCTTACCTTAAAGAAAGTGTTTTTAGATATTTGGATTGATTTAAAAAATCACTTACCCGAATCAAGACCCGAGGACAGGAGTGAATAGAGAATAGAGAACATGGAGATGAATATAGGATTTAAAGTAGAGGCATTTCTAAATGTCATTTTAAATATCCAATTTCCATAGTGTAAAGATTTATTTATTTGAGAGAGGGAATGCGGGGAGGGGCAGAAGGAGAGGAAGAATCTCAAGCAGACTCCTCGCTGAGCATGGGGAACCATCCCTCCCCCATTCAGGGCTTCCGTAGTTTGAATGCTTATTATTCTTGCAGTAGCCTCGTGGCTAACTTGATTGAAGTGTTGGATCCTCCCATTAACTCTAAATCATTCACTGGTTTTCTTTGTAATAATGGTTTTCTAGGACATAAATACGAGAAATGTAAGTTTAGCAGTCACAACTTGGTCTGGGGCATGTGGGTGACTCAGTATGTCCAGAGTCCAACTCTTGATTTTCGCTCAGGTCACAATCTCTCAGGTTTGTGAGATCGAACCTCCCATCTCCCCCCCACTCCCTAAAATGGGCTCTGTGGGGGTTGTGAAGCCTGCTGAATTTCTCTCCCTTTCCCTTTGTCCCTCCTCCCATCCCCTTCACTAAAACAGAACAAAACAAAACTCTCTCTGATAGGGCTGTGATTAATCTTGTCAATATTTCTATAACACATGAACTGTATCAGTTAGCACTGGGGTGTTTGTGTGTCTTTGACCCAAAATGACTACTGAAAGAAGACATAATTTTATTTCACTTTCATGTACAGTCCTTGAGGCAAGAAAGAAATAGCAGCTTTACTATTTAAAAGTATTAAAAAAAAAAAAAGTATTCCAGGACCCGAGCGCTTTCCAGCTCTGTGTTTTGCCATCCCCACAGTGTGGTCTCCGTCCTCATAATCCAAATAAAGTCAAGTTTGATATCTATGCTCCAAGCAGAATGTAGTGGAAGGAGGAAAAAAGAAAAAAAAAAAAAAAAGAGAACATGTGGTCACCCAACATTTCTACTCCTGTTCCTATAACTATGTCTCACACCTGAGAACATACCTTATTGAAAGGGGACTTAGAAACTAAAGTCTCCATTCTGGGAGTATGACAACCATGTTATAAGTCACTAACTAATAAAGAGAGCATGAATATCAGGGTGAGGAACACAAAATTTATCCACACTATGCTGTGTCTGCTGTTTTTTTAGCTCTGTGTCTGTACATCCTAACCCTTTCAGGCGGAGGAGGTTTTCCCGCATAGCGTCAAAGTTCAGGTCAAATACATGGGCAGCAATTTATCAATCTCTGTGTAATGAAACATTCATAAAATTTTAACTTTCTTCTGGTACGGTGTTTCTGCCAAGTATCAGTGTTCCCTGGCAGAATAGATAGAATCAAGTGGTTTATGAAAACTCTCTTATATATATCTGTAGGAAATAGAAGACAACTGCAGTTCTTGGGACGTCTCAAGACTGCAGTCTTTTCATCCTTTTGTTCAATATGCAGCCCTTTCTTACGTGATTTCATTGAAGTCCTCTGCTTGAATCTTTCAGAAATTCCACTTCAGAACCCCCACTCAGGTAGAGTTAGCTGAAATGAATATAGCTATAGTCTATTTCTAATTAGTAGTTACTTTATTTTCATGTATCTTTTATTAATAGAATATGGAGCCCTTGGATTCCTACCGTGATCTTAGTTCACCTTGCTCTTCTAATCATAAGAATAAAAATTGTCGGGACGCCTGGGTGGCTCAGTTGGTTAAGCAGCTGCCTTCGGCTCAGGTCATGATCCCAGCGTCCTGGGATCGAGTCCCACATCGGGCTCCTTGCTCATCGGGGAGCCTGCTTCTCCCTCTGCCTCTGCCTGCCATTCTGTCTGCCTGTGCTTGCTCTCTCTCCCTCTCTCTCTCTGACAAATAAATAAAATCTTAAAAAAAAAAAAAAAAAAAAGAATAAAAATTGTCAGCAGCCTTTGACTCCTGTTCATGCTTGGACCTCCAAGTATCTTCCTGAATTGTATGCAGTGTTCAGATTTGGCATACTCTGTTTCTGCCAACATGATGAATACCATGGAGATCCACATTACCATATAGTAACCCAACTTTCTGAGGAAATATATATTATATACCCATTATTTATTAATGTACTAAATAATTTACAATATTATTATAGATTGATTTTCTAATCATTATTACCAAATGCAGTATAGTCATTTTGTTTCAGCTGAAGGCAAACATGGTTCCTCATTTTCTTAATCCTGTGTTCATTGTACCGGTGAATTTGTAAAGCTAGTAGTTAGGAGTGAGGCAATGTAGGAACACTTCCTGGGTCTCCCCGTATTACGTGGAGTTTGGATGTTACTAAAATGTGTTGCAGTTTCCTTATCTGTAAAATACAGACTTCAGTGGTATCTACATTTGGCACTGCTAAAAGAATATTACATATGTCTTTAGAACTTGAACACTTGATAATCTGCTTAAAAGTATCTTACCACAGCTAACTAACCATATATATCTCCATTTAGAATTAGTTTCTTCCTTATTTGTTCTCATGTAATACTTTACCAAAGATCTCTCTCTCTTTTTTTTTAAAGATTTTGCTTTTTTTATTTATTTGACAGACAAAGATCACAAGTAGGCAGAGAGGCAGGCAGAGAGAGAGGAGGAAGCAGGCCCCCTGCTGAGAAGAGCCTGATGTGGGGCTTGATCCCAGGACCCTCAGATCATGACCTGAGCTTAAGGTAGAGGCTTTAACCCACTGAGCCACCCAGCCGCCCCTACCAAAGACCTCTTAAGGGACTTACAGAGTCTGTCTTTTCTCAGAAGTTTTGAGCTTTTATTGAGCAGGCTTTATGACTCCTTTATGATTTACCAATATGCTTTATAGTTATTAGAGTAGTTATTTAATATATATTTGTTTAGTTACATTCAATATTTTATTTTAAAGGTTTATTCATTTGAAAGAGAGAGAAAGGTAGCGAGCAGTGGGAGGGGCAGACATAGAAGAAGAGAGAATCTTGAAGCGGACTCCCCGCTGAGATGAAGCCCTATGCAGGGTTCTATCTCACAACCCTGAGATCATGACCTGAGCTGAAATCAAGAGTCAGATGCTCAACCAGCTGAGCCACTCAGATGCCCCTGCATTCAGCATTTTAGAAGAAAGGGATATAGGTATAATAGCAACAGTATTATTTAGCTTTTCAAATTTTTGTCTTGCTTAAGCAATTTTATTTGTAATACAAGAAATGACATTTTCAGACCTGGGACAATTACTTATATTCATTATTAGTATCCTTTGCTTTTGATCAACTTATGGAGACTTCATTTTAAATTATCCTATATGTTCAGTAGATTTTGGAGAATGTTCATCGTTTTATAGTCAGCTCAGATTGCCTTCTCTGTGGAGCCTTCTCTCATCAGCCCCCAGGTACTTTTGTTTTATTCTAGGTTCTCTCATATTTTGTTCATCCTGTACCACTCTTTGTGTCATAATTTTGTAGAGATATATTCACATTTGTCTTCCCAAAGTGTGTACTTTTGAAGTGCAGTACTACATTTCTATTATTTCATGTCCTATCATCCTACATGATATAATATCCCACATTTTATTTCCAGCATTATTAATGAAAATTCATTGTCAGCATAATGGTTTCCAAATACTGCATGATTATCAAGGTAGTTAAATAGAATTAAACAGTCCATTGACTCACTATAGCAGTAAATAAACAAACACTTGAGAAAGATGTTTAGTGAGACTGAGAAACAGTGGGATTCATGTGTTTGGGAACTCAACTTCTGCAACAAGACTGTCTGCATTTACATCCCACCTATTCATTTTGCTGGATATGACCTGGGGTAGGTTATTAACCTATCTGTGTCTCAAGTTCTCCATCTGCAAAATAGAGAGAGTTGTCCTCAACTCATAGGATTGTTGGGAGAATCAAATGAGTTAATAAATGTAAATCTCTTACAGTCGTGTCTCATACATGGTAAGAACTGTTTAAGTATTTTCTATAGAATAAGACCTTTTCAATAAATCATGGTGCCTCACTTCCTGAGCATTTCAGTTAATGGATATTTAACCACACAGAATTGTTCACCTGCATTCTCAAGTGCTGGCATGTATGTATTGTTGGCATTAGAAAGAGAATCTTAATGGATGTTGAAGTCACTAGAAAGGAAGAATGAGGACAGTGGGCCCAAGAATAGAATAGAAAATGTGGGTCAGCAGAAGAACTGGATCTGCTGGAGGGAAACTATCTCATACACAACTATCCAGATCTGGGATGGAAGCAAAGCCAGGTGGCAGCTGATGTGGCATTTGGAATGTGATAGTAGAACTCAGTTGCAGTTGACTAGTCTCTTCCTCTTAAATAACATCATGCATTTTAATGGTTTCAGACTGAATGTTTAATGGCACATTTTATAAGTTGAAACTGCCATCTTCTCAATTTCATTTGTCATTTGAATGCCAGAAGCCCAAAGCTTTCTTTCACATAATTCCCCTGAGAAAGCAGCCTTATTGGAAACTACTTGTTTTCATCTGTTCACATGAATATATACATTAAAATTCAAAGGAATAGTTTTCTTTGCCTCCATATTGGCAAATTCTATCACTATGATTTCAACAACTGGATTTTATATTAGTTTCGATATTTTACTTTTTCTGGATCCTGAATTTTGAAAGCCTTCCTGTTACTTCCTTTCTGTTCCTTAACAATTTTTACTATATTTTATGTCATTTTTTCTTTCATTGCTTTCTCCCTAAGTAATGTGTGATTAAGCATAGATAAAAAAAGTATTTTATTTTCTTATAATTTTTTTTCTGCTTTAAATTGGCCCTTTGTGGCGAAGAGTATTAATTCTAATATCATTTTGTTATTTGACTTTGTATTTTTCCCTGCTACATTTCTATAGTTCCTTTATATTTTTTTCCTTAAAGATTGACCTCAAAAAGATAGTAGATGAATAAAAATATTAGATTATTTTTACAAAGCTAGTTTACAATGTGCAAATATCAACTAAAACCTTAGAGCATTTAGTTGCTCATCTCTCCAGAAAGAACTCAAAGAAGGCCACAATTCCTTTATTTTTTGTAACTGTCATGAAATTGCACTACACGGTCACTTATACTCTGTTAAATAAGACCTATGGACTAGAGGTTTCCTTACGATATGGATGATTCCTTGGATTTTCTATTAATTACTACTATTATTTCTAGCATCCTTAATTCCAGCATTTGGGCAGTTGAGATTGAAAAATAAGGTGACTCATGTATTGGAACATGTAAGGACCACACCAGAGCTCAGGCAGATTAAAATGGAGGAAAATTAATTGTATCTTTATTGCCCAATCACATGCTTTTTATTGCCCCTTTACATAAATGTTTCAGGAGATCATTGTTCTTCTATTGCCTCTTGGCTTCCCATTCCTCAGAAAATGGTTCTTTGCCCCTGTGATGATTTTGTAGTTCTTGTCAATACTTATTTGACCTGAGTCTAAGTCCCTCATGGCTACTCTGCTAGCTTAATTAGTAGATAACAGTGGCTGAAGATGGCTTAGTGAAAAATGAGACACATTTGTAATTTTAGATTACCTTCATTACTAGAAGAAATAGAGAGCCTCTCCTTTCTGTTCTCTGGATTGAGTATAAATTCTCTAGGTTATTTGGAGGATTTTATGAAACTATTTGTAAAAGTGCTTCATAGTAAATTTATAAAAACTAAAATTTAACTGATATATTTCACAGCCAGAACTTAATGGGGGAACAAATAATAAACTTTGACTCCTTATTTCATCAGGACTGCTGTGCCTTCCCTCAAGGAAATTCCTTTTGTTTTTAAACATCCCAAAGTAGCCTCTATTGTGTGGCACACATTAGAGTAGTTTAGAAGTCTTCAGTCATACACTGCTAGAGCCTCAGATCCTCTTCCCTTGGAATCTTCTTGCTGCTCAGTAACCCTCTTGAAAGGCTGTTGGCAAGGCCAGCCTTAGGGGTTATATGCACAGTAACCACTGGGAGCCCATTGAAAATCACATAGCCTTGTGGAGCCAAAAAAGGCGGGAACAGGCTGCCTCACTACAGACTATTCTCCCAGTCTACACACTACTTTTAGTTCTCCTTTATTCAGTTTCCCCCTGCTCAAATAAAAACAGAGAACATAACAGCAACATCTAACTATACAGTGAGATAAAGGATGCCAGTGTTCCCTTCCAGCAGGTGGCCCCAGTTTCTACAACTGATTTGCATGGGTTTCTCCTTCCTTCAGGTTTTTCTTCTGTGTGGTTCTTAGCTCTATTCCTTTAGAACCATCTTCACCATTAGGTTGGTATTTTCCACAGATCTTAACAAAATGGAAGGGAAATCCCTTAGTCAGGACTCACTGTCTATGACTATCTTCACATTTCTTCATGTTTCTCAAGCCTCTGCTCTCAGACAGACCACTGCCTGGGTGTGTTGATGTGGGTACAGTGAACTGAATCACATATTCCCAAACCCTCCAGGGGGTGTCTGTCTTCCCTTCTTCTTAAAAGTGTGGGGATATACTTCCTATTATTTTCATCTTTGGGGGATATAGCAAAAATTCTGAGGAATCAGGAAATGTCCCTTCAAAAATCTTATTATTATTGAAGCATTTCAGGCAAGAATGTAAATTAGGACAGAGGAGGTTGTGGGAATGCTTCAAACAGGCTTCTGAGACAAATGGCAACTCTGCCCATGGGTGAGGGTGACTTATACATGCAAGTAATAAAATTTATAATAATCATGATACTAATAATGATAAAGATGATAATGGTGTAAAATTTACAGAAGTTGTATGCTTCTCTAGGGAATATTTTAAGTGCTTTGAAGGCACTCATTTAGTACCTATGGTAACCATATAAAATTATGTAACCATACAAATATGGTTAAATATCTAACCATATAAAATTATTTTATATTGGAAGAAAGTGAGGCAGAGGGAAGTAACTAGGAAGCAGTGGAATCAGTCTTTGAACCCAGGAAGTATGGCTCCAAAACTTTTTTTTTAACCAGTATATTATTATCTCTTTCTAAATAAAATATTAAGATAATGACACCTTTATATTGATCAATATGTCCATTCATTTTTTGAGTATAGTTGACATATGATGTTACATTAGGTACAGGTGTACAACATAGTGACTCAACATCTTTATGTGTTGTACTATGCTCACCACAAGTGTAAATATCATCTGTTAGCATACAATGCTATTATAATACCATTAACGGTACTCCCTATACTGCACCTTTTAGTCCCATGACTTATTCATTCCATAACTGGAAGCTGTATCTCCCACTGCCCTTTACCTATTTTGCCTGTTCCTTCACCCACCTTTCCCTCTGGGAACCACTAGTTTGTTCTCTTCATATATGGTTTTGATTCTACTTTTTGTCTGTTTATTTATCCATCTGTTTTATTTTGTTGATTCCATATATAAGTGAAATCATATAGTATTTGTCTTTCTCAGTCTGATTTATTTCACTTAGCATAATACTCTCTAGATCTGTCAATGCTATTGTAAATGGCAAGATCTTGCATTTTTATGGCTGCATAATATTCCAGTGTGTGTGTGTGTGTGTGTGTGTGTGTGTGTGTGTCTATCACATCTTCTTTATCCATTCATCTATCCATAGATCCCTAGGTTGTTTCTATATCATAGCTACTGTAAATAATACTGCAATAAACCTAGGGGTGCATATATTTTCTCAAATAATGTTTTCATCTCCTTTGTGTAAATACCCACTAGTGGAATTATTGCATCATACAGAATTTCTGTCTTTAATTTTTTGAGGAACAAAAAGACAAGAAACAGGTGTTGGCTAAGATATGGAAAAAAGGGAACCCTCATGCACTGTTGGTGGGAATGCACTGTTGGTGGGAATGTGAATTGGTACAGCCACTATAGAAAACACCATGGAAATTCCTCAAAAAATAGGTTCACTTTTTGATGAAATAATCCAGATTATTAGTTGTTGATAAAGATGTAGTTTTATTCATCTATGTATTTTGCATAAAATATTTAGAGAACATTTGCTAGCTACCTTTGAAAGTGTGTTTATCATAAATTTATAAAATTAATCATGAAAGATCATTTGAAAAAATGCTGCAGCTTTTAGGACAACTTCAGTAGTGGTGACTGAATGGATTAATTTAGGTATGCAGATTTTAACAAAAAGACTACATGTATAGATTTTATCTTCTTTTGACAGCTGGCATCTGCATTTTTCTTAACTATGTTACAAATTTTATTCCTCTACCCAGCTAAAACATTTAATCTTCTTTTCAATTCAATAATTGAAAAAGCTCTAGTATATTTTCAGATGGCAAATCTTTAAAACAAAACACTTTTTAAAATCTATTCTGCAGTTTTATTTCTTTCTCCCTAATGTTTTAATCCATTTATAAATACAGTATGAATGCAGTTAGTGTGATGGCAAACTGAAAATTAATCATTGGGTAATTCTTTGAAATAAATATTTCATTGAGCACAAACATTCTAAATTAATAAAACTAATGTGATCACCTATATCCACAACATCTTTGAAGAAAACCATTCCCATATCTATAATTCTTCACAGAATATGTGTTATTATTAGACATAGCCCATTCCATAAAAAAATGTAATTCATTACAGAAGATTAAGAAAAAAAGCTAAAGAAGGGAAAATTTTATTAGTTTTTCTTGAAATACAGATAAAGTTTTTTAAGGCTTTTGCTTTTAAAGCCTGAGAAGATATATGCAAAGTGGTTTTCCTAACTTGTAAAAATCATCACCTGGGAATATATTACTAGCATAAATGCCAATATTGCATGGTTTATTTATTGTACATCAAACCACTTGGGTGACTTTGGATATCTTGCTATAATTAGTGATTCTTATTAAAAACAACAAAAGGATGCATCAGTCTGGAGGGATAGAGAAAAGAAAAAAATACCTTTGATACTTTGTTGTTGTTTTATATATAATGTCAAATTTGTAGAAACTGAGGATTCTCATGTTTTGGTTTTATCTCTTGTTTTGTAACAAACAAATCCTGAAACTACATGGCTTAAGCAGCCATTTCATTTTCTTTAACTTTATGGATCAGAAATCTGGGAAGGATTTGGCTGGGTGCTTAGTCTTTGATAGTTGTAGCTCATGTGAGGTCCTAGAAAATGTACTTCCTAGGTCCTCTGGTCCTAGAAAATGTACTTCCAAGACTGGCTCTTCTGAAGTCTTTGGTCTTTTTTCCTCATTCTCTATGCGGTATCAAGATAATACCATCCTTTATTGCTCCTGCTATAGATTAGGGTTCTTAAGCATAGCTACCTCAAGATATTCGGATTTCTTACAGTGTAGCTTACACTTGGACACCAAGGTGAAATCTGCCAGTCCTCTAAATTCCTAAAACAGGATATGGCATTGTGCCCCTTGTGCTACTGTCTGTTGGTAAGCGCAGTCTCAATCTAGTACAGATTCAAGGAATTGGGGGAAAAAAGACTCCCACCTCCTTGTGGGGATAGAGTCAGAGGATTTGTTGGAGCTTTTTAATTTGAGGTATGGAATTGTTAAAAAGACATTTTAGAAATACTGTTTTACTTCTTAGTTTTGCTTTCTCTTGTTCAAACCAGTGCTGCATTGGTTAACATATGGCTCGCCATACACTTTCTAATGAGAAAGCTTCAAAAAGCTCAATCCCCAAATGCCAGTACAAACACTAGCCTGGCAAAAAGTCACCTGAATTTCTCTCTTTGATACACAGAACGCAAGCTGCATGGACTTGTTTTCCCAACACAGAAAACATTATAGTAAACAAGGGATTTGAATTTAGATATTTACCCAGCTTCTCTGAATCCTGGGCTTATTTTTGCCTCAATCCTCTGCCAGGAGTTCTGCTGTTTTTCTTACACTTTGGCTCCCCACCTCCCCTAAGCTAATATACGCTTCCTGGCAAATTAAAGGCATTCTGGACTGGAGCAGAGATTGTGGCTTGAGGGTAAAGTTAACTCTAGGAACTGAATAGTTTCCCCTGTTCATCAAAATGTGCAGTTAGAGGCTTAAAAATGTGTGTGTGTGTGTGTGTGTGTGTGAGAGAGAGAGAGAGAGAGAGAGAGAACTTGGCTGTCAGTTAAAAGAGAAATAAAAGCCAGAGAGAGTAAAGTTTTCATGTTTGAGAGACTCCACTATATGTTTATGTACCACTTAGTCTATGGTCCTTCCCACATTGTGCTTTCATAACACTGTTTGAAATACATACTCTCTCCTATCATTTTTCATCTCTTACATATGTTGAACATTTTCATTGAGGGCTAGAGTAAGTTCTCATTATTCTTTTTGTGTTTAAATATTGACTTCTTTAGTCTCAACTGCTCAAATATCATTCACGTTGCCCATGATCCATCTAAGCCGAATAGCAAAATGATGGTGTGCTAGTGACTGTATATACCATCCATCAGAGTCTTCTTGAAAGCTACATGAGACAGAATATGGTAATGGATATATATATATATATATATATATATATATATATAATATATGATATATAATACTATATATATGCACACATATATGTGTATATATATATGTATAGAGAGAGAGAGAGAGAGAGAGATTGCTGCTCTACATTAAAAATTCTAAAGAAAATTGCATTCTTTAATTGCATTCTTTTATGATTTGCTTGGTCCATGCATACTTTTCTATCCTGTGGCATTGGTGTGCTGTGCCTTTTATGGATATCGTCAACCTGTGCTAATTAAAATGTTTATAAAATGCTGATTCTGAAATATTGCAGCTTAACAGTTCAATAGTTCTTTAATGGCCCCTCTGTTTTATTAATGAAATGATTTATAGAAATATTTAATCTCACTGATTTACCATTAGCATTAATGAGTCTAGTTATTAAGCACTCTATTTCCAAAGGCTATGAAAACAGGTCTGGCAAGTGTGTAGTATTTTGCGATGAGTTATTTGTGCTGAGATAGAATCAATGCTGTGGGAAGCTTATTTCTCAAGTGGAACAGCATTATTTATGAACATGTAACTTGATGACTCTTTTTGTAATTTTCATACCATTGCTTTCTTATTTATAAGAAATTTAATACCAATTATGAAAACCATCCCACAGATCTTTTAAAGACATTTAGATGATATATAAATATATTTCTTATATTAATTAAACTAAGCTCTGACAGTAAACCATTTAAAAATACTTAAACTGACCCTTGCAGAATACATAGGTTTATTCTTTGGGGAAACCACAAATGTAGTTCCTATTGTCTATGGTAAATGTTTGCGATGACCATTCCTGTTTATATAGACAGTCATCTTCAAATAAAAAAATCAGACCCCACAAAACACATTTGTGTCCACTTAAGGCAGTTTTTTTTTTCTTTTTTGCCTATTTGAATATTTCATATTTTATGGGAAGAATTTAAAGATCTTAAATGTATTATGTGACATCTCTTCAATATGTGATGTCACATTTTATGTCCCTAAAACAGATGGGTGTTTGAAGGTTTTACCCTCCTTGACAATCTGAAACAAAACTATTTTAATTATGTATCTTGGGTATTAAAGAAAGTGATTTTTTTTAGGTTTATTAAGGCTTTGATGCTCGTAGTAATGTTGGTGCCTCTGAGATTTCAGTGGCTATTTTGGATTGCAGATCTGTTGAAATAAATGAAATTGGGGAGGGGGATAAGAGTATATCTTCAGGAAAAGAAAAAGAAAAAGAATATGTCTTGAGGTATAAGCCATCAAAAATGAGGTCTCAAACTATTCAGTAACTTGAAATGGCATCAGATGACTCTGCTACTATTACTCTCTCTGTCCAACTTATAATGTTTATGTATGATATATCATGATAGGGAACTGGCATGATCCAGTGACATAACATACCAACATTATATGGTTTAGCCCACTGAAATGGTATATTGCCCATTTCTCTTCTTCTATTTCCTGTTTGGAGTAGAATTTGTCTTTGAATTATTTGACAGCACGTGGATATGATTTACGTTGGCGAGTTTGATGACTAACCAGAAACTTGGGGTTTTATGAAAATCCCTCTTCTATCGGCTAAGCAAAATGTCTTTAACTTGTTTCCTAAAAGTAAATTAGTGGCAGCCCAGGATTTTATGGCAGATTATAATTTCAAAGTTTTTATTCTTATTTAGAAAGGAATTTAGAAAATATATTATATGTTTATAAAAAATAAAATAAAAAAAACCCAAAAAAAACAAAAAAAAAAAAGAAAAGAATTTAGAAGAAAGAGATCTATGTGATTCTTTAACCACAGTTGAAAGAATTGAGGTATGATTCAGATAATTTCAAGAGAAGACATTTGTACGTCTTTAAGTTTGATTTTGCGTTTAGTCATCTGAGCCACTCAAATTAATGGAGCAATATAAATTCACAGAACTGATATTTTGCTAACATTGTACATTGATTCTTCAAAACAAAGGTGGTTGAATATGTGATTTAAAAATTATCTGAAGCTATCAGAAAGGCTGAAGACTTTTAAATTGCCAATGAGTTATTTTGCAAAAGGTTCACAACATACCCTAGGGGCCTTTTGTGATTAAAAAAAAAAGGATAAAATTCCTTTTCTTAGGATATTTATAATTTTTTAGGAGGCTTTAAAAGAAAATGTGAAATCTGAACAAATATAAATTAACATAAGCCCTTTGGGAGTCCATAAGAGAGAAAGATTTGTCATGTAGAAGGATTGTCACAACTTAGACTCTAAGTAATACCAAGTGAGAATTTTTAGAAAACCTCAAATTATGTGAAGTAAGGACTTTACTGATACATTTTTTTTTTCAAATGAAATCTTGAACTTTTTACTTCTCTTCTTTCTACTTACACAAAATGTGTTCAAAAGAAGAGGCCACACAGTATGCTGCATACAAAATATAGCAAAACTAAATAAAAAATAAATTGAAAATAGAATAAGTACTGCTTGTCTTTTTTTTTTTTAATTTAGATAAAGAAAAGAAATGTAGATGCATCGTTTCTTATTCACATCCCTAAGATTTACATAGCTTTATAAAGGAAAACTCCTTACTAATTTATTTTGTTATAAATTCTGACCAGAACCAATGCAAGTGTATATAGAGTTTTTGTTTATTCCACTTAATATAAATGTTTGTAAGTTTGCTGATGAAACATTTAGGTGTTATGCAATAAATAGCATATGAAATTATAGTGAATACAAATTCTGACTCATTTCCCCCAGAATTTCATCTGAGATAACTTGAATATAATTCAAGTTTAATGCCTTATTACCTATACCTTGTATCTCTTTGTTCTCAACATTAGTTTGTCTATAAGGGATTGTGATTGTGAATCTGGACATCATGACATGGATTAAAAACAATAGAAAACTGATTTAGTTAGCCTGTGCCTTTTAAGGTACATGTTTTCTTTTAAAGAAAATAAAATGTAGTATTTCAGATCATGGGCTTCAAAGGCAGAATAATTTGTGTTTGGATAGTTGTGCTTTACTTGCTTTTGACTTTGGGCAAGTCATTTTGACTTTCTAAATCTCTATCTTTCTGTGAAACAGATGAAAACGAAATTGTATGCCTTGTAGGGCTGATATAAAAGCAAGGAAATGTTGCATGGAGAGAATTTAGGTTCATATTTGGGTTTAATAAATAGCTATCATAATGATAAATATATCTGGTCTAAAATTAAAAGATGAAAGGGGTACTAAGAAAAGGATTATTTTAATGCATCCAGGATCAACAGGATTATCATGCTGAATAACCTCTAAAACTGTTTTCTAAAATAGATATTTCTAGGGTGCCTGGGTAGCTTCGTGTTAGGTTAAGTGTCTGTCTTTGGCTCAGGTCATGATCCCAGGGTCCTGGGATCAAGCCCCATGGCTGGCTCCCTGCTCAGCTGAGAGCCTGCTTCCCACCCCCCACCCCCACCGGCTTGTGCTCTCTTTCCCCCTCTCTCTCAAATAAGTAAATAAACTATTAAAATTAAAAAAAAAATAGGTATCTCTGTGATTGCTTTCTGAAACAAAGATTTTATCTCTCTCCTTTTAACCTGTGGTAATCTTGCTTTAATCTTTTCTTTCTTTCTTTCTTTCTTTCTTTTTTTTTAAAGATTTTATTTATTTATTTATTTGACACAGAGAGAGATCACTAGTAGGCAGAGAGACAGTGAAGCAGGTTCCCTGCTGAGAAGAGAGCCTGATGCAGGGCTCCATCCCAGGACCCTGAGACGGTGACCTGAGCCGAAGGCAGAGGCTTAACCCACTGAGCCACCCAGGTTCCCCCATGCTTAAATCTTTAAACATGTCTTAAGTTAGCTCATTTTGGGAGGCACAAAAAGGTGATAGATAAACAACCTATACTATTTAGTAGGACTGCAAGTTGCAGAAGATTCAAAACACTTTGTTGTGATTTCCAGTCCACATATCCAAAGACCACAAATTCCCTGAAATCCCTGTTTCAATCAAGTTACAGTGGAAGTGACTGATTCTTGTCACAACTTGTCACAACTCTCAGTGAGAAAAATCAAGTGAAAATTATAAAAAACAAATCACTTTCAGAATAATTTATTCATAGATATTTTGAACCTAGGAAGATCATATAGAATTAGATAATGTAATACAACCATCACTTTATTTTACATAGGGGAGGATAAGAACCAAAGACACTAATTTGTTTGTCTAATATGACACAGGTAATAAATAGCAGAAAGAAGCCTAGAATTAGTTTTCTAAACCAGTTTTTCACGCTTTTCATAGTAAAACTCCAAGTGTATTATTTCAAAAAAATGTGCAAATTACGAACTCTTCTGTATGAGCAGAAAGACAAGATGGCATTACAAGAATAAAATAAATATTATTATGTGATATTTGAGGCAATTTTTATTGTAGTTCTTGTGATAACAAGTATCGTGGCATACAAATGTACTTCATCATGCTGGGATCCACTCGCAATGCTTCATGTTGAAGCTCTTTACATTTGGTCAGCTTGCTTTATACCACAGTCTGCTTTTAGCAATGAAAGACGAAAATAATTTATAATAGAAATTATATGCTGTGTCAACATCAAATTATAGATTCTTTAAAAGGATGAAACTGGAACTATGAAAGGTATAAATTTTGAAAAATTGTGAGCCTAAGACTCCCAGTATTAGGAATTATAAGAAATGTCAAATCTACATTTATTTATTGGATAAGAATTTATATTTATTTATAATTATCTTATGATCTTTGTTTAACTTACTGTATAAATATTACTTTCAAAATCCATTTTATTTTTTTGTTATTAATTTAGTGAATGCCAAGGGAGATCTGATATGCACACACACAAACACAATTATAGATAGTTAGCCTTGAAGTTATTTTTAATGTTTTTAATATTAGGTTGTTAAATATGCTCTTACTGTCTTATGAGGGGTTTAGAGAACTCCAGAGAAAACTGAGAGTCAGATGGTTTATGATCATACAGTATTTATTCCCCTTTCTAGTTATCAGACCTTGAGAAAGTTAAATGATGAACCTAAACCATAATTTTCTCATCTCTAAAATGGGAATAATACAATACCTATCTCTGGTGATTGTTGTGGCAATCAAATGTGACAGAAAATAAAAAAGTAGGTGCTCAAAATGTACTAAATAGTATTACTGTCATTACCAACTCAAATGTGCAAGTTCCCCAGGTTATGAGAATTAGACTTAAGAATGAATTGAATTTTTTTTTGGTGAGATTGCAAATTTAACATTTCTGGTGGGTAATTTGAGAAATTCTATTAAAGTACCTTAAAATATTTTTGTGTCTTTTAACTTTTAATAATTTATTAAGTTTAAACTTCTTACATTAAATTTATGGGTGCACTCAAAAAGAATTTGTAAAATGGTATTTTGCAAGTATTCTTCTGTAAAAGTTAGGTAACATATGGAATGTACTGTTTTGAGGCTACTAAAAATTTCTTAAAGTGCTTAAGGAAAGAACAAATTAATTCTTATTCATTGGATCATAATTCTAATTACAGGAACTTACTCCAAACATTTTATCATTGAACTATGTCATTACTTACTTATAAAAATGCTCATAGAAGCACTTTTAGGATTATTAAAAACAGGGGTGTGTAAAAATGTTCCCAAATAAGAAGTTGTTCACTATATTCATATATTATGGAGTTACTAAGAATTTTTTATAGAAAATATTGAAAAATATAGAGAAATTTTGATATGTTATTAACTGAGGGAAAAGCAAAGTATGGTTATAAATACATATACTTAAAAATGTACTTATAAGTTATATAGATATTTTTGGTTCTTGACAATATGAGAACTAATGCTAGTTAACTTCTGACTGCCTTCCTCAAAATCATCATGGGGAAAAAAAGTAGCAGTAGAAAACACTGACATAAAAGTACAAAACCAAATCAAACCATACCAAACTGCAAGGATGCTATGGCAAATCTGAGTGCCATCTTTTTTTTTTTTTTTTAAAGATTTATAAATTTATTTTAGAGAGAGAGAGCAGCATGGGGAGGTGGGTAGAAAAGGGAAAAGGAGAGCAAGAATTCCTCAAGCTGACTCCCAACTGAGCACAGAGGACAGAGGACAACATGGGGCTCAATCCCAGGACCCTGAGTTTCTGACCTGACCCAAAACCAAGAGTTCATAATCCAAAAACTGAGCTACCCAAGTGTCCCTTAATGCTTTCCTGAACTAGAGTGTGTGTGAGTGAGTGTGCGCATGCTTGTATGGAAAGTGGGTAGGGTCTGAAGTATTGGGTTGGAGTTTAGCTAGAGGAAGTGGTTTTAAAATGATTTTAAGGTCTGATTTTTCATAGCAACAGTGATCACTTGCTTCTCACAAGGACATTAGCACAGCATTGTTACCTCTTGCAGTATTACCTAGGTGACTGATGTACTACCATGGACATTCTCTCTTCCCAGTCAGTCCTCCAAAACGTTAGGCTTGGTAGATTACAACCTAGGCAGGCTAATTTCTCCAATGGAACTTTTTTTTTTCAAGTAAGTAAAGGCCATGAAACCCTGATCCACGTGATTGCTTAGGAGAGCTTTCTGAAAAGGAAAAGAACAACAGTTGTTGTCTCTTTGGGGCTCTCCACCCTCGAACATATGGTGATGTCCTAACATTCTTTGACAGGTCTTCATTGCACATTACCAGAGAGAATATGTGATACTCTCAGTAGAAAATGAGTTCACAGCTAAAATAAAGTACATGAAGGAGGAAGGTGGAATAAAGGAATATATACATCATATTTATTTATTTATTTATTTATTTTTAAAGATTTTATTTATTTATTTGACAGAGAGAGAGAGAGAGCGCACAAGTAGGCAGAGTGGCAGGGAGAGGGAGAAGCAGGCTCTTCACTGAGCCATGAGTCCGATGCAGGGCTTGATCCCAGGACCCCGGATCACAACCTGAACTGAAGCAGCCGCTTAACCGACTGAGCCACCCAGGCTCCCCTATACATCATATTTAAATAACACTTTTCCCTGATTGCTGCTTTATGGGTGATTTTTGTTTCATTGTAATTTTTTAATTATTTTCTGTATTTTCAGCTAAAAGTACAACATGACTGCCTACTTTATATTGTCAGACTAAGAAAGATAAATATTATATTGAACAATATTTGATTTAATCACCTGGAGGATTCAGAGAATTCCACATTTGTGAATACGCTTTTATCATTGTTTCCTAATCTCCTTTAAAAGTTCTTATTTTTCTTTCCATGTTTGAATGTCACTTTTTAAAGGTAGTAAAAGTTGTCATGTTGAATTCAGCAGTCCTCAAGACCACTCTCAATTTGAGTGATTTGCTAGAAGGACTTATAGAATTCATGAAAGCTATTAAATTGATGGATACGGTTTATTTCAATAAGAGTACAGATTAAGATCAGCAAAGGTAAAAGTCACATCAGGCAGAGTCCAGGAGAGAACAGAGGCAGCCAGTTGTCTTCTCTCTGTGGGAGTCTTACACATGGGGCTTAATTCTTTCAGTGAAAGTATGTGACAATACATTCCAAGTGTTGAGGTTGAGCTTCCTGTCAATGGAGAACTTTACTGTCCAGAATTTTTATTGGTCATTGTTCAGTCGACAGGATTGACTGCCCACCTGGCTGATCTTAGTTGCTTAATCTGCAACCCCTCTAGATGTGAAGCTGATACTGCATGGTCCATGCTCCCACAATAAGTCACAGTGTTAGTATAAAATATCCTGGCATGTGGGCACCTGGGTGGCACAGTCAATTAAGCTTCCAACTGTTGGTGTCAGCTTAGGTCATGATCTTGGGGTCCTGAGATTGAGCCCTAGGTGGGGCTCCATACTCACTGTGTTGTCTGCTGGAGAATCTCTCTCCTTCTCCCTCGGCCTCTCCCACTCATGCTCTTTCTCTGTCTCTCTCTAAAATAAATAAATAAATAAATCTTTTTTTTTTTTTTTAGATTTTATTTATTTATTTGACAGACAGAGATCACAAGTAGGCAGAGAGGCAGGCAGAGAGGGAGAGAGGAGGAAGCAGGCTCGCTGCTGAGCAGAGAGCCCGATGCAGGGCTTGATCCCAGGACCCTGAGATCATGACCTGAGCCGAAGGCAGAGGTTTAACCCACTGAGCCACCCAGGCGCCCCTAAAATAAATAAATAAATCTTTTAAAAAATATATCCTGGCATGGCTCAAGGCCTCAGGTAAACAAAGACATCTTATTACAAAGGATATTCCAAAGGCTAAATGTTGTGTCCCAGGAGCTAGGGAATGGTCAAACCTTTCTTTGAATATGCAGGATTTGGACAACCCAGGTTTACTGACTTCATCTTTTCTTGTGCACATGTGAAATCTCCTTTATTTAATACTTGTGTTTCCAGTAGGGATGAAAGAAGTACTGGGAGGGAGCACGTGGGTGGCTCAGTGGGTTAAGCCTCTGCCTTCGGCTCAGGTCATGATTTCAGGGGTCTGGGATCTAGCCCCACATCGGGCTCTCTGCTCAGCGGGGAGCCTGCTTCCTCCTCTCTCTCTGCCTGCCTCTCTGCCTACTTGTGATCTCTGTCAAATAAATAAATAAAATCTTAAAAAAAAAGATTTTATTTATTAATTTGACAGAGACACAGCGAGAGAGGGAACACAAGCAGGGGGAGTGGAAGAGGCAGAAGCAGGCATCCCGCTGAGCTAGGAGCCCGATGATTCGGGGCTCGATCCCAGGAGACTGGGATCATGACCTGAACAGAAGGCAGCCGCTTAAGGGCCTGAGCCACCCAGGTGCCCCTAAAATCTTTTTTTTAAGATTTTATTTATTACGGGGCGCCTGGGTGGCTCAGTGGATTAAACCTCTGCTTTCAGCTTGGGTCGTGATCTCAGGGTCCTGGGATCGAGCCCCACATCGGGCTCTCTGCTCAGCGGGGAGCCTGCTTCCTCCTCTCTCTCTGCCTGCCTCTCTGCCTACTTGTGATCTCTGTCTGTCAAATAAATAAATAAAATCTTTAAAAAAAAAAAAGAAGTACTGGGAAATTACTATCAAACTTAGTAGAATTATTTGTACCAATGAACAAAATCCGAAAGGCTTAACTATTAGTATTACACAAGAGACAGTATGGAATAAAAAGAGGACTGATTCTGGATACACAATGCTTGAGTTTATTTACATGCTCCATTATCTAGCTAGCCATGTGACCTTTTGTAAATATCATAAGTAGTTGCCTCAGTTGTGTTATGTGCAAAATGAGGATTTTATTACAGTTAATTCACAGGCTTCTTAGATAATTGAATTAATACACATACAAAACTCAGATTGTGTTTGGCAAGTAACAATAATGTGGTAAATGTCAGCTTGTTTTATTATTAACCAAATGCAGATGCATACTTACATCATTTGAAGAGCTGTATACCTACTTCTATTGATTATTTATTTGGTCATCTTTTTCATTTGACAAATAAATGATGTGAATGAATATATGGGTTTCTATACTTCTGAGAAATTTTACCTCCTGGGAAAATTTGACCCTTTTCTCACTCACTGGCATCCATTTAAGTTCTGATTTTCCCTCTTACGTCAGATATGAATAATTTTATTGTCAAATAAAGATAAAATGAGTTTGTCATATGTATGAGCTAGTACATTGAATGAAAGCATTACTGGAGGTGATTCTCTGGATGGGTCAGCTGCAGCTATCTCCAGGCTTTGTTATTTTTCTGTTTAAGTATTATATACTTGGGGCACCTGAGTGATACATTCGGTTAAGCGGCCAACTCTTGGTTTTGGCTCAGGTCATGATATCAGGGTCATGAGATCAAGTGCCACATGGGGCTCCATGCCCAGCATGGATTCTGCTTGAGAGTCTCTCTTCCTCTCCCTCTGCCCCTTCTTGCTCACTCTCTCCCTCAAATAAACAAATAATTCTCAAAAACAACAAAGATTTACATACGCAAGAGAGAGGGAGTCAGATTAATATCACTCATGTGTCCATAACTTAGGTAGGAAAAGTTAAGAAAACTTGAAGGACAGCCTCACTAATTCCTTTTTTATCATGGTAGTATAAACTCTCTGAAAGAAGATGTAGGGACTGTTAACACCCTAGGATTTGGGATGCTCTTGCTTGTAAACAGAGTCTTTCACTGTAGTAAACAACATTATCCAAAAGCAAAGTCTATGAGATGTATAATGTGATGGTCAGATACTCAACTACCCCAGTAGCCTCATTTAAACCATGATTTTAAAGTACCAGACCAGATGATTTCAAGCTCTTTTGATACCATATCTCTTTCAGTAAGGATGTGATACCTAGAGTTGGGCCCACAACTCAAATATTATGTATACTAAATTTGAGGACTGTGTATGCATGTTCAACTACTAATTATTTTTACATTATAAATCATGTACAAAGATATAAATTAAGCAGGGTGAGATATAAAAAATAGAAATAAAAATTCTAATATTTTCTTCTTTTCCTATCTTTCCTATCCTATCCTGTTCTGTGTTGGAGGCTCTTGCAAAGCATTGAATGTACAATCTGTTAGGTATCCTATGTAAATGCTATTTTTTCTTTCCATCAAAATTAGATAGCATCAAACAGCCACAGACCAGAGGTATGGCTACAGAACAAGTACGTTTCATTATAGTTTGATGGCAGATGGATGTGCTTGGTGAAGTAGAACCCATCAAGCTTATCCTATTTTTGTTATGCAGAGGGATGCTACTAGAACACATTGTCTTTAGACCTGGGAGCTGCTCTCCAGTAGTTATTGTGATCCGTCTAGTGATTCTCTAAAACATTGCTTGAAGGTCTAAAAACCCTTTCTTTCATGCAGAATGCAGAATCATTTGGTATGGCTTCTGCCTCCTCTAAATAACTTTCTTCTTTTGGGTTGTTAACAGGTCTGTAAGTCACCACTATCAATGTGCTCTTTCCTTTAGACGAGGAAATTAGACAGTCCCTGTGCATCAGGCACAAACACTCCAGTTGAGCAGCTAGCAATGATGATTATCCTTTTGATAAATTTTGCACAGCTTCAGGTTCCTACAGTTCTCACTGGTCTGACCTCTGAATAAGTTTTATTATACAAAATATAATGTGCTGTCCTTGCTGGTGGAGATTAGTGAGAAGTTAAGTGGATAATTGTAGATTTTGCAGGTTTTTGAACCGTTAGTAATTGTTTGGCTTTGATATTATAATATAATCAAAACTCTTTTTGATAGGCCTATTTCCAATATGTCCAGAGATACATGATTTTATACATTTAGTAGCCCATGAATAAGTTCCAGAAGTTACTTTTAATAAGCCAAAGAGATACCACAAACTCCAAACATTAAATTCCCTCTTCTTTTTTTAATATGTCAAAAGAATATTCAGATATTAAAATATTTTAAATTATATAAAGAATATACCAAAAGACCAAAACAGCCTATGTCTTCATTAGATAGATAGAAAGGAATATGTGTTTTTTAGCATTCAGTTATAGATAATACAGTTTGGCCAATGTAGTAGTCCAAGTGCCAATATTTTTTATGACTTTTTAACCTATAAACAGTGCTTTCATATGGTTCAAATACATTAGCAAACTTTTTCAGTAAAGACTTTCTTCAGCACTTCTAAATGGACTTATTATATCATAATCATATGTTATGAAATTATTTGACAAAATGGACTTCGTTTCAAGGTTCTTAATTTATGTTGACCAAAGTTTTGAACCAAAAAGAATAAAAAAATGTTTGTGCTTAAAGCAACTGTTCAACATGTACTGAGATAATACAAACTTACCATTTCTTTAAGACTTGTTAAAGAATAAAAATGTAGTTCAGATTTTTCCTAAATTACCATAAATTCTAAATTGATGTAGTTAAGTATAATGGGGAAATCTTATCTGATATAATAAAAAGATGGTCATGCTCTTTTTTTAGGCAATATGTTCAATCAGTATTAAGACCATACATAATTCATCTTCCTTTATAAAACATAAAATAAGGGTATTTGTCATCCCAGAAAAATAATACAATCCTACTTTGCCTCAGCAAGAATATGCAGTAAGTCCTTGAGATTGTATTGTCACATCACTGACTACCCAAAATGACAATGGATAAGATCACATAGAATCGATATACATGTTGCTATTCTTGTATTTTTCTGTGTAGATTTCTTAGCTTCCACTACTTTTTCTTTATAATCCTCAGATAAGGGATTGAGTTGTTACTAAAAGGACTTTTGTGACTTTCCAAAGATGAAATAGGTGGCCTACAGATTCATGAGAATTATAGTAGCATGAGCATGAGGGGACTTAACAATATTGAATGTATTCCAATAACAATCTTTTAAGGAATTCACTAGGAGTGGTTTCTCAAAAACAAAAACAAAAACAAAAAAAAAAAAACAAAAAAACAAAAAAAACGAAAAGGAAAATGAACAAGAGTTTTATTATAGCCTTTGTGTATGAACTTTAAAGAGTAATAGTAAAGAATTTGAAATTGCAAATGAAATTGCATTTTCCAAACTGAAAATGCAAAATAAATTGTGTCAGTTTAAAATATTCTCAGAAGTCTTCTTTGAATTAATTAAATGTCTGATTTTATCATATAAGTTATCACCATGATCAAAAATCTCTAATTCGGGGCGCCTGGGTGGCTCAGTGGGTTAAAGCCTCTGCCTTCGGCTCAGGTCATGATCCCATGGTCCTGGGAATCAAGCCCTGCATCAGGATCTCTGCTTTGCAGGGGGCCTGCCTCCCCCGCTCTCTCTGCCTGCCTCTCTGCCTGCTTGTGATCTCTGTCTGTCAAATAAATAAAATCTTAAAAAAAAAAAATCTCTATTTCATTTGTCTGTCTTCCCTGCTAGAATATTAGCATACACAGGCCAGTTTTCATCTCTAATTCAGCCTTTCATATACTCAATCCCAATCACAGTAACTAAGCACTCATTAAATATTTATAGAATGAATTGAATAAATAAATTTGTTAGTGTATATTTAAACAGGGATATATGTGTGTAAATTTGAGTGTATAAGTCCCTTTCTTTCCACTACAACTGATCTTTTAGGAAAATAGCCTCTAACTTTTTTGGTGTGATTTATTGATCTGTTTCTTGCTTACGAACATATGAAAAGTAGGTTTGAAACTATCGACAGTTAAAGCCATTCTTACTTTGTATTATACATGGAAAGGAAGATTTTTGAAGGTTTCCTCCCCCCCCGCCCCCCCGCCTTGGTGATGATGCTGTGACTCTTTGTTTCTAACAGTTTTACTTTTAGTGAACTGGCAAGAGAAAAACAAAGAACAAAGCATAGGAGCATTAAAAAAGTCAGACAATTTGATAAGTGTATCGTAATTACATAGGAGAAGTTTTCAGTAACATATTAGAAATGCATCGGCCTTTTGTACACTGTGGTATGTACTTCAAATATAAATTTTTTTGCTGGAATTTGAAATTGTATTCACAAAAATGTCAGTGAATAAATGTATAGGAATGAGAGGACTTATAAATTATGTAGCAGGATTAGTATGTAATGAAAAATTATTTCTTACCACCTTAAATATTATCAACAGCATTTTGATTATCCTTAAATATTGTTTTTATTTTATTTGTATTTGCACTTACTTATTTACAATGATTTTTCACCCTTGTATCAAACCTCAATATAAATACTACACAAAGTTTGTGCACCCTAATATTAATTGAATAAATAATTTTGAAAGTGACAAAATGAATTTTAAAATCTATAGTCAAATGAAATGTCTTTAAATCTGCATTCTATTTGGAATATGTAATTCTTTTTCTTTTTATTCTTAGAGCATATTAAATGCTATCATAGGCTCAAGTGATTTATTCTCCATTTCCATTTTTGAGCTTTCACATCTATCATTAATATAATTTTATTTTTAATTAGAAAAAAGTGATAATAGAACAAGAAAAATCTTATTAGTGAGTTGAGATATATATATATATTATACATATATATATATTTTAAACATGTAAAAATTGGGTTATTTTGTTCTTTGTCCTAAGAGTTTCTTTGAATAGGTAAAGTAATGTGTGGGAAGTTTTTCTCCAAATTTAATATATCAATAACTCTCCATTTAAAATACTCATATTCATATGTAATTTATTTCCCAAAACTATTCCAGCCATCTTCTTTCTTTTCCTTAATTAAGTTAATTTTGATATTGTACCTCTACAGACTTTGGTTCAGCAATAATTTGAACTGACTTCTAAAACCCTCTTGGCAAAGAGATTAATTTTTAAATATTTGCTCCCTCAAGCAATAATTTCACAGATATAATTGCAATGAACCACACCTATGCTATTATTAGATTAAAGTTAATTTTATATCATTAATCCAAGTAAGATAATTTAAGTTAAAGAGCTTAAAGAGTCCTACAAAACAGAATATTGTTGATACATAGCCATAGAGATCTACATTGACATAGAGTTTTAAATTTGGAAAATATCTCAGTGATTGTATAGTATATACATTTTCTTTAATAATTGAAAGAAAATGTGGTTCAAGAATGATAAATGTCCAACAAACCAGAAGTGTGTCTCGTTTCTAGTATTGTGCGTGTTTTTGCATTCTACGAGTATGTAATATGTTATTACTTTTTGATACTGTAGTTTCAGCTAAGGTTTGATTTTCTATCCCTAATTGTATCTCAATAGATTCTACTCAGATGCTCCCCTGTTAAAATTCATTAAGAACAAATAAAACTAAAGGTATCATTTTCCAAATCTGGATTATTGGTACTAAGACTTGAAATACTGAAATTAGCATTTACTCTCCTCTCCTTTAGAAGCATTCATTAAGTAATACAGTACCTAGCAATACATAATTGGTATAGTTCCAAGTACTTTACATGGATCATCTGATTATCTCTCAAATGAATCTATAGATGAATCATAAAATATAAATGAATCTGCACTTCCCCCTTAAAAAGGGGGAAATGATCTTAGATAATAGAACTTGCTTATGGACACATTGTCATTAGTTTACCCAGGCTGTGGTGGAGACCATCTGATGTCAAAACTCTCTCCTATAACTACCATAATAATTGCCCCACTAGAGATGTTCCTTGAAATTTCTTCCTTTATTTTTCTTTCCTTTCATTCTCCTATGACTTTATTCCACAATCATCTGTTATCAGATGCCTCTGGAGGAAGGAGAGATGAAAAAGATATTTCGAGTAAAGAGATAGTTGACGTAATAGCAGTTTATTCAGAATAATAGATTAGCAAAGGATAGAAGTAGGTTACATTTTTTAAAAGCTAGCAATCTCAAATAAATGGGAGTGAAATTAAATAAATGTGGATTTTAGAAACAAGATGTACTTTTTCTGGAATATCACATTTCACAGCTTCTAAGACTTGGCTGGTACCCTTTATGATTATTTGTTATATATATATATATATATATATATATATATATATATATATCATTGACCTTATTTTTTTTCTGAAATAATCCTCTCAGCTGAGATAGCTCACTGACTGTTTTATTTGATTTTTCTACTAATCAAGTAACTGAACATTCTACATCAAATCAAAATTCCAGGTAAGACCATAGGACACTTGCTTTTTGGGGGATTGTAAAAGTGGATTATTGGCCAAGTCTAAAAGTAGATAAATTAACATGTTGATTTCAAGCATCATCTAGTAATGACATGTAATTTAAGAATTTTTAAAAAATTTAAAAAAAAATTTTAAGATGCTTTTTTTATTTGAGAGAGAGTGAGAGAAAAAGAGAGAACGAGAGTACAAGTATGGGGGAGGGATGGAGGGAGGGGGAGAAACAGACTCCCCACTGAGCAGGAAGCCTGATGTGGAACTCCATCCCACGACCCTGGGATCATTACCTGAGCCAAAGGCAGATGCTTAACCAACTGAGCCACCTAGGTGCCCCAGAATTAAACTTTACCTTACACAAAGTATAATATATTTAGACCAAAGCCAAACTATAAATGTTCCTGAAGAATTAATGCTTTGATAATATTGTACTATAACTTACTATAGAAGGATCTATAAGGGGAGTTCATATTTAATAAAGGCTACCATTGTTGTGTTGTTGTTATTATATTAAACAAATCCTGAAATTCCCCGCTCTGATAGCCACTCCAGTTCTAGTTTTTCTCAGACCCTGCACGCAGTGGGAGATTTAAGGAGACCTTAGCATGGGTGAAATGAGAAAGGAAGTCTTCCAAGGGTAATTCCTTCCACAGAGAATACTTTGAGGAAAAGACAAGTTTATCAGCTAAAAAAACAAACTGATTCTTCCCAAGGAGGTGACCCTATAGTAGTTTTTAACCTTTATGTTTTATTTGGCCTATATTTTTGGCTACATTATGTTTTAAGTTGGATTTTATAAATATTGTTAGTAGTTCTAAGTGAGTTATAGATCATGTTTTGATCTGTTCCTGGCTTGGAGTCTTTTCATATTTGGAATAGTAATTCTAATAACAATAATTTTATATATAAAATTTGGCTTAGTCTCAAATAATTCCTAAATCATAACCCAAGCTTATCATAAAACTAGCTAATCTGTATCTAAAGTAGGAATTCATATTACTGAACTAAAATGGGTTTAATTGTTGAAATTCAGATTTTTTAACCAAACTAATTGCTAAAAGTATATAGCCTAAAGATTAATAAATGAATGAACATGATTGCATAGTATAGGTGGTAATTGATTTTTTTTTTCAAATACATGGGTTTTGCGAATATAAAAAAAATGACTGCAATGTTTTTAAACATGTAATGGACCTATTTTGTCTACTAATTATAATTAATCATTTAATATTTACTTCATATCTTTTAACATTGTTACAGTCACATACTGAATAGCATTTCCTCTTTTTTTTTTAGGTATTTATTTTAATTCCAGTTAGTTAACATACAGTGTTATATTAGTTTCAGGTGTACAATATAGTGATTCTGCACTTATATACACCACCCAGGTGCTTGTCACCACAAGTGCCCTCCTTAATCCCCATCACCTATTTTACCCATCCTCCCACCCACCTCCCCTCTGATAACTATCAGTTTGTTCTCTATATGTGAGTCTGTTTCTTGGTTTACCTCCCTCTCTCTTTCTCTTTTTCTTCCCCTTTACTCATTTGTTTCTTAAATTCAATATGTGAGTGGAATCATATGGTATTTGTCTTTCTCTGACAGACTTATTTCACTTAGCTCCATCCATGTGATTGCAAATGGCAAGACTCCATTCTTTTTATGAGTAATGTGTATGTGTATGAATGTATGAGAGTGTGTGTGTGTGTGTGTGTGTGTGTGTGTGTGTGTGTGTGCCACATGTTCTTCATCCATTCATCAGTCACTTGAGCTGTTTCCATAGTTTGGCTATTGTAGACAATGCTACTATAAACAGGGCAAGTATCCCTTGGAGTGCAGTTGCTGGATTGTAGGATAGTCCTATTTTAATCTTTTTTAAAAAAACTCCATACTGTTTTCCAGAGTGACTGCATCAGTTTTCATTCCAACCAACAGTGTAGGAGGGTTCACCTTTCTCTACCTCTTTGCTAAAACTTGTTATTTCTTGTGTTATAGATTCTATTCATTCTGACAGGTGTGAGGTGGCACCTTATTGTAGTTTTGATTTGTATTTCCCTGATGATGAGTGATGTTGAGTGTCTTTCTTTTCATGTGTCTGTTGGCCATCTGTATGTCTTCTTTGGAAAAATGTCTATTCATGTCTTCTACCCATTTCCTAACTGAATTATTTGTTTTTTGGGTGTTGAGCTTTATCAGTTTTTCATGTTTTATATTCGAATCCTTTATCAGATATGTCATTTGCAAATATCTCACATTCTGTAGGTCACATTTTAGTTTTATTGATCATTTCCTTTGCTGTACAGGTTTTTGTTTGAGGAAGTCCCAATGGTTTATTTTTGCTTTTGTTTCCCTTGCCTCAGGAGAAATATCTAGAAAGAAGCTGCTAGAGCTGGTATCAAAGAGGTTGCTATCAGTGTTCTCCTCTAGTATTTTTCTGGATTTAGGTCTCACCATTAGGTCTTTAATCCATTTTGAGTTTATTTTTGTGTTTGGTTTAAGAAAGTGGTCCAGTTTCATTCTCTTACATATTGCTGCCCAGTTTTCCCATCATTTGTTGAAGAGACATTCTTTTCCCATTGGATATTCTTTATTGCTTTGTTGAAAATTAGTTGAACATATAGGTTCACTTTGGGGTTTTCTCTTCTGTTCCATTGATCTGTGTGTCTGTGTTTGTGCTAATACCATACTGTTTTGATCGCTGCAGCTTTGTAATATAACTTTGAAGCCCAGAATCGTGATGCTTCCAGCTTTGCTTTTCTTTTTCAAGGTTGCTTTGGCTGTTTGGGGTCTTCTATGGCTCCTTACACATTTTAGGATTGTTTGTGCTAGCTCTGAAAAATCCTGATAGTATTTTGACACGGATTGTCAAATTGTAGATTGCTTTGGGTAGTACAGACATTTTAATAATATTTGTTCTTCTAATCCATGAGCGTGGAATGTGTTTCCGTTTCTTCGTGTCATCTTCAATTTCTTTCATCAGCGTTTTACAGTTTTCAGAGTGCAAATCTTTTACCTCTTCAGTTACATTTGTTTCTAGATATCTTAATGGGTTTGGGTGCAGTTGTAAATGGGATCAATTCCTTGATTTCTCTTTCTGCTGTTTCAGTGTTGGTATATAGAAATGCAGTGGATTTCTGCATGTTGATTGTGTGTCCTATGACCTTACTGAATCTGTGTATCAGTTCTAGCAGTTTTTTTGTGGAGTCTTTAAGGTTTTCTACATATAATATTATGTTTTCTGCAAATAGCAAAAGTTTTCCTTCTTCCTTGCTGATTTCAATTCCTTTTATTTCTTTTTTTTGTCTGATTGCTGAGGCTAGGGCTTCCAGTTCTTTGTTGAATAACAGTGGTGAGAGTGGACATCCTTGTCTTATTCCTGCCCATAGAGGAAAAGCTCTTGGTTTTTCCGCATTAAGAATGATGTTAGCTGTGACCTTCATATATGGCCTTTATTATGTTGAGGTATATTCCCCTCAACCTACTTTATTGAGGGTTTTTCTCATGAAGGGCTGTTGTAGTAGTATTTCCCCTTTTAAGTGAAGGATTTAATAAGATCATCTGTTAAGCATCCCTTATTATATTCAGTTTCAATATATAATCACCATCATATCTGTTTTGCTATTTTCCTTTTCTTTTTCACTGAAAATTTTCTTACACATAATTTTAATACTTTTTTTTTTTTTTTTTTTTTTTTTTTTTACCCTGGATCACTTTAGTTTTTCCAGAGACATCACCATTTTCAGGTGAAAGGCAGACAGGAAGAATGCCAAGTCATGTAAAACTTGGGATTCCTGAGTCTCGAAAATCAAAGATCCTGCCACTTGATTTGATGGAGACTTTATATTAGCTATCACTAACATTGAGACTTTTCCCCTTCTCATAGACTAACTCCTGAGGGTTTGAAAATACATGAAAACTGGTTCTGTTTTTGTGTTTTACCAGTGCCTATGCACAGGTGGAGCATGATTGTAACCTGTGGTAATTTTTAAGATGCTTAAAATCAAATATTTTATTTTAGTGAATAGTATTCCTCCTTAAATAGTATTTAAACTATATACCTTAAAACTAATGAAGATTACTTTGAAATATATGTAAAATATATCCCTTTTAACATTGAGAAAAGCATTAATATGTGAAAAAATAAATTAGTTGTCCTTAGGCTCATAATGCCCTTCCATTCTGACATGTATTCCTGAGATTCCTGAATTAGGTAGTGAGATTGCTGTAACATTTTTTTTTTCTTTAATATTTCCATTGGTAAAGTAGGACATGTTTTTCCTTAATGTACCAGTTCCCCTAGGCTGCTGTAACAATGTACTGCACACTGGTGGTTTAGAACAATAGAATTGTTTTCTATCATAGTTAACTAGGCCAGGAATTTGAAATCATGTTACCAGCATCTATTCCTTCTGGAGGCTCTGAGTAAGAATCTGTTCCCTGATTCTCTCCTAACTTCTGATAGTCACTGGCAGTTCTTGACATTTGTTGCCTTAGAGCTTCATAACTCCAGTCTCTGCCTCCATTGTCATGTAGCCTTTTCTGTGTGTCTGCAAGTATCTGTCCTCTTCTTATAAAGACACTAGTCCTTGGATTTAGGGCCGCCCTAATCCAGTACAAATTCATCTTGTCTGACTGCATCTGCAAAGATCTTATTTCCAAATAAAACCCACGTTCTTAGTGTCTGGGTGGACATATATTTGTGGAGAACACCCATAATACTCAACTTCCCTATGTGAGAATTTTTTAACTATTGATGGTATAATGGATGGTCCATATGGAACTTGGTGCTCAATTAATTTATGTTTTTCTTTATCCTGGGATGTACTAGTATAATTAATTGAATTTTAGAGCATTAAAGTTTCTACTTATATATATGAAAGATAATAATTTCCATGTACTTTCTACTTCTTGATGAGACCATGCAAAATAGTAATTTATAACATGTTGGACTAAGAAAGTTCAATAACTTAATAATATCATTAGGATGAGAACAATTGTCATGTGTGCTAGTAATCTGTTATGTGATCTTGGGTTAATCACCCACCTACCTAAAAATCTACATAATTCATATATAAAGTAAAGAGGTTGAAGTAGAGTTATAGATGAAAAAGCAGTAGCCTGTGGGTCAGTTAACCATTGTACATATTTTATTTGGCCAGCAGAATTATGTAAAACAATGAATTTGATTTTCTCTATGTAAGATTTGTACTCTCCAGTTGATCATAGGCCTTGTCCCTTTTTAAAATGTCACATTGGCTACTTCATATTTAGAACATTAGTGACCCCTAAAGACATCTGATATGTGACCCTAGAGTTTCTGTGTAGTCTCATAATTACTAAGTTATAGATTATTTTCAAAATTATAAAGTCACGTTCTGTGACTAGTTTTTCATATTCAAAAATGTTATAAGTTCATTTGACTTCTTAAAAGACAGCCATTTAATAGGTATAAAATACGATTATGTTGCAATATCTTTCTTACTGCTTGAAGTACCACTGTGTATTAAGTGGACATCTGCATTTAGCTTTTCATTATGACTTTTAGATTATTTCTTTGAGAGGTTAGAACTAATTCAGCTCCTATCAGTGGATATGAGTAGTCACAATTGCTTCTGCCCAAGGACACTCATGTAAATCAAATGTTAATTTCATCTCTGCAAGGTGCCATTAAAACAGCAATAAGCTGTCTGCCCACATTTCTGCTTTGTGAAGACAACATGCATTTAAATACTCTTTTATATCTTTGGCCTTATGCTCACTAGAGAAATTTCTATTCAGAATAATTTTTGCTGCCAATGTCTGTCCATTTTCTCTCTCTTCAAAATAATATCCAGTCCTTGGAAAAGTCTTAATTGGTACTGACATACAGACCAGTAGTTGGATATCTATATTCTAAATGCTAGTATAATTAAATATCCTACATACAAATGGATTTTACATATAAAATTAATCTAAGATGTAGAATTCTCCTTTAAGGAGGGAATGAATCATGCATGCCACAAAAGACGCTTGGGGTCTCAAAGAAGAGACAAATTGTTATGGAAATATTTATTAAATTACAGTGCTAAGTGCTACAATGAAAAATTCTCATTCATGAGAAGACCTTTTCCAGGTACAGGGCTCAAAGAAAGCCTCTTAGAAAAAGGACCTTTCTTTCTTTCTTTCTTTATTATTGAAAATACAATGTTACATTATTTTCAGGTGTGCAACATAGTGATTTGAGAATTCTGTTATGCTATTTTCACCACAAGTGTAGCTACCATCAGAAGGACAATAATTTTTTTTTTTTAATTTGATTTAAATGGAGGGACACCTGGGTGGCTCCGTTGGTTAAGGGATTGACTCTTGATTTCAACTCAGGTGATGATCTCAGGGTTGTGAGACCGAGCCCTGCCTCTCCCTCCTCCAGTTTTGCACTGGACATGGAGCCCTTTTAGGATTATTTCTCTCACCCTGCCCTTCCCTGCTCCCACGTGTGTACATGTGCACTCTCTCTAAAATCAATAAATCTTTTTTTAAAAAAGTTCTAAGGTTTTTGCATTATTTAAGAAATGGTAAAAGTTCTAGTTTAGAATAGATGCTACTGTGTCAAGGAGGTGTATTGTAATCTCTTGGCTAACCACTGAAGAATAATACACTGTAAGATCTCATAGATGAGAAAGGTGAAAAAGAAAGATTAATCCAAAAGAAGTCAAGATAGAAGAAGACAGGGATAAACAAAAAGCAAAATCATACACTGATAGCAAAAATACTGATAAAATCAGTAATTACAACAAATGTAAGCACCCTAAATGTGTCAATAAAAGAGAAATATTGCTAACCCTCTAAAAAATAGTATGCTACATACATTTAAAAAATCACTGAATACTAGGGTTTAAAAAACTCTAGATGTGTAAAAATTCACATGTATTTACATATTAAGCAATACACATCCAAATAACCTGAGTCAGAAATTGTCATGAAAACTAAACACATATATGTATATGTATTATATATGTAAATAATAATATACGTACATATGTGTATGTTTAACCTAGTGTTCACATATTATTGCACAGCAAAATTAGTAATGAACTAACACCATACTCCATGGGAATTTATATTGTTAAGTGGATTTGTTGGAAACAAAAATACTGCAAATCAATTATCTAAATTTATTCCTTAATAAATTAGAAAAAAAGTTAATAAACCACCTTGAGCCATCCCCCATAAATAGAAAGAAACATTAAAAATAAGTATGAAAATGAATGAAACAGAAAACAAATGCACAATGCAGAAAGTCAACAATGTCTAAAACTATTTTTTTAATTGATAAAACTGATGAACCACTGGAATGGTAAGGGGGAAGTCACTTTAGAGTCCATAGAAGAATAGATATTATGAGAAAAGTTACACTAATTACGTAGAATTTAGATGAAGTGGAAAACAGACACAACTTCCAAAAATGGACGCAAACAGGAATAGAAATATATATAGTCATATATTATTAAAACTGTGCAATACATAATAAGATACATTCACACAAATAAAGATGACATTTTTAGTGGAGTTTTTCTAATATATAAGCCTAAACTTGGATGAGTTTTTCAGTGGATTCATATAAGGAAGAAATAATGCTAATTTAATAATAAAAAAAGAAGTGCTTTATAATGTATTTTATAAAGCCAGCATAATCTTGATTCCAAATCTGGAAAATAATATATAAGAATGTAAATATATAGGTCAAACTCTTTAAACAAATAGATGCAAAAACTCTTGAAAATGAAAACCCCTTGAATGATGTTCAATTTATTCTTGAAACACCATGTTAATTTACCATGTGAAAAATCAATTTACATCTTTATATTTATAAAATTAAGATGAAAAAATCATGTGATAATCTTATTAGATAAAAAAATTCATTTTATAATATTTAATACCCATTTATGATAAAACAAACCAAGCTCCTAGAAACCCAGAAGTAAAAGACAGTTTTCTAAATGTGATAGAGTAGCTACACTGAATTTGCAACAAACATCCTACTCCATAATCTTTCCCCTGAGACTGAGATTGAGACCAGAATGTCCACAGACCCCAATCCTATTGAACATGCCATGGAGACCATGGTAACATTAAAGTGAGGGATGAGATTAAAGTCTGAGAAACAAATTAGATGACTCTAAAGGTGATCTTCCCAAAAGTATTAATCTGAATAAATCATTTCCTTGTTCAAAACCTTCCAGTGGATAAAAGTTAAGCTTCTTAACCTGCTATACAAGGAGCTTCATGACCTGGTAATTCTCTCTCTTGACCCTCTATTCAAACCCTCATCCACTATGACTTAGTTGTCCCTACTGAGGAGGAAGGTAAAGCAGCTAGAATGTGATCCACTTCTGTGATTATCCAGGGTACATTGCCAGTTGAAAGTAAAGAAGGCAGACAAACCAGTCTAGTCTTCTTCTCAACATGATTACGAGATGTCCAGGTAAATGGTCAAATAATATTTATAGAGAGGAGAGCTTTTATCCGTGAAATTTTCTTCACAAGGTGTTCTTGTCTGGATGGCTCAGTGGGTTAGGCCTCTGCCTTCGGCTCGGGTCATGATCTCGGGGTCCTGGGATTGAGCCCCGCGTTGGGCTCTCTGCTCGGTGGGGAGCCTGCTTCCCTCTCTCTCTCTGCCTGCCTCTCTGCCTATTGTGATCTCTCTCTGTCAAATAAATAAATAAAATCTTTAAAAAAAAAAAAAGCGTTAAACATTGCTTATAATAATTAAAACCCAGAATCATGCCCTGGATAAATTCATATAAACTAGACTAGAAAATAAAGATTTTTCATGAACTTAATATTGCCCATGATGTGGGTTAATAACCTGTGTAACTAACTTAGTGGCCTGGTTTACACTGAGCCAGAAGGTACATGTCCAGTGCAGTGATGGAGAATTAGTAGAACCACCATCAATGTTCCCAGCCTCTTTGCTTGGCTGAGTTTCTTTATAGCTTATGTCCTCAAAAGTATTGATAAAGATAGATAATGGCTAAAATCTCTAATTCATATAAGAATGATTTTACAAGCCAATCCATTATTTTAATTTATAGCCCTTTCCTCGTTCATTGCAAGTACTGTTACTATCACTTTGAATGTGTTATTGACACAGAAGATTAGACCTTTGCTATTTTTTAATGGATCATTAAATTAGAAGAGCTGAAGGTAAACAAGTAAAATACAAATTTATTAAGGTAATTTCAAATGTTGAATATTAGAAGACAATTAAATAGAGAGTGCTTGTGGCAAGGAATATATCAAATAGGACAATAAATGAACATTTAAAATCTGAGTGAAGATTTCAGTAATTTGTGTATGAGAAACTTAAAATGATCTGAATGAGGCATGTGAGAGTTGAGAATCAAAGCTTAGTACTTAGGTAATAAAAGGAGAAGTGGCAAAGCTCTCTGATGAGTTGAATGTGGAATGAAAGAGAGAACTCAAGGCTAAGTCTTTGGTTTGGGATTGAGTAGTTAAGTAAATGGTAAAGGCATTATTTCGAATGAGTAGACTTAAAGAGGAACAAGTTTGAGAGGTGGAATTGAAGGGAGGAATCACAAGTTACTTGACATTAAGTTTGAGATACCTCACTGTCATACAAAAGGAGACCTCGAGTAGGAATTTGGATATCTGTGTCTGGAGTTCAGGGGAAAATTCTGGTCTGAAGTTATTAATTTAAGAGTTATCAGCACATAGAAACTATTTAAAGAAATGAGACTCCATAAAATTAGCGAGGCAGACTGTTCTTTAAACAAGAGAAGATACAAAAGACTGAGTCCTGGGTCACTCAAATATTTAGCATGTGGAAGAAAGAAAAAGCTGGGAAAGGAGTCTTGGAAGAACTGCCAATGAGATTAGAGAAAAGCCAAGATTGTGGTATACCATAAGATAAATAAGAGACATGTTTTAAGAAGGAAGGAGATAAAGGATGACAAGTTGCCGAAAATTTAAAATGAGGGCAAGAAATTACGCATTTGACAAAATGAATATTGTTGATCTTGCAGAGTGGTTTTAAAAGACTCCTGGGCGGGGGGCGGGGGGGTGGTGGTGGTGGTGGAGAAGAAGCCTAATTGGAAGGTAATCAAGAAAAAATGGGAATTAAGACTGAGGAAGGTATTAAATATTATATATTCCTTTAGCAAGGGCTGCAGAAAAGTGAGGTAGCAGCTGAGGAGAGCACTTGCATTATCTATGTATGTTAGTAGAAATAATCCACCAGAGTGGGAATATTGATAGAGTAAAGAAGGTAAACTTTAGGAGAACAAAGAACCTTCTGTTCAGACTAATTGAAGTGAGACCCAGGATACAAGTTATAGTTCAGATTTGGAAAGAAATTGCACTATTTTAACCAGAGAAAAATATAACATAAGGAGAAATAAAGATGGACACTGCTGGTAGGAAAATTAAGGTAGATATGTTCTTATTACCTTCATTTTGTAAGATAATTAGGAAATAAAGTAATCATTATTGAGAGGTACAACTAGAGTAGGGTATTGAAAGCTTAATGATGGAAGAAAATATGCTAAAGAATGTTTTGGTTAAAACATTTCCTAGTGAATTCTCCTAGTGCTGGGAGCTAGTATTGAGGACTAATTTGAAATTGGGGAGCATAAAATAAAGTGAAAAGTCATACCAATACCTATATGGTATACTCAGAAAATCTGAGAAAAATCTAGCTAAACCAAAATTGTCTTTGCAAGCAGAATATAATTAAGGAATAGAGGGATAAGAGAGTGAAGTGTATATGTAAAGGAAGGATTAAAATGGAAAGTAATCTAAATGAGAACATGAAGGAGGTGCGGGACAAAGAAAAAAATTATGGGGTCATTACATACTGATGTGGCTGAAGATCGGATACAATCAGGGCCCAAAATGATCTAAAAAATAAGAAGCTGTGGTCAAGGAGTGGGATGATTGTAATAAAGAATTTGGATGTGGTGCTCCTATTAGAGACAACAAGATCTGGAACAGTGCCCTCAAAGAGGATATTCCCGGTATTTTGGGGTGAAAAATTCTCCTGTGTAACTTAGCTGCACATTGTACTTATCTTCCCTGGCCCCAGCTTGCTAAATGCCGGAAACATCCCTCCATTACAATAACTAAATACCCTTAACATATTTGCAAACCATTCCTGAATTACCTCCCAGTTAGAAACCACTGGTGCATATATATGGTGGCTCCATGGATACACTCATGGAAATGGAGAGGCATTTGGAACTACATTCTTCCTTAACCGTGCTATGCCGTCTTTTGCATCTGTGTCTATTAAATATTAGTTTTAAATATCAAGGACCAAATCCATCTTTTCTGTTTTATGTTTAGCACAATAACTAGCCCACAGAAATCATTCAAAGGTATTTGAATAAATATGTAAAATGATTGAACCTATTTGGCCTGTTTTACTTTAAGTTTTGCTGCATATCTTGCAGATGCTTTTTGATGAATGATTGTATCTTACTTTCCTAATGAGGAGTTAATAACTGTGTAATTTCCTTCTGGAATGCTAAAGAGAAGTTCTTTCCTGTCTTACCTCTCAGAGTTCAAAATATACCATACAAGAAACAACCAAAAAACCAAAAAACTAGTCTATTGAATTCAATGTATATTGCTATATAGTCATGTGTCCTGATAGGCTTATCCAAGTAATAGTGTAATTTTTTAACATCCATCCCAATAGTGTTTTACATAGTACATCTGATAAGGTAAAAATACATTTGATAAGATGAAAAGTGAAAAGGAAGATTGAAAAGAAGACATTAGATTTTAACTTGACTTCATTACATTTTAATTTGAACTCAGTTCTTTTCAAGACATTATTGTAGGTGCTCTTTATATGGTTAAATAGTTCTGTTTCCAGCCTAGCTTTTTAATATATGAAATCAAAGAGATTTTTTTAAATCATAAAATTATTCTCTAATTAATTGATGGAAAAAATGAATAAGGTGATTTAAACCAATATGAACTTTTATGAAATTTCACTAATTATTGCAATAACTTCAGAGTAAAATAAAATTATCCATGCAGTACGCAATGAATTTATACTTAGTATCACCATGACTTCACAGATGTTAAATTAACCACAAAGGAACTCTTGGGAGCAATCCAAACTTAATAGGAATGGACAGGAATGCTATTTTAAAAGGAACATGAAGCCAAATATCTGGTGTATAGCCCTAATTCAGTCCACAATAATGTGTCAGTACTCCTCTGCTATTTTTATAGATAGGGATTATATTTTTGCTTCCATTCTTAGACCTCTTTCTTTCTCAAAGAAAGCTGAATTTTAGAACTGGACTACTCCCCCCCCCCCGCCTTCACTCTCTCTCTCTCTCATAAAAACCAAACTATTTTTAGGCTTCGGGTATTTGTGTCATTAAACCAATGTGACAAGGCATATTTTGAAAGGGAACATGACTAATAAAATTGGTTTCAAACTGTGAGTGTGTGGGTATTTCTTTAATTCTGGAATAATATAACAATCAGGTCTCAAAAATCTCTTGAAGTGGCTGCCTGCCAGGCTTCAGCACACAGCCCCTTAAAGATGTCCCTTGATAATCAGAACTTGCTTGTCTGCCATAACATTGGGGCTCTTGGCAAAAGACTTTCCCAACTTATGGGCTTTTGGGAGACACAGCCTTGGGCTCTGTTGGAATAGTTGTTGAGCATCTGCCATGCCAGAATGCCCAGGATTTCCACTGGCAACAGTATGTCCTTGCCTAGGCAAGCACTGTGAAGTGTGGGAGTTCCAGAAGACTCCCACAAGGCTGTAGACAAGGATGCCAGTTGCCAGGCTGACAGTTGTGACTGCCAGCATCAAGCAATTGATGTTAAACTATGGCTGCAAAGATATCTTATGAAACTCTGTAAGAATATCTGCATTTGAAACATCTTTGTGTCATCAAATAAACTTTACTTAACCTCTGGGTCATCAATAGCCAGAAGAATCTGAGAGAAATGAAAGTACTCAGAACTAAGGTTGAGGATTAATTAGTCCTACACTGGAGCACACCTGTATTTCTTTTGTATTATTCCTGTATTATAGCTACTATTACTGAACATGTATCAAATGTCAGAAACTGTATTAAATGTTTTAGATACCTTAGTTTTGTATTCTTCACAACAGCTTCCTGTGTAGGCAATACAAGACTCGATTTCAAAATTGTGAAATTGACACTAAAGTTAAGTCATTTGCACAGGGTCAAGGCAAATAAGTAGGAGAGCTAGAATTTGAATACAGGTTTTTCTGATTCCAAAGCTGCTAGGTCATCCTGCTTTTCCAATGGCTTTGTATTTTTTATTCTTATTCTCAGGGCCCATTAGAGCAGAGAGGATCTAGGTTTAAAGACTTTATATACTGTTTGAGAATTCTAGGTTTAGGTATCTTAAGGAGATTTGAACAAAATCAGTTCTTTTAGGGTCACCTAGGTGGCTCAGTCAGTTAAGTGTCAGGTCAGGTCATGATCTCAGGGTTCTGAGATGGAACTCTGTGTCAGGCTCCACGCTTAGCAAGGAGATTCTTGAGATTCTCTCTCTCCCTCTCCCTCCTCTGCCCTGTCCCATCATAGGTTCTCTCTCTTTGTCAAATAAACAAGCAAACAGACAAATCTTTAAAAAAAAAAACAACAAAATTAGTTCTGATAAGAATCTTTTTTTTTAAAGATTATTTATTTGACAGAGGGAAGCACAAGCAGGGGGAGTGAGAGAGGGAAAAGCAGGCTTCCTGCTGAGCAGGGAGCCCAATGTTGGGCTTGATCCCAGGACCCTGGGATCATGACCTGAGCAGAAGGCAAAAAATAAACCAACTGAGCCCCCAGGCACCCCAGTTCTGATAAAATCTTTAATAATTCTTTGAATATCAAGGTTGTTGACCTTGACTTACTCAGGGTTATTTTCTTAACTCTTTCACTGAGATTCTGCTTAACTTTGGATAAGCCTATCTAGAGCATACGTGTCACAATTAGACATTAGAAAAATTACTTAAAAGAGAGATTTAGAGGAATATGGTACAATCTGACGATGGCTTTTAACAACTGACATGAAAAACTAGTAGGAATCAACATTATGTTTGGATAATACTGCTTACCCATGAAAAATATTTACTACACAAAACACAGGTATAGTCTTTTTTATAGCTATATAATTTTCACTACCGTGGACGTCAGTGTCATGTATTAAGAGAGACACATGGCTGAGAATCCCTGTTATAACACAAACAGACAGACTCATAACATAGTCCAGGGAAATTTCTTGTCTTCTAAATGCTGAGTTCAATAAAGTGGATATTTTTAAGAAAGTTCACTTTACTCTGAAGGAGATTATTTATAATGATATGGTAGTTCATCATTTGTTCATTGTTGGTTTAAATGTTGTCTGCTGTAGTATGTCCTTATTCATTTATTAAACTATATGTATATGAAATGTAATAAAGAACATGCCCAGGAAACAAAAAGTGCTATCACCTATTCACCCAAAGAATAAGTGTTTTCCTTTTCAGACATTAATTACATCTACATCATGATGTGTTTGGAGAAGATAAAACACAGCTATAATAAATATTTGCAAATTTCAAGATGCCAAACAAAACAGGATTTTATATTCTCTTATACTCAGAATCTGTTGTTAATATCACTGTAGGAAACTATAAAAAGAAGGCAACAAATGTTATATTCAAAAGATGATTTGTCTTATTTCTTCATCTTGGATAGACACATCTGAGACACCATGTGCATACAACTGAGAAGGGGGGAAAAACTGGGAAAAGATATAAAATAGCATAAAATGACCCTTGCATTTATCCCATTTTCAATCATTTCTCAGTCTCATGGCCTTTACACACATTTTCTGTCTGCTTTAAACTCATCCTGCCCTCCAGTTAATTCTTTGATACCCTTACCTGAAGCATCACCTCCTTGGGGAAGTTGTGCCTACTGTACCAGTCTATATCAAACTCTCTATCACGTATTTTCATAGAGCTGTGATAATTTCCTTTAGAACCTTATCTGAGTCTATAATGTTATTCATTGATTTAATTATTTGATCATCTTGCCTCACTTGTCCGAGGGAATAAGGATCATGTCTATTTATTTTTTTCCATTTTTTCGTATCATTAGCACACTGCTTGGCACATAGTTGTCGATAAATTATCCTTGACTGAATTAATAAATTAATGAATGATTTAAATTTTAAATTGGATGTCTATTTAAAAATCAAGGAAGAACTATCCAAATAATGTGAAATCATTAATATATTCATAGTTTTGAATGTACTGTTTCTCTCCTTCTGGAATATTATTATATTTATCCTTTAAGATTCAGATTAAATATTATCAATCCTGCTCCTTTGTGAAATATTTTTTCACTTGCTGAGAAAATTTTAATTACTGCTCCCCTAAGAGCTAATGCTTTTGGCCATCTACCTTGAGAAACAGTCACTGTCTCAGAATGAGAGGCATGCTGAGAAGACTTGGACCTTTTACATTGAAGGTGAGCTTCCCCAGACAATACAAAAGCAAGGACAGTAACCACATGTGAGCATAAAGACACTGAATGTTTAGGTTTGTTTATTAAATAACATTATTACAGATATAGCTGACTAATAGATCTATTAACACTTTAACCCAGTGACATCACCCAGGGGTCAAAGTAATCAGATTTGGTTTATAGTGGTATTAATACATGTGAATAATTATTTGCCCATATCTCACAATTAAAATATTTTGCTGTATATAATGGGATGTGCTCTAAAGTCATTTAAAAATGATTAGAACAAATTTTAAAAAAATACGGGAAACTTTGAAAGATGGATAAATGGCTTTGTTTTCTCTTTCAGTGCAACTTCAAAACTAATTATCCAACCCCTTCTCCTAAACCTGAGTCAAAAAGAAAGAACTGTTTTTTACAAGATTACAGTTTATTTTTAGTGATGTGTTACTTAATGACAGATGTTAAGAAATAATTAGTCACTGTATTCAAATCTGTTTGATATCACATATTATCTAAGGTTGTGTATGATCTAGTATATGACCTAGGTTTTGCATGATAACCAGATTTTTGCTGTAACTAATTGAACTAACCCTTTCTCTTAATAGAGAGTAGGTTGAGTCCAGGACAAAAAGGTGCCATATCAAATGGTCTCAAAGGGGTGTAATAGTAAAGGTTTGGATTTCCATTGATAATAAAAATGGTTTTGCTAACTAAGATCCGGGTTCTTGGTGGTTATTAAATAGCCATGATATGAATAAGTATAAAGGCACATTGATATTGGTGAGATGGAATTGGTGGAATACCCAAGAAAGGAATGCATACCATACACTCTGGCTTAATTGGGATGGGGTGTGTTCTTCCATTTCTCTCTGTCCTTGTATCACTAGCTGGGAGCCTGTAGCCATTAGCACTCACAAGAATATAGGCTTGTCTTTCACCTCAGACATTTATGACTTGTCTATTCTGTCAGGAGTTTTTTATTCATTTTTTCATTTCTTACAGGCCTGTAAAATCAGCAGTATGATTACTAGCCACTGTATTGTGCCTTATATCTGTCACATTAATATTTCTTTTCAACAGTAGGGAGATTCGAAAAGGGATTTTCACTTCTTTAATCGAAGTGTGTTTGAGGGTATGATAGTCTGATTTTCCTACCACTGTCATCATCCTGAGATGGAAGAAAGACTGAATTGAAGTAATAGTAGGATGTCTCTCTAAAAAGCTCAAATGACAAGAAAAGTTCTTGAAATTCAAACTGGTTTAGTGATGTGGAGAACAAATGCCAAAGAAAATAATTAAATTTTCTTAACAACTAAGAGCCCATTGGCAAGTCCATGAGACAGGCAGAGTGACCTTCCTCTAGGAACTCAGCTGCCCCAATGTTAATACTCAGCTAAAGGCAAAAGACAATGTTCACTTAACATTATCCCAACCTCCAGGATCCTGTAAGTCTCCTTTAACATATAAAAATTACTTTGGAAACTTCCTTGGTTTCTCCCTGGCCCTCCCCAAGATATATGTTAGCAGTCATCCTCCAAGCATATGGCCCACTGATATACATCTGAAAAGGTTTTCTTACTCAGATTTTACTAGACAGTAATAAATGACAACAAGGTCCTGGAAACCTGGCTTCCAAAATTCCTTAGAAACTTATGCCATCCCTAACCCCCTCCCAACTTGAAAGGATATCAGCCACTACTCATAATCCCAGTGCAGCTCTTTCTGCCCAGAGGTCCTGTCCCTGTGCTTTAATCAAACTACATTTTTTGCACCAAAGATGTCTCAAAAATTCTTTCTTGACTCTTTTCTCTGAACCCCAACATTTTCACCTCATTTAATATTCTCTTAGTGATTAGGAATGAGGAAATCAGAGTATCAAAAGATTAACTGACATTAGCTGACATGTTTTATGTTCACCTTCAAGAAGGAGGCAAAGTGGTGCCTTCATTTCTTGAGTAAAGAAGTATGTGACAGGTGTTTGTGAAGGGTGAATGGAGATACAAAGAAACTGAAAAAGAGGAATGACTTTCTAGGTTCTATTACAAATATTTTTCATTGTGTCTTCAGGAACTGTGCAGGGTAATAAATTTCTGTTAGGCAGCCTTATATATCTATAAATATTGTTCCAAGTAAGAAGTAAGTATAAAATGGAAAGATGTTTGAGTTCAAGTACTTAATGACTTCATTAACTACCCAGTGTCCTTAGGTCCATACCAAAACCACTTCTGGTTTCAATTTTCTTATCACATGAGGAAGTTGGATTACAAACCTTCCCTCAACCCCTTTTTAGCTCCACCATTCCCCAGAGCCAAACAAACTTTAGCTCAGATTATTTAAAAAGAGGCTACATAGCTAAAATACTTGAATTTTATTGGCCTCTTGTGTCCAATACTTAAAATTATCTAAATGATTAGGACTGCCATCAGTTATCTAAATGATTGGGACAGTCATACAATTTTACATTAGTAACCAGATCTAATATAAAATATATGTATATATGGTTAAAATGACCAGACTTAATTGGGTAATTATACAAAGAAATAATGACAGATTTTTAGGGCTCAACTATCTTTAAAAATGTAACATAGTGCATTCTTATGATTCTGGAAATGGAGAGACTGATACACTTAAAGACAAGTAAGGAAACATCTATTCAGTTTATGTGCTACATAAATACAGTGTCAGAATAATTTTCTTGGAACTTCTGAGATGATATACAGAAATTGTAATTGATGTGAGCATTTTAGTTGTAAATGGGTTGTGCTCCTACAATGGAAATAATGACAGAATCATTTTACCAGTTTGGCTTGCACCTCTATAATGATTGCAGCAATAGTTTTAAATCTCTTCAATGACTGGGGTGCCTGGGTGGCTCAGCGGGTTAAGTGTCTGCCTTCGGGTCAGGTCATGATCCCAGAATCCTGGGATCAGCCCCTGCTCAATGGGAAGCCTGCTTCTCCCTCTCCTGCTCCCCCTTGTGTTCTTGTGTTCCTGCTCTCTCTCTCTCTGTCAAATGAATAAATAAAATCTCAAAAAAAAAAAAAAAAAAAAAAACCAACAAAACTTTACAATGATTACAGGAACATCTAGTATTGGATAATAGGTAGAATGGGTGACCTGTTAAAACATTTTCTTCCCTTTTATGTTTAAATTGTACAGGCTATGAAAATTATAAATTTATGCTCAGTGTCTTTTCATGGCATGATGAATTAGCATGCTTTCTTTGAGAAAACCTCAGCTTTACAGACTCATTAGGAAAGTTTCATCTCCTGCAGAACTCAGGCGTGGGTACTTGGCTTCTGGTTTCCAGCAAGTTCCTAAAACCCTTGGCATTTCCTAAGTGATAAGAGCTGTTAAGGTATCTTTTGTTATATTAATAGGCGACCTTAAGAAAGCACCTAAGGGTGGGGGCTGGTTGCTAGAGGAGCCAACCATCAGAGTAAAGGGTTGGAATTTTCAGCCCCATCTCCTTTACCTCTAGGGAGGACATAGGGGCTAAAGGTTGGACAAGTTGCTAAAGGCCATGATTTAATCAGTCATGCCTATAATATGAGGCTTCCATAAAACTCAAAATGATAGGGTATCTGAGAGCTTTTGGGTTGATGAAAACAGGTGGGGAAAGTGGTGACTGGAGAAGATGCGGAAGCTCCTCGACCCCTCTTACATACCTTGACCTATATACATTTTTTCCATCTGGCTATTCCTGAGTTATATCCTTTCTAATAAACTGGTCAACTCTTAAGTAAAATGTTTCTGAGTTCTGTGCGCTCTCCTTTCAAAGTAATCAAACCCAATGAGGATGTCTGGGGAGTCTCCAGTCTATAGCCAGTCTATCAGAGAGTAGCTGACAACTTGGGGCTTGTGACAGTTATCTGAAGTGGGGGTCCAGGGGTGGGGAAGGCAGTCTTGTAGGAATGACCCTCCTTAACCTGTGGAATCTGATGCTGTCTCCAGATAATGTCAGAACTGAGTTAAACTGTAGGATACCTAATTGGTGTCTGGAGAATTGTTGGTATGTGGGACGCCCCCACCCACCCATGGAATCCCACATCAGAATTTAGTGGGGAGAATCCAAAAGAACTTCCTGCTCATAAAATACCCAGTCATTTTCATATTGCTGTCAATAGACTTAAAAGTGTCCTCTCTGTTGTGAGTGATTATCATTATGGTGCTATTATTTATTTATTTATTTATTTATTTATTTATTTATTTATTTATTTATTTTAGTATGGTGCTATTTTAAAACTGAGCAGATTTTGAGTCAAATTTGTTTCTGCTCTAGGACTTATTCTGATTTTTATAGATAAAATGCAGTCTAAATTTTAAGGTGCTGAGAAAGACTGGCCAAAGGATTTTGACTCCTTTCATTTTCTTTCCATTCATACGTTCTACCACATTTAAATATCACTCACACTGCTTTCGTCCCTGAGTTGAAGGCAGAATTATTTCCATCAATGCCTCTCTTGTCCTTCTCTGTCTGTCTGTCTCTCTCTCTCAAATGTAGGCTGTTAGAAAATCCAGTTGTCTACATCCTCAAAATATATCCTGACTGATTATTATCCCTTACTGCTTTTTCCCTGATTATCTCACTGGGATTATTCTTTTTTTTTTTTTTTTTTTTTTAATGAGTATCTCCTGAGGAGGATTCATAGTAGATCTAGAATCCAGGAGAGCCTTTTTTTTTTTTTTTTAAATTTATTTTGACAGACAGAGATCACAATAGGCAAAGAGGCAGGTAGAGAGAGAGGAGGAAGCAGGCTCCCTGCTGAGCAGAGAGCCTGATGCGGGGCTCGATCCCAGGACCCTGGGATCATGACCTGAGCCGAAGGCAGAGGCTTTAACCCACTGAGCCACCCAGGCGCCCCTCACTGGGATTATTCTAATGTCCTCTTAACTAGTACTCCTGCTTTCACTTTCCCTTCCACTGCTCAGTATCTACTTAGGAACCAGATCATGAACTATAACATAATCTAAATCATGTATTTTTGTTCAAGACCTTATAGTGTCTCACATTTTTCTCAAATTAAGTACCAGTATGTCACTGAACTAACATGAGTTTGCTCCTTGCTGAGTCATAGACAGATACTAAACCTGGTGGAGTTGTCACACATAGGAAACTTTATTTGCAGCAAAGAAGGAGATCACAAGGAATAACTTCTAAAGCCATGACTCTCTAAGCAAGGGGGAATAGATTCCTTTTATTTAGGGTTAGGATGAGTATTTAGATAAGGGAGTCGTATCATATGTAGAGGTGGGCATAAGGTTGTGCATGTGCCTTAAGGAAATGTGCCTATACACACATTGTATGGTACATAAATGAGGTTTGTGCTTCTTGGGAGGAGATTTTAGTCTTATAATGAGCTAAAAGTAACTGTCAGTCACTTCCTGGGTCACTCCATGGCCCATCTGTGGAGGTGTGGGTCGGGGATTAAGTTCAAAATGGTCTAGGTGGTCTGGGCCTGTGAAACTCTTTGCCCAGGCAGTCGCCCCTGCTTGAGGGGTAATTTCGCTTTCCATCGGTGGATGCTGTGCCCCTTGGGTCTTTTATCTGTGTTAAGAGACAAGCTAGAAAAAAGAATTTAAGGAAGAATGTGGGACAAAGGTATGTTGGTATAAGCAAATGAGCAATAAAGCTTAGGTCTTGAGGGTCTAGCTGGTGACAAAAGTCCTTATAATGGCTATGATCTGCTCAGAATTCTGGAAAGCAGTTAATTTTGTCTGTTCCATTCACTGATGTGTCTTTAATGCCTTAAATAGTATGAATACAAAATAAATGCTGAGACAATATTGATGTATGAATTATGTTTGAGTTGTTATTGAATTCCTGATCTGCCTTGGATTAACAGGACAAATGACCAATTTAGAGGCTTCCAATAGGGGGAATTGTTCTTACTTGTTTTATTGCCTCAGTTAGGGTGGAAATGATGGGCCCATGGGGATAGACAGTCTGAACATCTTTATATCACTGCAGTTAATGTTATTGTGCTCATAATTCTATTTTACTACCTCCTTAGGGACACTGAGGGCCAAGTATCTCTGTTCTCTAATAGAATCACGATAAAGTACGAAAACGTAGTTTCTGGACAAAGAAAAACTTCTCATAGGAATATGGCAACTTGAAGTATTCAGTGTTTGCAATATATAAAAATATTATGGGGAAGAGATACACAGTTCTTGATATAATTGCATAGTCACAGGTGATTAAATAAATCCCCCTTTTGTTAAAAGAAAAAAAGAATAATCAATACAAGGTGTCTTCAACATCAAAAATTTCTCTCCTTCATTTTTCTTCATCTGAAACCTTTAAACTGGGCTACTGTGAAGAATATTTCCATATTTGAACTCTATTCATAATCAAGAACTCTAAAAATGGCACAAATACGGATCTAACTGATAAGATTTCTGTTTTTAAAAGTTTTCAAGAAATTGTTGAAAAAATTATTTTTTTTTTTAATTTTTATTTTTTATTAACATATAATGTACAGTTAGCCCCAGGGCTACAGGTCTGTGAATCATCAGGCTTACACACTTCACAGGACTCACCATACCATATACCCTCCCCAGTGTCCATTACCCCACCATCCTCTCCCTATCCCCTACCCCTGGCAACCCTCAGTTTGTTTTGTGAGATTAAGAGACTGTTATGGTTTGTCTCCCTCCTGATCCTATCATGTTTCATTTTTTTTCCTTCCCTACCCCCCAAACCCCTTGCATTGCCTCTCAAATTCCTTATATCAGGGAGATCATATTATAATTGTCTTTCTCTGATTGACTTATTTTGCTCAGCATAATACCCTCTAGTTCAATCTATGTCATTGCAAATAGCAAGATTTCATTTATTTTGATGGCTGCATAGTATTCTGTTGTATATATATACCACTTCTTCTCTATCCATTCACCTGTTGATGGACATCTAGCTTCCTTCCATAGTTTGGCTATTGTGGACATTGCTGCTATAAACATTCAGGTGCACGTGCCCCTTCTGATCACTACGTTTGTATCTTTAGGGTAAATACCCAGTAGTGCAATTGCTGGGTCATAGGGTAGTTCTATTTTCAACATTTTGAGGAAGCTCCATGCTGTTTTCCAGAGTGGCTGTACGAGCTTGCATTCCCACCAACAGCGTAGGAGGGTTCCCCTTTCTCCGCATCCTCGCCAGCATCTGTCATTTCCTGATTTGTTAATTTTGGCCATTCTGACTGGTGTGAGGTGATATCTGATTGTGGTTTTGATTTGTATTTCCCTGATGCCAAGTGATATGGAGCACTTTTTCATGTGTCTGTTGGCCATCTGAATGTCTTCTTTGCATAAATGTCTGCTCATGTCCTCTGCCCATTTCTTGATTGGATTATTTGTTCTTTGAGTGTTGAGTTTGATAAGTTCTTTATAGATTTTGGATACCAGCCCTTTATATGATATGTCCTTTGCAAATATCTTCTTTCATTCTGTCAGTTGTCTTTTGGTTTTGTTGACTGTTTCCTTTGCTGTGCAAAGCTTTTGATCTTGATGAGGTCCCAGTAGTTCATTTTTGCCCTTGTTTCCCTTGCCTTTGGCAATGTTTGTAGGAAGAAGTTGCTGCCACTGAGGTTGAAGAGGTTGCTGCCTGTGTTCTCCTCAAGGATTTTGATGGATTCCTTTCTCACATTGAGGTCCTTCATCCATTTTGAGTCTATTTTCATGTGTGGTGTAAGGAAATGGTCCAGTTTCATTTTTCTGCATGTGGCTGTCCAATTTTCCCAACATCATTTGTTGTAGAGACTGTCTTTTTTCCATTTGACATTCTTTCCTGCTTTGTCAAAGATTAGTTGACCATAGAGTAGAGGGTCTATTTCTGGGCTCTCTATTCTGTTCCATTGATCTATGTGTCTGTTTTTATGCCAGTACCATACTGTCTTGATGATGACAGCTTTGTAATAGAGCTTGAAGTCTGGAATTGTGATGCCACCAACTTTGGCTTTCTTTTTCAATATTCCTCTGGCTATTCGAGGTCTTTCCTGATTCCATATAAATTTTAGGATTATTTATTCCATTTCTATGAAAAAAATTGATGGTATGTTGATAGGGATTGCGTTAAACATGTAGAATGCTTTAGGTAGCACAGACATTTTCACAATATTTGTTCTTCCAATCCATGAGCATGTAATATTTTTCCATTTCTTTGTGTCCTCCTCAATTTCTTTCATGAGTACTTTATAGTTTTCTGAGTACAGATTCTTTGCCTCTTTGATTAGGTTTATTCATAGGTTTCTTATGGATTTGGGTGCAATTGAAAATGGGATTGACTCCTTAATTTCTCTTTCTTTTGTCTTGTTGTTGGTGTATGGGAATGCAACTGATTTCTGTGCATTGATTTTATATCTGGACACTTTACTGAATTCCTGTACAAGTTCTGGCAGACTTGGAGTTGAATCTTTTGGGTTTTCCACATAAAGTATCATATTATCTGCAAAGAGTGATAGTTTGACTTCTTCTTTACTGATTTGGATGCTTTTAATTTCTTTTTGTTGTCTGATTGCTGAGGCTAGGACTTCTAGTACTATGTTGAATAGCAGTGGTGATAATAGGTATCCTTGCCGTGTTCCTGACCTTAGCGGAAAAGCTTTCAGTTTTTCTCCATTGAGAATAATATTCGCTGTGGGTTTTTCTTAGATGGCTTTGATGATATTGAGGAATGTACCCTCTATCCCTATATTTTGAAGAGTTTTGATCAAGAAAGGATGCTGTACTTTGTCAAATGCTTTTTCAGCATCTATTGAGAGTATCATATGGTTCTTGTTCTTTCTTTTATTAATGTGTCCTATCACATTGCTTGATTTGCGGATGTTGAACCAATCTTGTAGCCCTGGAATAAATCCCACTTGGTCGTGGTGAATAATCCTTTTAATGTACTGTTGGATCCTATTGGCTAGTATTTTGGTGAGAATTTTTGCTTCTATGTTCATCAAGGATATTTGTCTATAATTCTGTTTTTTGACGGAGTCTTTATCTGGTTTTGGGATCAAGGTAATGCTGGCCTCATAACAGGAGTTTGAAACTTTTCCTTCCATTTCTAATTTTTGGAACAGTTTCAGGAGAATAGGTATTAATTCTTTAAATGCTTGGTAGAATTCCTGTGGGAATTCCTGTGGGAATTCATCTGGCCCTGGGCTCTTGTTTGTTGGGAGATTTTTGATGACTACTTCAATCTCCTTACTGTTTATGGGTCTGTTCAGGTTTTCTATTTCTTCCTGGTTCAGTTTTGGTAGTTTATATGTCTCTAGGAATGCATCCATTTCATCCAGAATGTTGAATTTGCTGTCGTATAGTTGCTCATAATATGTTCTTATAGTTCTTTGTATTTCTTTGGTGTTGGTTGTGATCTCTCCTCTTTCATTCATGATTTTATTTATTTGGGTCCTTTCTCTTTTCTTTTTGGTAAGTCTGGCCAGGGGTTTAATCAATCTTGTTAATTCATTCAAAGGACTAGCTCCTAGTTTCATTGATTTGTTCTAGTGGGGTTTTTTTCTGTTTCATTGATTTCTGCTCTGATCTTTATTATTACTCTTCTCCTGCTGGGTTTAGGCTTTCTTTGCTGTTCTTTCTCCAGCTCCTTTAGGTGTAGGATTAGGTTGTATACTTGAGACCTTCCTTGTTTCTTGAGAAAGGATTGTATCACTATATATTTTCCTCTCAGGACTGCCTTTGCTGTGTCCCACAGATTGTGAACCGTTGTGTTTTCATTATCATTTGTTTCCATGAATTTTTTAAAATTCTTCTTTAATTTCCTGGTTGACCCATTCATTCTTTAGTAGGATGCTGTTTAGCCTCCATGTATTTGGGTTCTTTCCAAATTTCCTCTTGTGATTGAGTTCTAGCTTTTGAGCATTGTTGTCTGAAAATATGCAGGGAATGATCCCAGTCTTTTGGTCCTGGTTCAGACCTGATTTGTGACCCAGGATGTGATCTATTCTGGAAAATGATCCATGTGCACTATAGAAGAATGTGTATTCTGTTGCTTCGGAATGGAATGTTCTGAATATATCTGTGATGTCCATCTGGTCTAATGTGTCATTTATGGCCTTTATTTCCTTGTTGATCTTTTGCTTGGATGGTCTGTCCATTTCAGTGAGCGGGTTGTTAAAGTCCCCTAGTATTACTGTATTATTGTCGATGTGTTTCTTTGATTTTGTTATTAATTGGTTTATATAGTTGGCTGCTCCCATGTTAGGGGCATAGATATTTAAAATTGTTAGAACTTCTTGTTGGACAGACCCTTTGAGTATGATGTAGTGTCCTTCCTCATCTCTTATTATAGTCTTTGGCTTAAAATCTAATTGATCTGATATAAGGATTGCCACCCCAGGTTTCTTTTGATGTCCATTAAGCATGGTAAATTGTTTTCCAGCCCCTCACTTTAAATCTTGAGGTGTCTTTGGGTCTAAAATGAGTTTCTTATAGACAGCATATTGATGGGTTTTACTTTTTTATCCATTCTGATACCCTGTGTTGTTTGATTGGGGCATTTAGCCCATTTACTTTCAGGGTAAGTATTGAGAGATATGAATTTAGTGCCATTGTATTGTCTGTAAGGTGACTATTACTGTATATTGTCTCTGTTCCTTTCTGGTCTACTACTTTTAGGCTCTCTTTTTGCTTGGAGGATCCCTTTCAATATTTCCTGGAGAGCTGGTTCGGTGTTTACAAATTCTCTTAGTTTTCGTTTGTCCTGGAACCTTTTTATCTCTCCTTTTATTTTCAATGATAGCCTAGCTGGATATAGTATTCTTGGCTGCATGTTTTTCTCATTTAGTGCTTTGAATGTATCATGCCAGTCCTTTCTGGCCTGCCAGGTCTCTGTGGATAAGTCTGCTGGCAATCTAATATTCTTACCATTTTATGTTACAGACTTTTTGTCCCAGACTGCTTTCAGTATTTTCTCTTTGTCACTAAGACTTGTAAGTTTTACTATTAAATGACAGGGTGTGGACCTACTCTTACTGATTTTGAGGGGGGTTCTCTGTGCCTCCTGGATTTTGATACTTGTTCCCTTTGCCATATTGGGGAAATTCTCTACAATAATTCTCTCTAATATACATTCTGCTCCCCTCTCTCTTTCTTCTTCTTCTGGAATCCCAATTATTCTAATATTGTTTTGTCTTATGGTATCACTTATCTCTCAAATTCTCCCCTTGTGGTCCAGTAGTTGTTTGTCTCTCTTTTGCTAAGCTTCTTTATGCTCCGTCATTTGGTCTTCAATATCACTAATTCTCTCTTCTGCCTCATTTATCCTAGCAGTAAGAGCCTCCATTTTTTATTGCACCTCATTAATAGTTTTTTTTTTTTATTTCAACTGGGTTAGATTTTAGTTCTTTTATTTCTCCAGAAAGGGTCTTTATTTCTCCAGACAGGGTTTCTGTAATATCTGCCATGGCTTTTTTGAGCCCAGCTATAACCTTGACAATCATCATTCTTAATTCGATATCTGATGTATTGCCAATGTTCGTATTCATTAGGTCCCTAGCCTTCAGTAGTGCCTCTTTTTCTTTTTTTTTGTGGTGAGTTTTTCCGTCTTGCCATTTTATCCAGATAGGAATATATGAACGAGAGAATAAAATATTAAAAGCATGGCAAAGACCCCAGAAAAGTGTACACTAACCAAATCAGAAGAGACCCCAAATTGAGGGGAGAAGAAAAGGGGTAAAAAGAAGTTTAAAATTTTTAAAAAAAAAATTAAAAAAATATATATTAGACTGATGAATAGAGTAGAGCCACCCATTTGATTTTGGGTGTATTTTGGTCTCTTAGACGAAAGTAACTCCCAAAATTTTAAAGAAAGAAAAACTTATATATATACAAAAATAAGGGTAAACATGATGAAGGGGTACAATATGACTGTAAAGATGAAAATTTAAAAAAATTCTAAAAAAGGAAATGTTAAGATTATTTGGTTGGGAAAAGAAAGAAAAAGAAAATGGAGAGAATTTGCTCAGGCTGAAGACTAGAACAAAGCCCTGTGCTAGATTTAGGGTGTATTTTCATCTATTAGAAGTTGTATCCCAAAATTTTTTAGAAGAAAAAAACCCTAAATATATACAAAAATGAAGTTAGATATAACGAAGGATAAAATATGACTATAATAATGAAGTTTAAAAAAATTTTTTTAAGAAAGGTAGTGTTAAGATAAACTAGTTAATAACGTTGAAAGCAGAAGGAGGAAAAATTTTAAAAATTAGAATAAGAAAAATAATAAACTTTGAAAAATTGGGTAATTTTGCAAGATTAAAGAATTAATGGGAGAAAGCCATGAATTCCATGCTTTGCTTTCCCCTCCTCTAGTAATCCGCTGTTCTCATTGATCCATGAGCTTTGTCTTGGCTAGATGTTCTTGCTGATCTTCTGGGGGAGGGGCCTGTTATAGTGATTCTCAAATGTTTTTGCTGGAGGCGTAATTGCACTGCCCTTGCCAGGGGCCCGGCTAAGTAATGTTCTTGGGTTTGCTCTGGGAGAGCTTTAGTTCCCTGAATGCTTTCCATAGAGCTCTAGAGGACGGGAATGAAAATGGTAGCCTCCCAGTCTCCGGCCTGGAGGAGCTGAGAGCTCGGGGCCCCACTCCTCAGTGCACCCTTGGAGAAAAGCACTCAATCACTCCTGACTCCCTGGTCTCTGGCTGTGCTCCGAGCTTGACCAGCCTGTGACCGAGTGTTACTGTCTCTGGCACACAGCCCCGTTTGGAGTCTCCAAACCCAGTAGATTCCTGCCACTCTGCTCTTCCGGCAGGTCTCCCTGGATCTGCCACTTGTGGGGTCTCTGTTGAAGGAGCCGTGGCCTGACTGTGCCATGGATCATAGTTTAAGGTAACCCCAAGCTGAGAACTCACTCCTTGGCTCTGTCTCTGTAGCTGACTTCCCTGCTCTGATACTTAGGAGCTCTGCAACACTCAGACACCCCCGATCCTTCTGTGACCCTGCAGGACCTGAGATCATGCTGTTCCTGCGAGGTCTCCACCCCCACTTAGCCTGGAGCGATGTCCCTTGGTGGAGCAGACCTTTAAAAGTTTGAATTTTGTGTTCCTTTGCTCCACCACTTGCCGGGAGCCAGCTCCTCCTCCCGCAGTCTATCTTCCCATTGCTTCAGATTCACTTCTCCACACGCCCTACCTTTCAGAAAGTGGTCAATTTTCTGTTTCTAGAATTGCTGCTCTTCTTCTCTTCTATCTCCTATTGGTTTTGTAGGTGCTCAGAATGGTTTGATAACTATCTAACTGAACTCCTGCGACCTGATGTCATCTCAGTTGGCTACTCCTCTGCCATCTTGATTCCTCTTCCAAGATTATTCTGTTTTAATATGTTTAAATTAAAACACACTTTCAAAGACCTGGTCAAAGACCAACAAACTGTTGTTGTTGTTGTTGTTTGTTTGTTTTTTTAATAATTGCTATGTAGAAAGGCTTGAGTTCAGTAGAATCAAATGCTTTGTTGAATCTATTTAAACATCTTCAAAAGTGAACTCACTGTTCATATTTACTATTGCTCTTCTTACAGATAGTGTGAAAATGTAAATTTACTGAAAATGAACCTTTTTTTAAAAATTTTATTTATTTATTTGACAGACAGAGATCATAAGTAGGCAGAGAGGCAGGCAGAGAGAGAGGAAGGGAAGCAGGCTCCCTGCTGAGCAGAGAGCCCGATGTGGGACTCGATCCCAGGACCCTGGGATCATGACCCGAGCTGAAGGCAGCGGCTTAACCCACTGAGCCACCCAGGAGCCCCGAAAATGAACCTTTTATAATGGATAAGAACCTTTTTGAATGGTGTGTTAGAACAATTTTTTTCTTCCGTGTCAACCAACTTTATTTTCTAGTGCCACTTTTTTGGTGAAAATTGGAATTACCAAAACATGAACACTTCATATCTGCAGAGAACCTCATCTCCAAAATGTGATTATTTCTGTTAATTCCTTAATTATTCTCCCCATTTTCACAGTACATTTAAGTATACAAATGATGTGTTTATAAAGTCTAATTACTAATTTTATATTCCTTGAATATGTGAAACACCTAAACTTTTTTCGAGTTGACATTCTGGTTTTAGGCAAATGCACATAGATGCACACAACTTCTTACACATTTTGTTAAGTTCTCCTATTTTTGATTACGTTTTTCTAACATATTTGCATTGTTTCTAGGGCTGTCAGTAATAATAAGTGCATTGTCATAAGCAGATCACTTATACATGCATCTTGGCATAACTTGTTCAACTGTATCCATTTGTCTTTTCATTATTGAAAAAAAAAAAATGTTCCCCAATGCGTACTATCTGATAGAAAATGTGCCAGACGGTGTGTGTACAAGAAGCTCTGTTTTTTTGACCTCATAGAATTGATTTTTCATTTTTATGAAAGACATAGAATAAGCAATTGCGTACACAAAGAATAATAAGTGTTGAGATGTGAAAAGTATAGTGTCATCAGAAAGCATAATAAATAGTAACTCACCTAGTCTATAGGACATTTGAAATTTTAAGGTGAGACCTAAAATATACCAGTGTAAACATTCTGATTTTAATAGATGATGTTTATTTTATTCATTTAGCCTGGGTCAACTCCCAATATTCTACATATCAGATATATAATAGGCATACAGAAAACCTATGGAAGGGGCGCCTGGGTGGCTATTAAGCATCTGCCTTCGGCTCAGGTCATGGTCCCAGGGTCCTGGGATCGAGCCCTGCATTGGGCTCCCTGCTTGGCGAGAAGCCTGCTTCTCCCTCTCCCACTCCCCCTGCTTGTGTTCCCTCTCTCACTGTGTTTCTCTCTGTCAAATAAATAAAGAAAATTTTTAAATAACAAAACAAAACTATTTAATGAAAGATGGTTGAATAAGAGTTTGGCCAAGTGGTTTGGCAATGAGGTAGGTGCAGGGTTGCAGAGAGAACAGAAATAAGAAGGACTTAAGGGAATACAGAGGGAAAATGTTCGCCATTACCAGGGGAAGAATGAAGAGATTAAGCTGAAGAGGTAAATGTTGGCCAGATTCCCAAAGGTTTGTAAGATAATTAGAAAACAATGAAATGATCTAAATACATCATCATCGAATTATATTTCAGAAAGATCACTCTCTTTGCTCAGTGGAAGATAGCTTAGAAGAGCCAAATCTGGTAGAAGAGACTTTTAAAAACACTGTAAGGGTCATCAAGCTGAGATCAGATGGTCCTCAGACTAGTAAGATAACAGAGGTTTTCATGAAATGTGGGCATATTCCTGAAATACTTAGTTTAGAGATGTGACAGACTGGTTTTGATTAGATATGAGGAATGTGGGAGAGAGTGGCATCAAAAAGGATTCCCAGGTACTTAGAGAAGCAACAGTGGCAACTGAGGGAGAATCAGGCCCATGCATGTAGAATCTGAGATACTATGAAGGAACCCAGTTGACAGATGAAAGGAAGAGGTCTAAAAGGGCTGTCAGTTTCCTCCTCAATAAGTTGACAATATATGCCTCCAAGTTGGGAAGGGTAGTTTAGTGACTTAATGTCTAATTTGTAGGAAAGTAATTGACTGTTTCAGCTGAGAAGTCATTTCTGAGGATTTTGCTTTCAAAAAAAAAAAAAAAAAATGGGAAATTTAAGATGCTGTTACAATAGAGGCAAAGAGTTGGATCATGGAATCTAAACTAGAAAGCCTAGTAAGTGGAGGCAGGAGGAAGTGGTGAAAGGAACTGAATGTTCTTGAATCAAAAATAGCATGTAGGAGTAATTGACCAGCTGTTTGGAGGGAAGCATTCTTATCATATTAGGTTAATTAAGAGTTAGTATGAAGGCTTAAAATTTTTGTTAGAAAATTGAGTGTAAACATATAATCCTATGTCAGTATCTACATGCTGAGCATGTAACTAAATTTCTTGAAGCAACCAGGATGAGAAATAGCCTTGCTATCTTATTTATCTTTTCTTCCTAATTGCAAAATAGAGAGGTGGATTCATCAACACATTGGGCTAACACTGTTCAAAAATTAAAGTAGGTGAGAAATGACAGATGTCTATCATCTCTCCACGGACTCATTGACATCTAGGCCAAACAGTCTGAGAGCAAATAGAGGACTATTTTCATGTGAAAATTGTTCTCTCAGGGCAAATACAAATTCCTGCGTATTCTGATACACAGTGATGCAATACTTCCACTTTTAGCTTCATCCCAGGCCAATATATATATGAATGAATTTCTTGGCTCTTTTATAGGACAGACTTCTTTTTATTTAGATGCTAAGAAATTCTAGTATATTACCTGTTCAAGAAAAAATCAATTGACAAAGGTATTTTGTGGTTCAAAAATTATTTATATAGTAGGGAATCAAAAAATACCTAATCTGAAATAAAATTAAATTATTTCACCTCCTAGACAATCCTGCTTTTGACAAATAGATAGGATCGGTTTAAATGGACACCATTGTCAGCTCTCTCTGTTCATTGTTCTCCAAGAAAAAATAAAATGAGATAAATGATTTCTGAAATAAATGACTTCTATCTCTTTTATAAAGATAGGAGTTATAGGATAAATGTTTACATTCAACACTTCCAGGTGGTTGAATATTATACAGAAGGTTACTTAATTTTCTTCAAAATGAGCAAAAGTTGAGGAATGTAAATTCCTATTTTGCTAGGGAGATAATTGACTATTTTGTTGAGAAATCAATTCCAAAGATTTAGTTACTGTGAGAATGAAGATTCTGAGACAAAGGAGATGTGGAAAAAACCTGCTTAGTATTGTCAAAACAGAATGAATTGTATAAATACACAGTCTATTGGGGAAGTAGGGAAAAGTAGGAATTTCTATATGTCTGTAGGGATCTGAGCTTACTATGCTAAATTATTCCTCATTATCACTTTCAGTTTACCACATGAGTATCCCAAATTTTATGTGGCATAGACCAAAATGAGTGAAATCAGGGAGAGGCCAATATATGATACTTCTAGATAAACCTAGACAAGAAGCAGTCTCTTTTATTCCATTCTGAAATTTTATATATATATATATATATATATATATATATATATATATATATATATAGTGATGACCTTTATCTGTTCTTAAAACACTGGTTTGTTGTCATAATCATAAGGAAAGTGTTGAATTAGTAGTTTAAGCACTGACTTTATACTCTCACATCTAAGAAAAATGTCTTTAACTTTAGATCATCCCTTTTATAAGATAATCCCTTTTATAAGATAATAACCTTCATTGTTAGCCTGATACATGATTTAACAATATTTCATACCTGCCATTTTCTCCTTTTACTTCTGATTAAATAAAATCATGATGTCAAAACTGTGCAACTCAACATGGTAACTCCTAACATCTGTCTTTTTAAATTTAAATTTAAATTTAAGTTAATTAAAATCAGAGACAATAAAAATTCATTTCTTTGGTCACACTAGCCCAATTTAAAATGCTCAAAAGCCACATTTGACTAGAGGCTATTTATTTATATTATAGAACATATCCATCACTCTACAAAGTTCTGTTGGACAGTACTATCATAGAGTTACACTGAAAACACTCCACTATACAGGTATCTGATCACTTCTAAAAGACTAGGTCATTATATTTTTATGGGTATTTTCCAATAAAGAAGCAACATGTGTTAAGAGAAGTTACATTGTTGGTTAAAATTCAGAATAAATTTTTGCAAGACAAAAACAAAGGTTACAATATAGGTTAGATTCTCTGTCTAGTCCACAAAACCTATTTAATAGTCATTGAACTGTATTAACCATCAACAGTAGTATTCTCAAGTCCTTCTGGGCCTTACAGATTTTTTGGCAGAAGTTTTTAAGGAGCGAGATTGTATATCCTCACTGACAGATCTCTAAATTTAAAACTATTTATACAACAAAGCAGTAAATAATCCAATAAATAATTCAGTCAGATTAGATTTACGGATATTCACTAAGCTTAAATGTAACTGGTAGGAATGAAATTTCCCCAAAACTCAGTGATTAGAGTAGATTGCATTTTCAATTATATACAATGATACCTACTCTTTCCGCTTCTTTGTAAGGTGACCTTTACTTTCCCTAGAAAAAGTGGAATCTGTTTTCCCTACTCTTGAGTTTGGGCTGTCCAGGGCAGCCAGCCTTCCAGATTTGCCCAGGAGTGCCCTGGTTTTAGCGTTGAAAGTCCTGTGCCTCAGGAAGAAACTTGGCCCCAGGCAAAGAAGGATGGTCGGTGACCTTCACTGTCCCTGTGATTCATTTTGAGCAATACAGTGCAGAATAAGTATCTGTAACTTCTGAGGATGGGCTTTAAGAGATCTATAATTTCTACCTTCAATACTTGGAATGTTCTTTCTTAAAGTTAGTCACTGTACTGTGAGGAAACTGAAGAAGCCACATTAGGAGGTCACATGGAGAACAAAGGCCCCAGGCCAATAACATCAGCGAATCTCCCAACCAGCAGCTAATTCAAACTGATAACCTTGTAAAGGGTCATTTTGGATATTTTGGACTTTAATATACCTTCATATCATTCCACATCAAGTAAGAACAAAAAACCAGCTTAGCTTACCCATGGAATCAGGAGAGATAGATAATGGTGGTTGTTTTAATCCTCTAGTTTGTGGATAGTTTTTTTATGTAGCAATGAATAATTGAAACAAGTGGCAAAAAGATCAGGAGGTACTCAGAAGTAAATGTCTAAACATTAAATACTGCGTGTGGTAGAAAATGGATTGGCTCTGCGATCACTATGCTGATTTTTGAGCTCCAGATCCTCATTTTTTAGCTCTGGGATTTGGAACAGATCAGTTAGTCTAATTTCTTCCTGAATAAACTGGAGATTACAATATCTTACAAAACTTTGAGAATTTTCGGATAAGGTGACAAATACAGCCTTAAACCACAAAGTACTACAAGGATACAAGAAAATGTTACTATGTCAGCCATAAATAAGCAATCATTATACTATTATTAAAATGTAAATATAACAACATATTTATTTAGAATATGAATTTCATTAAAGAGGGGCAGCTTAGATAGAGGTGAAAGTTACCATTGGTTTCCATAAAAGCTTATTAGTAAAATCTTGACTAGGAGGAAAAGCAACACATCCTATTCCTAACTTAGCCAAATACACTAAGGTACTTTGTATAATATCAAGATCTATCCCTTCATGTTCACTGAGAACCCACAAAATTATTTTAGACCTCATGAGACTCCTCGACATTACATTTCACTATGGTCTTTCATTTTAGTATTTTAAAGTTTCAAGATTTACTTTGTTCCTAGCATTAAATTCTCATTAGTTTTCCTGTTTTTTGTTTGTTTGTTTGTTTTGGCTCATTTTCTCTGTGATATGGGCAATGTAAAAAGAATAACCCAGATAAAGTAACACACAACTTCTAGCTCCTATGATGATATAGGAAGAAAGTAATTCTGTTGCAGAAGGGTCTTTGAGACAATAGTGAAAAAGGAATGCTCTCTATTAAAAAAAAAAAAAAATAATAAGCATGCGACTTGAAATAAGTTTTTGGCTTATTTTGTTAGAAAAATTGACATTTGGTTAATGTACAGAAATACTTATTGTGAAAATTTTAATTAAAAATTTAGTAAACCGGGCTGCCTGGGTGGCTCAGTGGGTTAAAGCCTCTGCCTTCGGCTCCGGTCATGATCCCGGGGTCCTGGAATCAAGCCCCGCATCGGGCTCTCTGCTCGGCAGGGAGCCTGCTTCCTCCCCTCTCTCTCTCTCTGCCTGCCTCTCTGCCTACTTGTTATCTCTATCAGATAAATAAATAAAATCTTTAAAAAAAAATTTAGTAAACCCATGAAGAAAGGTTAACCATGTAACTTCCAGGTCTTAATATAGAAATGATGATAAAAGCATCTCTACAAAACCGTAATGTTTTTTGTGTCAGTGTATTTCATAATATGGTAAAAATAAAGCTGAGTTTTTACCAGGCAAAATATTTTTATCCTTTTCATGGTTAGTATAATGCTGCTGAATTTTTAAATTTGTTATAGAGATCTGTTAAATTTTACTGCTAAAATTGAGGAAGGAAAATTATACACATGGGGTCTTTAACAGATTTTGTGTCTAACAGCTTTGACACTATTCCACTGATTTTTGTCCCTGCCCTGATGGGTAGTCTTGAGAAGTGCCTGTTGTCTGGAGTCTAATGTCACAGCAATTAAATTCCCACAGGAAGCAGTAGCTTTAGGAGATGTGATTAGATCGGAGAAACTGATGCTTGTTTTGATTTTGAAAATGCATCATCGATCAAGACTACTGATTTCAGCAACGGCTCTTGCTGAGGGGAGGCGTGGGCTTAGCTTCTGCCTTTATATTTCACTGTGGGGAAAATGAAGTCTTCTCTGCCTGTCAAGCCTTTACTCTGATACAAGGCCAATGCCTTTAGCAGATAATCTCCCAAATGTCAAATAACCTTTATTTCCCAGAGGTCATGTTGATCTTTTTCTTTTCATTCTGACCTCAGAACAGACCTATTCATTTTACATCTGACATCAGACCGTGAGAAAACAGTAAGTTTTAGCTTTTTTCCAGGGCTTGTTGGGATGCTTTTTGTTGTTGCTGTTACTGTTCTTTCCAACCCTAGCACCAGCCACCAAAGGAATGTGGTGTGTGTGTGTGTGTGTGCGTGCGTGCGTGTACACATATGTGTTATTATTGTTCAAGGCATATCAGAGAAATTCTAAGCACTTCATTTAAGTCAACTAATTTTGGAAACAAAGGAAAGCAGCAGTAATAGGAGGGAGTTGCCAAATGAAATTAATCACGAGTTTCTTGTTAATAGGCAAGACTTTCACCAGCCACCATTTTGGAACAGATTCCTCTCTTCCATGATTACCAGCCCTCTAAATCCCATAAGATATTTTTCAAAGGCCCTGCACATCTGAAAATGAAGTTAAATGTTTCTACTCATCATATTCAGTGCATGTTTATTCACACAAAACTGCGCTCTAATAGAGGTGACTCTATCATATATTGATGTTTAATTATCAGAGTAATATATATAATGAATATGCATGTGATATGAATTGTGGAATCAAATGATTGCCTGACCAATTATATAAGTTTACCAATCCATACTATTGAGAATCCTGTAGCTTTCCCTAAAAAGATCCTCAAAATTATTACTTTTTACTTCAACTGCCAAATTATCCTAAGGTTAATGTTCTCAATATTATCTCAACATTATTCTGGAAAGAAAAACTCAAAAAGTTAAAAACTCCTTTTTTTGTTGTTCCCAAAATAAAGAATGTTGGCGAAAAGTACTAGTTTAAAAATAAGTCAGCCTTTCCTAAAATTATCTATATTGCATTAAAATACATATTCTTCCTCATATGAAAACGGCTTTTCAAAAAAACAAAAAAGACAAATTACTTTTAAAATGAGGGTAATACAATGATTAAGCTTCAATAACTGGGTCCACCATCAAGTTTTGTTATTTTAGGAAATATACATAATCTTGTTAATCCTCAATTGCTTTACCTGCAAATGGGGATTATAATAATACTTAACTTACAAGGTTGTTGTGAGGATGTAATTAGATATATATGTGAATCACTGTAATTGAGTGAATGATACATAGTAAGAGGGCAGTAAATATTAGTGGCTGCTAGGCTAGCTCTTGAAATATAATTTTAAGGTATCATTTCTGTAAATATTGCTTTGCTTTAAGAATTAATCTTTAGTCTCCATTCAGAAGTGTTTTCTTGGGTGCCAACTATGAGTGAGCAATGTGCTTGGAGCTTAGATTATGAACTAAGTTAGGACAAATTAGGAACTAAGAGTTTGGAATGGGACAAAGAATGGTGTACACACTCAAACACACAGCAATGGAGAGCTTCGATACATACTGTGGCAACATCATGGAGGAATGTGCACAGTGATCTGGGCCCCTAGCCCCTTCTAGACAAATGATGATAATCAGTGACACAGAGGATGAAGAGGTATGGATCATGGTGATTGACTTGGAAGTATAATCAAAACAAAGAACTACTAGCATGATCAAATGCACAAAGGTAGAAATAGCATAGGGCAGAACTGTAACTAAAGCACTGGATGAGAGCTAGGAGGACCTCGAATGTTCTCAGATGCTCTGACATTATTTGGTGGATGATAGGTGGTTGGTAAGCAGCTAAGAGATGTCATCAAACTTTGCATTTTAAGTAGACCATTATAGCAAAAATTGTAAGTATGCATTTACTTAGGGTCTCTGAGAAGGATTTAGGCTGGGTTCTTAATCTTTGTAACAGAAGATGAGTTAGGTCAAGAACTTGTTGGAGATAGAAGCCCATTGTTTTGAAAGGAACTGATACAGATACCCCTTTTCCCACAGTACACATACCATGAATGCTTCTCCAACCCTTTGGATACTATTACCACTTCACCTCAAACCACCTCCATAATTCATTGGTTTCAGGGATGCCACCACAAGAAAACTGAGGTGTTCTTTGTATGTGTATGTGTTTTTAAGTTCTCAAACTCTTTTAAAGTATATTGATATTGCTGTATTTAAACCTAAATCAGATGGGCAGAAGGAGTAGACTGCACTTAGAGACAACTACTGCCAGATTGGGGAGGGTTTCTTCTGTGTCTTCTGTTACTTTGCAGCCACAGCTGACTTCAGGGATCAGATTTTAAGAGTAAAGGAAGATGAGAATGTTCCATCTCTGCTGCTTCATAACAAATCAGATTTAGGAGATAAAAAGAAGGTTTCTGTAGAAGAGATAGAGACCAGAGCCAATCAGTGGAATGTTAGCTATGTGGAAACATCTGCTAAAATGTGAGTTAATGTTGACAAAGTATTTTTTTTTTTAATTTAATAAGGGAAAGTCTAGCAAGAAAGATGAAAGACCTCTGAAATGGAATTTGCTGTGGTTCTGATTATGTACACATGAGATGTGCCTGGCCCAGCCTTCTGGCTCACATGGTTTGTACCATAAGTATCTCTGAGGGGCCTGCTCCCTGTGTCTGGTCTATAAGTGCCCATGCTAGTGGTTCAGTCCACCTTCCAGGATCCCATGTTCATAAGACCCTAGATCACCTTCTCAGCACATTTGGCCCCTGGCATTCCTTGCATTTCTGGGTCAGCTCAGCCTTTACCTGCTGGCTTCCTTGGTGTCAGGCCTTCCCAGTTGTTGCTGCCCTATGAGTTTGGTCTCAGCTTAATATGTAGAGAATATTGCTTAAAATGTTACATATGCACACAATTATAAATATGCATGAACTTTTCAAACAATGAAAGTCCCAACTAGAGAAGAAAAAGACTAAAGATTTTGTGCCATGAGAAAAATAAATAAATAAGATGAAGTGAGTTGATAATTGAAATCATTAAGGTTGCACTGATATTGAAAAATGAGACTCATTTATCAAAAACACATTACAGAAGTCATTTTAGCTTGTGGTCAAGAACTCTTCATGGATATGATACCAAATTTTCATGGATATGGTATCAAGGCAAAACATTTATTTATTTTTTCTTACCCACTCAGTATATGTTAGTTTCTAGCAATGTTTGCCATATATGAGGATGAACAGAATGGTTTGAAATAAGAAACAGAGCTTTAATGACCCAGGAATAATGGTCTCAGGATTCTGTGAGAATTTTACCTCTTGGGTTTAATAGAAAAGTCAAGACATAAAACACTTATATCAAAGTACATGTACAATCCTGAAATAGTGACAAAATAAAATGTGTGATATTCTTGAATATTTTATCTATTATTAAAAAGGTATTCAGTAATAGTACAAGCATCATTTATGGTATTGATTTGATTATGCCAGTTTATTTTTTTCACAGTATCATTCTTTGAATATATGCTGTTGAAAAAGATGCTGCAACATCATATACACAATGTGTTTATATAAACATGTATAGATATGCATAGACATATACATATATACACATAGCCAATATATATGAATACTCAATACATATATATAAACATACTCAAGTGTGTGTTTTTTATATATACATATACATACCCAAGGATATTGGCAGTTTTTTCAAGTAATAGGTATTTTCAGATGAGGGTATTCTGTAAACAATGACATTTTAAAAGAAATATTTAACTGGAGCTTATTAATAGGATGAAGAGAAAACAAAAGTACATTGAAACTATGGGATTGTTCCTCATAAAATGGGAACATTGTGTTATTCAGATATAGTAATAGGAATATCTACTCAAGTTTATGAGAGCATATTATAAGGCAGTGACTTATTTATTAGCAAATAAATAATATGCATTTGCAGACCTAAGATAGTTTCATTTTGTTGAGTACTCAAGTAACTTCTGCAAAAACAATTTTTTTTTTCCTGGGCGTATAGAGACAACTCATTCAAATAAATGACTTATAATCATAAAAGCAATTGTTGGTCAAGATTCTGCTTCTTAATGTGGCTTTTTTGGTGTTATTTTCTTTTTTTGTATTGACATTTTAGGTAATGTTAGCTTCTGTTTAAATGTAATAATTCTAAAAATGTAGGTTGTGATAAGCATCAAAGTTAAGAAAGAGGAGGGAAGGATGGAAAGAGGGAGGTGAGTGGGATGACAGGGAGGAAAGAAGGAATGAGAGAGTGAGAAAAGAGAGAAATTGAAAGAAAAACAGAAAAAATAAAATACGAAAATGACATTTTCTAATAAGTAAGTTTTACATGCAATGCACATGTTTTCAAGTAAGTACTGTATCAGAGGAAAAATACTGTAAGCTTAAGTACAGTCTCAGGATTGTCAGGAAAACTGATTAATTTTGCTCTCATTCCCATTTTCTCAACAATCTTTGTCTTCAGAGTGGATAAATGCAGTGTCACTCTGGGTTTGCTTGGCAATCTTAAAATTGTCACAAGAATGGATTGGGTGCCGTTTTCTCTTCTTGTTACAATCTTTGTCATGAGCTCTCACAGACCTTTTAATGCTTGATATGCTCTCATTCTCATTACATATTCTCATTCCCATAACAAAGATTATAATGAAAGAAGAAAATGTCATAAAATTAATCCATTCTCATAACAGTCTGTAACGAGGGCAGAAAATTGAGCAAAATTAATCCGTTCTCATAACAATCTGAAGATTGTAATGAGAACAGAAAATGGCATGAAATTTATCCTTCTTTTGACAATCTTTAAATTGTAACAGGGCAGGAATGGGATACAAGATTAACAAGCCCTTGGGACAAAGGCTCTAAGTAGAAGTGAAAATCATACAAAATTAATTTGGGTATGTGTGTGTGTATGTATGTGTGGGGTGTGTGTTTGAGAAAGGCCTGAAAGCCTGAAATTGTAATGCCTGGTTCCATTGGGATACCAAACTAAAAGCAGTAACTATTTTAATTTGCCTTAAAATACTAGAGCCTGACACCTTCGCTAAGATAGTGAATTAAAACAAATATAAATGTTCACTCTTCAAGTAGACCCTAAGGGCAAAACTGTTTAAGTAAGTAGGATAGTAGAGAAAGTAGAATTTGTTATTGAATTCATGAATTTATGAATAACCCATTTGTTCTCCAATAATTTTAATTTAAAAATCTTTGGAAATGAATAGCAGTAGATGTAGTCTGATATTGAGCAACAGTTGTGTGACCACAAAGTTTAATTCCTTTGTATGCGTAACTGGCCCCTGTGCCTGTATGTATGCAAATTACAGTCGCCCATTTCCACTAGCATACATCTGTGGTCAAATATCCAAATTTTTGGTTTACACTAACTTTTTAAAATAGTTTATCGGTTGTATAATTTCTTCAGTTAGTCACTTAATGAGTTGAATTTATGATTGCCTTTCAGAACGTTTTTGTTTTATAATATCCTCGCTTTCTAATAGGAAACTAAGGTCAAACAACACTTGCAGAGACTGCGAATCTATTCAAGCAGAACATGAACAGCTTTTTATTTGCCTTTATAATTGAAGTATAAACAATGTAATGAATTAATTGCTAATTATTCTTACTTATGAGGGCACACATATTTGTGCATAGAATGGATTTTAAAAATACTTATTTAGCACCAATGTTAAAATATCCATTATAAATGGATTTATGAATATATTCACACTTTACAAAAATTATAAACTTTTTTTCTGTGAGTACAGGACCTGTTACAAATAAGCAATAATTTTAGTTGCTTAAACAATAGCCTATGATTTTAAAGGTATACATTAGGAACTAATAATGAATGGCAATAATATTAAATACTTCACAAAGTTTTATTTTTATAGCATTAAAATGAAAAGTCTCATTTATGTATTGTTTTCCCTCTTTAAAACTGAACCTCCAATAACATTTGAGAAAATTGAAAGTTTATCAGTGAAATTGCAATAAATTATTGGGATGCAAACCTATTTTGTGGTATTTTCCTGATACTTTATAAGGAAATATCTATTTGAAAACCCTTGTAGTTATGTATAATGATATCACTGGTTGAAATGCATTATTGAACATCAGTTGTCTTGAACATAAAGATAGTATTCCAATAAATTGGAGGTATAATTAGCATGTTTAAAAAATATGCCTTCTTAAGTTGCACTATTAGGTTTTTCATACCCAGAGCCTAGCTGTGAATGATTTGCTGAACTGTATCTTCTCTGTTTCTTTTGACAAGAAAATATATACAACTGTAACTACAATTAAGAGTGCTTTTTTGATAAAAATAAAATTAGAGTCTAGGTCAAGTAAGTAAATCGAGACATGGTCATGGTGCCATATTTTGAGAAATTTGCAAGGCCTGGGTATAAATTGCCACGCATTTTTCTACATCCAGAAGAAAGATTAATATAGTGATTCATAGTACTTGTGAAACCTTCAGAAAGTAAACCTTTTGCTTCATGGAAAAATGAGAAATTTGGGAGGTGGCACTTTTCATCATCAACAAAAGCTATTTTTGCAGACCAAAGAAGAAATGAAAAACTTTTCATTTATTTAGCTGTTCCTGGAAAGGTTGTAAAAGGTCCTATCATGAAAGACGAAAAGGAAGAGCTGTTCATAGAAAGCTTTTAAAGAACAAACATCATAAGCTCAGATTCATATGGTAGGTGGAATATTGTAGGAAGGTGCAGGGGGCAAAAGCACCAGGATGTGATCCCAGAAAGAGGAGCCTCTTCTCTGTACTTTTTCCATTGTTCCCACCTTTTATATACTTAGCTATAGGTATGTTCCAATTTAATGTACTATTCTGTGTGGAAATCCAGGTTTCAAAAAAATGTGAGTGGAAGTTCTCTTTTAAATTAGTTTTATTAAATAGTACACCATGGGGCAGCTTTACAGCGTATACTCAATATAATTCCAATGCAATAGGTACCATTATCAAAATGTGTTTATCATTCATGGTAGGCTTTTTCAAATTGTACTGGTATGGTACACCAAAGTCTTTGTATCTGAATATATCGATACATACTACTAGTAACAATATACCTTATAGTCATTGTTTTATTGAAGTAAAAATTAACCACTTCTGACCTGGGCAAAATTGAATATTTTCATTATATTATAACAAAATCATTAAAAAAAAACTTTCATGTGAAATATATGGAGAATGTTTTGTGTTTTCACCAATTATATGAGAATTCCTTTGTAGTGGAGGAAACTCCAAGAGATTATGGTAACCATAGTGGCAGATGAAATAGAGCCTTAGAGAAGAAAAAAGGGACTTGATAATACAGGGAGGAGTGGAAGGCAGAGCACTGTGCGAGAAAAGGATGCAGAGAGAATAGAAAAGCTCCAGGTGACAGTGGTAACAGAAGATTTGTGGGCTTGATTAAAGTGTTTGTTTTGTATATATGATGAAAATATTTTCCTCTTGGTCATATACAAAATAGTAAATAATTTATATATTACTCTCTAATTCACCTATATAAACAGAATTTTGTTTTGGAAGCTTGAAGAATTGGATAAAGTGATACTGATGATACTGAGTTATACATGTGAGGAATTGAGCAAGATAATTCATATCTTGTATTCAGCTAGTGGATAGAAATTTTACCAAAATAGAGAAAACTGGACTTGGGATGTGGCAGTTTCTCCAAACTTTGTCAGTCTGGGAGTATAGATATGATCCAAGATAATGAATAGATTATTTAATATATTTTAAAAGAAAGTTCTGGAAACATATTTTATCATAATGGTCAAGATAGTTCTCCAGGCAATATAAATTTTATTGGTTATCAGTAGAAATATACTTAAGAATGTCATTCAGGGCAATTACCTTAAAACTACCTACCACCAAAATCAACTTATATTCTACTTATATTCTACTAATAAGAAAAAAAAATGCTTTTTGTTACACTTTTGGGTTTATAGCAGAATCTGAAAACATGTGGAAACTCAAATAAAAATGATCCCTCTCTTTATTTCTTTTTTTAAGTGTGACCCACCTCCATCCAACTGAGACTTTCTCATTCCTAATTTCAATTTTGGTTCCCATTCTTATTTTCTTATCTTTTATAAAGCATTATACAAAGTCTCAGAGCTAGTAGGACTCAGGACTAGTTTCTAAGACAGGCTTTGCTTGTAAGAAACAGCTGTCAGAAGTGACAGGGTACAATTGTTAAAATGTCTAAAATAAAGGCTAAATAAATGCCTACATATAAAGTGGTATTTTTCTTCTATGTCTAAACACAGCATTTTCTTTCCATTCATGTTGTTTGCCAGACTTAATATATCACTTATCCCATTCTTATTAAAATGAATTATCAGGGGCGCCTGGGTGGCTCAGTGGGTTAAGCCTCTGCCTTCGGCTCAGGTCATGATCTCAGGGTCCTGGGATCGAGCCCTGCATTGGGCTCTCTGCTCAGCAGGGAGCCTGCTTCTCCCTCTCTCTCTTTCTGTCTGCCTCTGCCTACCTGTGATCTCTGTCTGTCAAATAAATAAATAAAATCTTAGGGGCGCCTGGGTGGCTCAGTGGGTTAAGCCGCTGCCTTCAGCTCGGGTCATGATCTCGGGGTCCTGGGATCGAGCCCCACATCGGGCTCTCTGCTTGACAGGGAGCCTGCTTCCCTCTCTCTCTCTCTCTGTCTCTGCCTGCCTCTCTATCTACTTATTAAAAAAAAAAAAAAAAAAAAATCTTAAAAAAAAAAAATAAATAAAATAAAATGAATTATCAGTGCAGTGCTGCACATGATCAGTGAAATCCAAAGGAATTACCTATACTACTAATTCTAGACTCAGTGCAGAACCACTTCATGATTTTAGTGTTGCTAGAAAAAAACAAACTGATCATTTTACTGGCTGAACATATTATATTGAATTTTATTTGGTGGGAAGGAGTGTACAATTATACCTTTTCAATGGGTTTTGATTCACAGTATTTAATTCAAATCTAGGGATTTAACACAAATCTAGGGATTTAATATAAAGTTTATAGATTTCAGTTTGAGAGTTAACAGGGGAGCATAAAACCCAAACATAATTCAAGAGAGGTGTTGGTAAATAGGAAAAAAATAAAAATAAAAATAAAAATAAAATTTTGGGGCAGAACAAAATAAACTAAAGGAATTCAAAAGGAACCTTTGGCACTACTGTCAAGTAATCTAAAATGGGGGATAAAATGGTGTGGGGGAAAAAAAAGAAATGCCAAAGTAACAAAGGAATCAGAATGTGATTTTCTACCTTAGAGCCTAGGCTTTAGAAGATCAGGTCCTTGAGAAATACAGCCAATTCAGAATCATCATCAAAAGTAAAATGATAGGGAGATGGACAGACTCATCCATAGTTCGATACTAGAGAAAAGTGACTGTGTTTCCAGGGGAACACAGTTTCCACAGTAAAGAGTTAACACCAGTGGTGTACAAGGAATATCTAGGCTTGAGATGATGACACCTTCCATTTGCAATGGTGGGTGGATACTGACCCACCTGGCAAGGTCTTCTGGGATGGAGCAATGGTTTGCTATGCTCAGAAAATGCTGCAGCTGAAGTAACTTCAGTGATAAGGGGCCTCTGAGAAGTTCTCAATACCACCTAGTAAATAATCTATTCATTAAAAAAATTAAAAAATAAAATAAAATATATTAATCAACAAAGTAGTAAAATACTTATTTATTAACAAAACAAATCTGTGTGTGCATATAAAGGAAATGTTCACACAGTAATACACCGTTCATTTATTTGCTTTATTAATAGCTTTGAGATAATAAAAAGAATTATTTTTGTCTATTCGGTAATGATTTCTGTGCAGTCAGTCAGTAATTTCCTCTCTGTTCTTCTAGGTACAATGGAAGTCCAGGTTATTTCAGAGTCAACTTCATCAGTGAATGAAAGAGAAAGAACAAAGGAGAGAGGGAAACAGTAAGTTTGATGTTGGAATTTGTAATAACTTGCACCTAGGAAGTATTATTATGAGACTTTGCCTAGGTATCTATGATCTGCTATAAGTGAAGGGATTAGATATTGCACATTAGATATAAAATAATTAAAATGTTTAGATAAGCATAAATTACTTAAAGGGGTAATTTATTGTTTTCTATCTTGATTTGTACAATTTGGGAATTGTACAGAGAGGAGAAGATGAAACCATGACTAATGTTGACAGCTGGTCTCATTTATTTTTGATGCCTACTCAAAAGGCTTGCAAAGTTTCATATTTCTAAAATTGTATTTAGTAGGTTTCCTTCTGGGTAGTGCAGGTCTCCTCTTCCTCCAAAAATAGTGTTTGTGTAGCAGAGGAACTATTGTTGGATTATCTCCTATTTCTATACCAGTCTCTTTGACCCCAGCTGCCACTGCTGAGTCCTTACAGAAAAGTGAAAGGCCACAATAAAGACAGTGTCCAGAATTTAGTTAACATGTGGAGGCAATATCCCTCTGTTTTGTTTCTGAAGAAACATAGACATTTTATTGAAACACTATGTAAGTTATGCTTTAAGATTTTCAAAAATTTAAATGTTTTTTAAAACAATGCTATTATTAGTATCAATGCATCAAATGTGAAACTAATAATGAATCACATAAATTATTACACTTAATATTTAGAGAGAAGAATCTTGAGGGTATGCACTTGAAAATCCGTTATATACTGAATTTTTACTTTCCTATTAAAAATAAGTTCATTTAGGGGCGCCTGGGTGGCTCAGTGGGTTAAGCCGCTGCCTTCGGCTCAGGTCATGATCTCAGGGTCCTGGGATCGAGTCCCGCATCGGGCTCTCTGCTCGGCAGGGAGCCTGCTTCCCTCTCTCTCTCTGCCTGCCTCTCTGTCTACTTGTGATCTCTCTCTGTCAAATAAATAAAAAAAATAATAAAATCTTAAAAAAAAAAAAAGTTCATTTAAAAATAATGCAAATTGTGTATATAAATATATTTTAAAATTAATTGATATATACATATATCAAGGAAAAATTGTGTTGATGAGACATTCCACTGACATTTTATTTAATCATATATATCATACATACATACACACATATATATGGTATCATACTAAGCTATTTTTAAAATTTTTTCATTTGTTATGTCATGTGGACAAAAATGAGGATTGAATGTGATAATAATATGTGGAAAATTTGTTGGAGGTGGTTTTTTGTTTTGTTTTTTTAGTGGGTTGCTGTTCCAGTTACTATTGTTGCATAAAAATTGTCTCCAGAACTTAAAGGCTTAAAGCAATGTTAATTATTTTGTTACTTCTCAGTTTCGGGTTAGGAATTTGGGAATGTACTTCAGGATAGTCTGGCTTCAGGTCTCTTTTGAAATTTTAGCTAGATGGTGGATGGAGCTGGAATAGCTGGTGATTGGAGAAGCTAGGGGCTTTGCTAGACATCTCTTTTTTATGTAGTTTCTGGGATGTGAGCCCTCCATGCCGGACCATCCTGTGAGTCCCCTCACATGATGGCAGTTAGACTGCCTACATGACTGCTCAGAGCTCCAGCATTGGTGCTCACATGATCGAGTCAGAAGCTGAATCGCCTTTTATGATCTAGCTTTGGAAATCACACATCATTTCCATCCTATTCTTTTTTTTTTTTTTTTTTTTACGATTTTTATTTATTTATTTAACAGAGAGAGATCACAAGTAGATGGAGAGGCAGGCAGAGAGAGAGAGATCACAAGTAGATGGAGAGGCAGGCAGAGAGAGAGAGAGAGAGGAGGAAGTAGGCTCCCTGCTGAGCAGAGAGCCCGATGAGGGACTCGATCCCAGGACCCTGAGATCATGACCTGAGCTGAAGGCAGCGGCTTAACCCACTGAGCCACCCAGGCGCCCCCATCCTATTCTTTTTGATGAAACAGTCACAAATAGAATTATTCTGTCTGTGGGTATGATGATCATCAATTCTGGTTTGCTTGGAGACTGTCCTGGTGTTAACACTATAATCCCACCTCCTGGGAACCCCTAGGAGAGTTGTTCATCCTACACTTAGAAAAGTGTTTAAGTTTAATAAATTCCTTTAGTAAATTTCAGCAGTGTTTTATTTCATGGTTATTGATTTTAGGGTTCTGTATAGCCAACATTTACCTTTATCAAACCATGAAGTCTCCAGTGTTATATTCTAGAAGAAAGTTTGTTTTGCTTTAATTTAGCTTTTAATCTATAATTACTTTTTGTATTATGGTAGAAAGGAGGTCAGGTTTATTTTCTTCCATATAATTTATTTATTTGTTTAATTTATTGGAAAGAGCACTTCCCCCAACAAATATTTATAATATATATGTGTGTGTGTGTGTGTGTGTATAATGTAATTTTTTTACATGATTTCCACTGCATAATTAATAGAAATGTCTTTATGTCTTGAATTCTGGTACTAAAAGTCCTTCACCTTTGTGCTCTTATTATTCAGTATCACCTTGGTTATTCTAGATCCTTTACATTTCCTTCTAGATTTTATAAGCGGCTTGTGGATTTACGAAAATGTATCTAGGATTGTATTGAAACTATGTATCAGTTTGGACAAAATGGGCATTTTAAATATACTCAGTCATTTAATATACTAATGTGGTTTTGATGTACATTTATTTAGTTACTGAGTTTTTCTCAGTACTTCTCTGTATTTTCCAGTTTCAAGGTCTTGCTTATTTTCATTATGTAATTTCCAGATATTTGATATTGATGTTCTTGTAGAGAAGTGTAACTGATATTTTCATTTCATTTTTTCTTGCTTCTTATGTGTGTGTATGTATGTGAATATGTGATTTTTTGTGTGTATGTATGTTGTATCTATATGATTTTTCACATACTGACCTTGTGTTTGGAAACCTTCCTAAATTTACTTATTACTTTCAACATCTTATATTTAGATTATTTTGTATTCTCTGTGTAAAATGTATGTTATCTAAAGTAAAACTAAGATAGTTTTTTTTTAACCATATTTTTTTTCTGACCTGATTTTAAAAGCTAAAATGTTCAGTAAAATTTGAATTGTAGTGTTACAGTATATCTAATCTTCATCTAGTCTTGGTCTAAATTTTAATAGTGTATCTAATTAGTGAGAAAACAGTCAACATTTTGTCTTTCAGCATAATATTAGAGACAGATATATTTGGTAAATTCTCTTAGTTATAGTTTTAAAATGTTATTTGCTATGCCCAGTTTCATGAGAATAAAATTTTTAATTATAAAATGGTAGTGAATTTTAGCAAATAATTTTTCTAGCTCTTTGGTTTTGTCCTTTATTCTGTTAATGTGGTAAATCATAAGTAATGGTTTTCCATAAATAAATCCCACTTTATTATCATGTATTAACCATTTGATGCATCAACTGGATTGAATTTGCTGTGATTTTAAAATTTTCACATCAATTTTCCTGGAAAAATCTTTTCCCTAATTTTTCTTTCTGATGTCTTTGTTTCCAGGTTATGGTATCAGCATTATGCTGGTTACATAAAATGAGATAGAAAGTGTTGCTTTTTTTTCTATTCTATGGGAGATTTTTTGGAACATTTGATACTATTTCTTCCTTAAGTATTTTGAAGAATGCATCAGTGGAAATACCTGACCTATTTATTTTCTTTTTGACAAAGATTTTACATATGGATTAAATTTCTCTTACAGATATAAGATTATTCACATTTTCTATTCATTTTGTATTAGTATCAGTAAATTGAATTTCTAAGAAATTTGCCTATTTCTAAGAAATTTGCCTTAAAAATTCTAAGCTATTAACATAAAGTTATATGTAATATGTGTTATTATATTTTTAGTATTTATAGTTGTGATGTCCCTATTTCCATTTCCATTATTGGAATTGTGTATTCTTGTTTACTCTTCTCTCTTAGGAGTTTATCAATTTTATAATTCTTTTTGAAGATCTACCAATTGGTTCTACTGATTTTTTTCTGTTGTACATCTGTTTTTGTTCTTTGATATTTCCTCATTTAATTTTTTTTTACTTTCTTCTTTTATACTTTGGCTTTAATTTACTGTTGTTTTTCTCTGATTGAGTCAGAAGCTTAGATAATTTATTCTCAGTCTTTTCTTGGTAATATGTGCTTTTTAAGTCATAAATTTGGTACATTACACAAGTTTTGATATGTTTTATTTTCATTGTCATTCAGCTCAAAAGATTTCTTAATTTCTATTGTGGTTTTTTTTGGGGAGGTGGGGTGTTGGGGTCCTTAATTTCCAAACCCTGCAAAAAGATATAGTATTCTACTGTGTGCTATACTGTACAATTTTTATTTTTAACTACTTAGAGTTTCTTTATGGCTTAAGTTAAAATCTACCTTTGTAAATGTTATATGTGCACTTTAGAAGAATCCTTTTTTCTACCATATGGGCATAATGTTCTATAAGTATCTATCAGAGTAAGTTATTAAATTATATCATAAAAATCTTTCTTACCAATATGTTTAATTTGCATCACCTGTGGTACTGCAAGGTAATTGTTAAAATCTCCAGACAGGATAGTTGATGGCTTTCTCTCTTTTTGAGTTCTGTTTTCAAACTGTATATTTCGGTGGGTATCAAAATTGGATTTATATGTCTTTTTATCTAATTAAGCCATTTATCAGTATATAATATTTTATTTATATCCAATGAACTTCTTGCTTTAAGGATTATTTTATCTGATAACATTAGTAGCACCCACTTTGATTTCCAGTGTTCACATGGTAAATATTTCTTCATCCATTTACTTTCAGTTTAATTGCGTCCTCATATTTAGAGTGGACTGTGTGTGTGCGTGTGTGTGTAGTATTATTTTAATCAGTGTGGTTATCTTTGATTTTTACTAGGAGTTTTAATATCATTTAATTTAATATAATTGGTAAATGAGTTGAATTTAAGTCTACCATATTGCTCCTGTTTCGAATTTATCCCATCTGTTCTTTGTTTATTCTGAATTTTTTTCTTTAATTTAATCAGATTTTAAATTACTTTACCATTTTATCATCTTTTAGCTTTTGTTTATGATTACTTCTGTTGATCTGTTAATTATACTATTCATTTTTCAATTTGTTAAAAACTACATTAAAACAATATATGAGCCACTTCTCAAATGTTGCCATAGGTAGGCTCCATTTACCCTCTGTGTACCATTTGTTCTATTCTTTTTTTTTTTTTTAAAGATTTTATTTATTTGATGCAGAGAGAGAGAGAGAGATCACGACTAGGCAGAGCAGCAGGCAGAGAGAAAGGGGGAAGCAGGCTCCCTGCTGAGTGGAGAGCCTGATGTGGGGCTCAATCCCAGGACCCTGAGATCATGACCTGAGCTGGAGGCAGAGGCTTAATCCACTGAGACACCCAGGGACCCCCCATTTGTTCTATTCTTATGTTTTATTATGTGTTACAGATTCTGTGCGATAAATTTTGTCATTACTCTAAGATGTCAATGTTCGTTATATTTACCAATTTATTTACTATTTTTGGAAATTTCCAGTTTTTCTTAAAGGTTTTTTATTTCATCTGGGATGCTTTACCTTTAACATAAGTAACTACTTCTAGTATTTCTTAGGGTTCATATCTGTTGGAGACAAATTATTTCAGCTTTTCTCTTTTTTATAAAATCTTAATTCTGCCTTTGTTTTTGAATATTATTTTATTGTCATGTTATATCTTTCAATATTTTAAACCTGTAATTCTGTTGTATTCTGCCTTTTATTGTTTCTGTTGAAAAGCCAGCTTTTTATTCCTTCATTTGCTTTTAAGTATTTTCGATCTGTATTTGTTTTGTTTTTGATTTTGTTTTTAGCAATCTGTGATCTTCTTCATAGTTTTCCAGCTGTATGGTCACTGAATTGCTTGAATCTGTGGTTTTATATCTTTCATCAGGTTTAGACAATTCCTAGTCTTTTTTTAAATATTTTTTCCAATATTCTCTTTTTTTCTCCTTTTATACCTCAACTACATATATTAGAAATATTTTGAACTCTTCTTTATATATCTTTTGCTCTCCCCGCTTTTCTATTTTTTCCCCATGTTTCAGTTTGAAGATTTCTATTCATCTCTTTTTGAAATCACTAATCCCATCTTCTGTTAGTTATAGGCTTCTGTTGAAACCTTCCATCAAGACTTTAACTAGTTATATATTGGTAGTTATATATTGGTACTTACAGGGTACAGATTAGATTCTTATTTCTATTGATTCCAGATATATTTTGAAGTTATTTTGCTTTTCATTCATTCTTTCTATATGCTATTCCATTTTATTTAGTGTATTAATCACATTATCTGACATCTCTGTGCATCACATCCAATATATGAATCATCTCTGGTTCTGCTGCTTTTCACTAATAAACATAACTAGTAAATTTTTTAAAAGAGTTTGACGTTATAATATCTTTTGAATATAAGTCACTTTTTGCAAGCTTGTAAACAGAATCAAATTAAGGCTGTCCAGTCCTCTAGGGATGCAGGCCAAGACTTGTGATCTTCAACAGAATAACATCATAATACAAGATGCTAACAATGGGGTTATAAACACTAAGTAATTACCACTTATTTATATATTTCCCTTAGGAAACAGCCAAAATCCCAGAGCTTAAATGCATGATATATAGAACATCTCTATCTGCAGAGGACAGGATCACCCGAATTATATGCTTGGCAAACTATTGGTAAACCAAATCAGAGCTAGCCATGAATTAATGAGCAGGGGAGATTTTTATATTTTAAAAACTTGCTCTGAGGTTTTAAAAAAGAAGGACAAAAACCACTTCTGATTGCTATTAATAAGAAAGGAAATAAAAAAATATTACAGATGAATCCAGACCAATATTTAATTTTGCCAGGACCTTCCACTAGAACACAAAGTTGGAGATAAGTATAGAGGATAAAATACTTAGATATTTTCAAAATAAATTACCTAACTGCCACCGGTATCTGTCCTTCCCCAAATGTGATTATCTAAGTGTTGGATATTGAGTGCTAGAATGCGGTGCACCAGAAGTCCAAAACTAGTAATTTTTTGTTTGCTAGAATTATATATTATAGAATTCTGGATTTTTTACTTTTTTCTAAAAAGTATTAGATTGTCTTCTTTAATGCACTTAAAAATTTATTGTTAAGTCTCTATTTAACATTTTTAGGACAGGTTATCTTAGGTTCTCCTTTTTTCAGTGTTGAAAATATCACCCCTTGGGTGTGCTTTTTATTCACAGTTAATGGTCTTTCTGGAATTTCAGTTAAAGATCCAGCATGGTCACCAGAGTCACTCCATTACAGATGGGCTTGAAATCCAAATTCTGTTTCTTCGCTCTATATTGCCTCTAAAATATTTCACATTTTCCTGGCCTCCAACTGGCTATGTTTTACTAAGCATGCATAGATATCAAGGACTTTTTCTCTGAAGACTTTTCCTCTCTAAGACTTTATCCCCTAAAATGCTGCTTGTCTAAACAACTTTGATATGTAATACCTGTCACCTCTGCCAATTGAGATCTCTCTTTTGTGGGTTCTCTTTCCTTACAGTATGATCTGGACTCTTCATTCAAGGCAAAACTACTGTGAATATTGGCCTTATCTTCTAAGTTTATTTTCTCTCATAAATCGTGGCCCAAAGTTGATTATTGCCCAATACCTAAAAAGAATTTCTTTATATATTTTGTTAGTTTTGAAAATAATATTTTTTCCTTCTCCCTCTCTTCTTCCTCCTCTTCTTCTTCCTAATTTTCCATGAAAATTAGAATTTGAATATGAAATACTTAGTGGAAAGTATGCCAATAACAGAGCAAATAAACATAGAGTGATCTATTCCAGTTCACATTTTAGTGCTATATGGAACAGTTTAATCTCTTTTAAAATTTTTTTTATTTTTTATTAACATATCACTGCACTCACCATAGCACATACCTTTCCCCAATGTCCATAACCCAACCATCCTCTCCCTACCCACTTCCTCCTGGCAACCCTCAGTTTGTTTTGTGAGATTAAGAGTCTCTTATGGTTTGTCTCCCTCCCAATCTCATCTTATTTCATTTTTTCCTTCCCTACCCCCCAAACACCCCACTTTGCCTCTCAACTTCCTCATATCAGGGAGATCATATGATAATTGTTTTTCTCTGATTGACTTATTTCGCTCAGCATAATACCCTCTTGTTCCATTCACGTCATCACAAATGGCAAGATTTCATTTCTTTTGGTGGCTGCATAGTATTCCATTGTATGTATATATACCACTTCTTCTTTATCCATTCATCTGTTGATGGACATCTAGGTTCTTTCCATTCTTTGGCTATTGTGGACATTGCTGCTATAAACATTCGGTGCACTGCCCTTTTGGATCACTACATTTGTATCTTTAGGGTAAATACCCAGTAGTGCAATTGCTGGGTCATATGTAGCTCTGTTTTCAACTTTTTGAGCAACCTCCATGCTGTTTTCCAGAGTGGCTGCACCAGCATGCATTCCCACCAACAGTGTAGGAGGGTTCTCCTTTCTCTGCATCCTTGCCAGCATCTGTTGTTTCCTGACTTATTAATTTTAGCCATTCTGACTGGCATGAGGTGGTATCTCATTGTGGCTTTGATTTGTATTTCCCTGATGCCAAGTGATATGGAGCATTTTTTCATGTGTCTATTGGCCATCTGAATGTCTTCTTTGCAGAAATGTCTGTTCATGATTGAACAGTTTTCTGTACTCTTTTTAGGTTAACAAGCCAACACTGCAGCCGTTACTTTTATATGAGAGGATTTTTCTTCTAGTTCATTCAGTTATTGGTAACAATATAACACAGTTTTAAAAAAACATACTTCTTTTACTTTTCTCTGCCTTCACTTTTGGGGCTTTAATTAATAAGACTTTGCATTTGACTTGATTTCCAAGAGGGAAATGTATATAATATAATAACATTTATTCTAAAACTTTACATTTTTCCAAAGAATAATTGTAAATATTAAAAAGGGAAATTAATCATATTTGTGATACTTTAATGACATCATTGCCTGATCCTCAGAGTCTTCCTACAAGAGCTATATACACTATTTTAAGCCTCTTTGCAGTGTTTGGAAATAATACAAAGCCTAGTAAGAATCAGTAAAATAGTATGATAGAGAACTCTTACCTCAGTTTATAAATCTTGGTGTTTATGACTAAATTGCCTGAGTGCTGGTTTATAAACAGAGTACCAATTAGAAGTTTATGGATTTTAAGAAATAATACTCCAAATCAGGTAAACTTATCTTTTTAGGGAACCCATTGACTAAAGAAAGAGAGATACAGTCCCAAGCTTCATATTAAATTTAATATTTACAAGTAAGGTATAATACCCAATTTCTTTTATGTACAAACTCTTTTAACATCATTGTTATACCTTGTGCTGGCAGGCTGCTCAAAAAGTGTTGCTTTTGTTTTGTTTTTCTGTAATCCAGTTGTCCTTAAATATGAATGTATATAGATATATCTATCTATAATCTAGATATCTAGATATATCTATCTATAATCTGTATATCTATATCTATATCTATATCTATATCTATATCTATATCTGTATATCAACAGTGACATAAGGTGCCTGTTCAAAGTGTATGTCCTTTGGCTTCAAACTCAAAGATACCAAATGCCAAGTCTAGACTGGGGACTCAGATATATGCAATAATGGAAATCTGATCCAAGTAGTTCAAGGACAACATTTGGTAAATACTACTGTGAGTACTCTAGTAAGTGCCCTGTAGCATTGGAGTTGTTGCTTAATATCTCTGAGACTGAATTTCCCATATTTTAGTAAATGGTATGATTAATCTAGCTCATCCTTTAGATAGAGTTTTAGATATATGGTAAGTATGGCAGTATTATCTATTTCTATATTTGCCAGTAGTCAGGAATCATAGGTCTCAGGATGAAATGGTAAGTTTATTGTATATAATAATTTATACATTTATGATGTTTTATACCTTTTTCCTTAATTGTTGCATGTGCACACACTACATGCATGTACACACACACACTCACAAATAAAAACCAAAACCAACCAAACAAAAAAACACTGTACAAATGAGAGCATTGAGCCTGAGAAAGAATAAATGATTTTTTTTTTAGATTTTATTTATTTATTTGACAGATAGAGATCACAAGTAGGCAGAGAGGCAGGCAGAGAGAGAGAGGAGGAAGCAGGCTCCCCGCCGAGCAGAGAGCCCGACGCGAGGCTTGACCCCAGGACCCTGGGACCATGACCTAAGCTGAAGGCAGAGGCTTTAACCCACTGAGCCACCCAGGTGCCCCAGAATAAATGATTTTTAAACTGAGAGTACAAAAGGACTGAGGTGGAACCTGAACCCAACCTGACAGATTCTGAGTTCATTCTCCTCTGATTATACTGTAGGTCATCCCTGTTATCTCTGCTGATTAAATCATCAGAGAAAGAGTTGACCTACCCATTCTGTAAATATTTATTTAGTGCAAACTATGAAAAAGGCAATGTACAAGATACTAGATTATAACAGTTAATAAAGGCAATAAAAATCCTTGCCTTTATATGGCTTGCATTCTACAGTGGAGAGAAAAGAATGCAAAGAGGTTTTGAGCCATGTCTAAGTTGCGAGACCATGAGATAAAAATGTACCTGGCATATTTGAGAAAGTCAAGGAAATCCATGTGTTTGTGAGTAGTGAGAAAGGAGAAGAGCAATAGGAGATAAGGTTAAAAGTGTTAGATAGTTTTGTAGACCATCCATAGGACTTTGGCTTTTAACATGAGTAAGATCGAAAGTCATTAAAGTTTTCTGATGAGAAAAGTATTATAATCCAATTTATGTTGTTCCACATTAATTTTGGTTGCTATTTTGAGATTACTGTGAAAGATCTAAGTGCATAAGCAAAAAAAAAAAAAGAAGAAGAAAACTAGAAAGTTATTGAAATGAAAGATGTAAGTGATGTGGGCCAGCTTGGTAGCTGTGGAAGTAAAAAGAAGACACTAGATTCCCTATTATAGGAGTAGAAATAATAGTATTTTCTAACAGATTGGATATTGGCTTTGAGAAAAAGAAATCAGAAATGATTCCCTTGGTCTTTCTTGACAGTGTATTGAGCTGGGGACAGTTACAGAGAGCATTCCTTCCTTGGAGGAAGCCCATGATTTCACTTTGGACTTTTTAAGTTTGAAATGCCTAAGAGGCATTCAGTTGTATATCCTAATTATGGAGATGAACTCAAAGACCTAGAGTTCAGGGAAAGATTCAGACTGAAATAATAAATGTGGGAGCCCTCAGCATATATATGAGATACATCCATGAGACTGGATGTGGTCTTTAAGAGAGTAGACACAATGAAAAAAGAGATACCAGGGCAGAAATTGAGGATGTAAGGAAGAAGCTAAAAGGGAGATTGAAAAATACCAAGCAATGTAGGAGTAAAACCAGATAAGGGTATTACTTTAGATACTTAGTGAAAAAAAAAAATGCTTTGAAGAAGACAAGATGCCTGCCAAAATGTCCAGAGAGATTATAATCTTTCATGTTTCTCTGGATTTTTCTAAGTCAGAAAATACTTCAGTGTTAAAGTATTTTATAAGGGAGGCTTATGCTTAACCTGGACAGACTTAAAGTACAACTTTTGGGGGCGCCTGGGTGGCTCAGTGGTTAAAGCCTCTGCCTTCGGCTCAGGTCATGATCTCAGGGTCCTGGAATCGAGTCCCGCATTGGGCTCTCTGCTCAGCAGGGAGCCTGCCTCCTCCTCCTCTCTCTCTCTGCCTGCCTCTCTGCCTACTTGTGATCTGTCTGTCAAATAAATTTTAAAAAAATTCTTAAAAAAAAATACAACTTTTGTTCTCTAATAGATACTAGACTCAACTTTAGATCCAATTTTCAGTTTGGAAACTCTGTAGCCCCAAAGAACTTTCCTAAGCTCTCCACTTTTATTTTCTCTTTCTTTTTTGACATCTGGGGACTTCTCTTTTTTTAGCTTATCTTTATATTTTTTTCCATTCATTTTCTAATTTATTCTACTTTTTTTGTGTTAATCAAGTGTTGACTTAATCAGAATCAGTCAGAGTTGTATGATATTTTCCTCAGCTATTCCATGAGAAACTTATGTCTGATTCCAAACTAAATACAATGCAGAATAAAACCATGTTATGGAACCAACCTGTCTTAAAATAAGCATGCTCTATTTTTCTTAAGTTGGGTGGGGTCTTAGTTCCTCTTTCTTGGCAATCTTATTTTGTGAATTAGTTAGCCAGTAATATATAAGTCTTCTTCAGCACAATGAGTTCATGAAATTAAATCTTAAAATTATTTTTCTAAGTTCTCACAATACCATAGAACTGGTATTTCATTTGTTTTTGTTTTTTGGAAATTTTTTTCTTTTTTTTTTTTGTCCTTGAAAAAAATGATGTTAAATTGGCTTGATGTCATCTTTTCAAGAAAATTCAGGTATTGGTTGAGTCTTTTTTTTTTTTTAATTTTTATTTATTCATTTGACAGACAGAGATCACAAGCAGGCAGAGCAGCAGGCAGAGAGAGAGAGGAGGAAGCAGGCTCCCTGCCGAGCAGAGAGCCCAATGTGGGGCTCGATCCCAGGACCCTGAGATCATGACCTGAGCCGAAGGCAGAGGTTTAACCCACTGGGCCACCCAGGCGCCCCTTGGTTGAGTCTTTATAATAATGATCAATGTTGAACACATCAGAATGGGAAAAAAATGCCAAATGAGAACCATTATGGGATATTCTCAGCACTTAGATTATGGCTGGTGTCCAATTTTCATTTATTAACCCTACTTATGCTTTCTGGGGCACATAGTAGACTGAGGTTCTACTTGAAGTTAGGTATCCCCCATTTCCCTTTCACTTGACTTTCAAGAATGCCAGAGGAAAGAGATACCAAGATGTTCAGTCTTGTTTTTGCTTAACATGCAGAAATTATAAGATTTTTAGATCACTAAAATCTATTATAAAGAAACTTTGAACATAAATTTGAGTAATTGACCCTTAAAAAAGAGTATTCAGCTGATTATCAGTGGTACTTGCTTCCTGGAAGAGTCTAATCTCCCCTTATTAATAGTGAGTCTACCCAAGTTAGCTGCTCTGAACAGATTGCACATTCTGGAGAGAAGATGAAAGTTTGGAAAAGGCAAAGGCAAAAGTCAAATCTATTGGGAAATAAAGCCAAGGCCTGATATGGGCAGAATAATGAAAAAAATGAGTAAAGAGCTAAGAACGAGGCTAAGCATTTACAGAATGTTTAGTCAGTGCATCATTGTTAGTCTTGCTATTATTGAACCAAAAGGTTCTACATTACAACAGCCAGTGCTTTAATGTTAATAAAGTGGTTTTATATGCAGTAATTGATTTGGTACATAGAACAAAGGGCAGGTCTTCTTGTCTTTACTGTACCAAGAAGAAGCTTTACTGTTTCTTTCCATTTTACTGCATGACCTTCAGCCATGCTGAAGTAAAAGATCTGGAGAACTAAATCAGTTTCCTGATACACAAAATTGTTGTATGATTCCTATCAGTATGGAACTTATCCCAGTGTAGGCAGCCAGGTTTAACAGCAGGTAATAGACACCCTCATTTCAGAAAAAGAACCTGAGAAGGAGGGAGGAAAAAGGGAGGGTGGAAGGAAGGAAAGGAAGGAGTGAAGGAGAGAGAAAGAGAATATGACTGTTTTGTTTTTTTTTTTCCTGGCAATCAGAGTTGTCTTTCTTCTGACAGATAATGTTTTAAAGAGAGGAAAATTTTCCATAGCTTCTTTCCACTATAGACAGCCTGAGGCTACATTCTGATATTCATTGAAGCTATTATGGCATTATTAGTTAGTTCTTGGCGAATGGAAATTATTGATAGAATACCCATAATTCTTTTTTTTTTTTTTTTTTTTTTTTTTAGATTTTATTTATTTGTCAGAGAGGGAGAGAGAGCGAGCGAGCACAGGCAGACAGAATGGCAGGCAGAGGCAGAGGGAGAAGCAGGCTCCCCGCCGAGCAAGGAGCCCGATGTGGGACTCGATTCCAGGACGCTAGGATCATGACCTGAGCCGAAGGCAGCTGCTTAACCAACTGAGCCACCCAGGCGTCCCAAGAATACCCATAATTCTTAATAAGCATTCTAGGCAGGCTGAAATGTACTTCAGAATATATGTAAATGTACAGGCAAAGAAACTATTTCAGTTCTACTTTCCAGGAATATTTCAAGGCTCCATAGCTCATATCTATTTTATTTATTCAAGATGAGTAACTATCCTAGATGCTGATCATGTGCTTTCTCCATGTTCAGTGGTTTCTTAGATCAACACTATTTGAGATAAAACAAAACAAAACAAAACAACCAAAGAGCAAAATCCTCAGCTTTCTTCTTGTGGTTCTTGTCTTCCTACTTTGCACTGTTTACTTCTTCCTTACCCCTTCCTGCCCCCAGCTCTGGAATCTTTTAGTACATGAAATCTTTAGATTCTGACTTGGATTCCTAGGGCCTGGGTAAAGATCTATGTTCTCTGTTTTTACTGTAAAGTAGGTTCACTAATTTCAGTTGTTATTTTTCTTAATTTAGAATATCTGGTATTGTTTACATCTTACTGATTCATTCTGCTTTCACTTGTAAATATTATTAGAACAAGTTATTTCCTTATAACATAATATATAAGTTGTCAAAAATTAAATGTGTACTGATAGCTAATGTATGAAAATACAACAGCATTAACCAGCTTTATGTTTTTTATAAAATAAAACTACACAATCAAGTAGGAGAATATGATACACAGTACTTTTTTTTTTTTACTTATATGTATCCTTAAGAACTTTCCAAAACAAAGCACTTACCAATTTAGATTTTTTTAAAAGATTTTATTTATTTATTTGACAGAGATCACAAGTAGGCAGAGAGGCAGGCAGAGAGAGAGGAGGAAGCAGGCTCCCTGCTGGACAGAGAGCCCGATGCAGGGCTCCATCCCAGGACCCTGGGATCATGACCTGAGCCCAAGGCAGAGGCTTTAACCCACTGAGCCACCCAGGCACCCCACCAATTTAGATTTTTAAAGACAGCTTTGCTTTTAGTGGTTTTGGTGTACATAGTTAAATAAGAAGGATTTTTTTAGTTAGACATGTGTGCTGTTTCCAGGATTTTAAAATGATAACAGTGATTTTTAAAAATGATGTAATGATTAAACATGTGCATGTGTATATATTTATTTGCACACATTAAAAACACATAAGTATGTTAAATATTTGAAGAAGAATTAGTAGTTCAAAGATGAGATGCCATTTGAATTTAATTAATTGCCTAGTTCCCTGGTCAAAAGTCAGAGATTTATTTTCTCATCTGTAGTATATACAAGCGCTTATTTCCTCTTGTCCTTATTGCGCATTGGAACTCTGTAGTAGTTGTTCATCTTATAGGGAAAATTTTATTCTAACACGATTCTAATTTGAATTTTGTAATATGTTGAATACTATATTATGAATATATATTTTGCATATGAATTCCCATTCTGCAGTTTTATCCATTTGTTTTTGGCAGTTGCTCTTTTTCCCTTATAAATTCAAGTCATGTTTCAATGTTAAATGAGTAATTATGTCTATCATATTTCCTCCAAATATTTTATATTTTCACTTTGATCAGATCATTTTTACATTGTAGGTATAGTTGTGGCACAAAAATTCTATTTTTATGTAGTCACATCATAGTAAATAAATAAAACTTACCTCCCTGTTCCTGCTTCCACTGAAGTGTCTTTAATTTAATGTATCTTATATTTTAGGGTTACATATAAGATTTTGTTTATATAAGATTTTGTTTGAAAACTATTCATCTGGCCCTTTTTATTAATATAGTCATGCCTTAACATGATAATAAGATTTCTCTCCAGTATGACTATACACTGTATTTAGTCTCTCATAAATAGAAATCCATGTCATAAATCCGAACCATATTCTGTATTCTATCATTATGGTAATTATTTCTTGCTTTTATTCTATTGCTTTCTGCCAGGAATGTCTTTAATAGTCTTTATTTTTATAAAATCTTAGCAGAGTTCATTTTTGAAAGGCATTACAAGAGAAAACAACAGGGGACTTCAACAAATATTTGTTGTTCTAAATTGTCTTAGATGGCTATTATAGACATATTGAGTTGATTGCGGCTAAAGAATTTGGTTTGTGTCCTGATGCCATTATCTAAAGAAGTATAACTTTTGATAAAACTAAGTCACTTTTTTAAGACTATTAATTTTTAATTTTCAACTTCTTTATCTACAAAATAGAGATTATACAGGAGTACTGCCCAAGTTCATATGAGATTAAGTTAAATAATATTAAAATAAATGTTTGTAGTGGCATGAAGATAGACACATAGATCAATGGAACAGAATAGAGAGCCCAGAAATAAACCCACACTTATATGGCCAGTTAATCTATGATAAAGGAGGCAAGACTATACTATGGAGAAAAGACAGTTGCTTCAGTAACTGGTGCTGGGGAAACTAGACAGCTATATGCAAAATAATGAAACTGGACCACTTTTTAACACCATACGCAAAAATAAACTCAAAAAGGATTAAAGACCTAAACATGAGACCTGAAACCATAAAACTCTTTGAAAATAACACAAGTAGTAAGTTCTCTGACATTGGCTGTAGCAGCATTTTTCTAGATATGTCTCCTGAGGCAAGGGAAACAAAAGCAAAAATAAACTATTAGGACTACAAAACAAAAAGCTCTTGCACAGTGAAGGAAACCAAGAACAAAATGAAAAAGCAACCTAAATGAATGGGGAAAGAATTTGCAAGTGATATATCTAAACCATGTATCTAAAATATCTAAAATATGTAAAGAACATGTACTACTCATCAAAAAACCAAACAATCCAATTTAAAAATGGGCAGAGGACATGTACATACATTTTTTTTTAAGGAAGACTTACAGATGGCCAACAGACACATGAAAAGATGCTCAACATCATTATTTATTAGGTAAATGTAAATCAAAACCATAATGAGACACCACTTTACACCTGTCAGAATGGCTAGGTGTAAAACACAAGAAATGACAAGTGTGAGTGAGGATGTGGAGAAAAAGGAACCCTTGTGCACTGTTGATGGGAATGTAAAGTAGTATAGCCAGTGTAGAAAACAGTATTGAAGTTTCTCAAAAAATTAAAAATAGAAATACCACATGATTTTTTTGGGTTTTTACTCAAAGAAAACAAAGACACTAATTTAAAAAGATACATGCACCCCTATGTTTATTTCAGCATTATCTACAATGCCCATGATATGGAAGCAACCTAAGTGTCCATCAATATATGGATGGATAAAAAATGTATAGTATACACACATATACACACACACACACACACACACACACACACACACACAATGGAATATTACACAGCTATAAAAAGGATGAATCTTGTTATCTGCAACAACATAGGTGAAACTAGAGTATATAATGCTAAGTGAGGTCAGGCATAGAAAGAAAGATACAATATGGTTTCACTCATATGTGAAATCTAAGAAAATAAATGAATAAACAAACCAAAAGCAGAATCAGACTTAAAAAATACAGAGAACAAACTGGTGGTTGCCAGAGGGAAGAAAAATGGGAACATGGGCAAAATGGGTAAAAGGAAGTAGGAGATACAGGCCTCTAGTTTTGGAATGAATAAGTCATAGAAGCAAAATATACAGATAGAGAATATAGTCAATGATATTATTATAGCAAATTACGATGACAGATGGTAGTTGCACTTGTGGTGATATTAGCATAACATATAGAGATATAGAATCACTATTTTGTGCACCCAAAACTAATGTAATATTGTGTGTCAATTATACTCAAATAAAAATAAGTAAGTAAATAAATAAATAATGTTTGTAAAAGCACTTTTTATATTATAATTTTGGAACAAAGTCTTAATTATTACGCTCACTTGAATATAAAAGTGAAGGGGTAAAGATTCGAATGGATTAAGATTTCTTTTTCTTTTTTTTTTTTTTTTAGAGTTTGTTTAAGATTTTATTTATTTATTTCACGGATAGAGATCAAAGCAGGCAGAGAGGCAGGCATAGAGAGAAGGAGAGGCAGGCTCCCTGCTAAGCAGAGAGCTCAATGTGGGGCTCGATCCCAGGACCCTGGGATCATGACCTGAGCCGAAGGCAGAGGCTTTAACCCACTGAGCCACCCAGGTGCCCAAGATTTCTTTTTTGAATAATTAAACTTATATTCCTTTAATAATTGATTAATTGAAGTTGTCTTATTTTTATAAGCTTGTGTTGTTCTCAGTCATTAATAAAGTTTAATAGGTCACTCAAGGACAGAATTCACTCTGTCCCCAGAATATTTCACTATATTGAGTTATTTTCAGAACTAAAAAGCTGGTGCAAAAAATTCTGTTAATCAGCTATATAGTTTTAATAACTGTGGTCTAAGCTTATTTAAAATTGTGAACAGTTAAGAAAAGTATCTATGATATATCCAATTATTTGGCTTTCCAAATTTAGTTTATTTTTCCTTTTTCTTTGAAGAGTATGGAGCTAAATTTGTTATAAACATATACTGAGTAACAGATAGATATAATTCTAGAAGTTTCACTTTGAGAATAAAAATTTAACATTTATGTTTCTCCTGCATCTGCCAAAATCTCTTTCTATGGAATCAGAATGTACTCATTCATACAACAGCAAAATCTTAATGTCCAACTCCTGTTTTACCTAATCTGTCCCTGAACCTATCAACTCTAATTTCCAACTGAATTTGTTTTTCCATTCTCTATGCCACCACTGTCTTATTTGAGTTTTCATCATTTCTTTCACCTGGATAATTATAATAATTTCCTATTTGATGCAATTACCTCTAACTTTTTTCCCTCTTATCCATTTTTCAAAGTGCCACTAAAGTGCACATTGAATCATGTCGTATTCCTTTCTTATACATCCACACTTGCTTCCTATTCCATATATTCGTCTAACACTATATTCCTCTCTAAGATCTGTAAGGCCACTCAGAATCTTGCCACAGAGGTATAGCTCAGTGGTAGAGCATTTGACTGCAGAATCTTGCCACAGCTTACTTTTCCAGTTTCAGCGTCATAAACAACAAATCCTCTGAACAATCAGATTATTTGTTATATGTTGCTTTGACTGACCTGTTGAATTTTCTTTTCTTTTCCCACTTCCAGCCTAATGAAAACCTACTCCTCCATTATAACATATATAAATGTCACTTCCCATGGGAATATTTTTTCTGGCCAACTCCATGATTACAATTACTTCCTCCTTTCTTTGTGGATCCTCCAATATATCAACATGGTTGGTATTTCTGTATTTGTTTTGTAATTGCCTATTTATTTTTAGGTCAAATTTGGGTCAGAATCAGATGTCATGTTTTTTCCATAGCTATACCTTTTAGTGTGTGGTGCATATTTGGCCCATTGTGAATATCTATTGTTGTTTGGAAAGAGGAATAATGAAAAAGAGAGCTCAAATGATCTGTAAAGAAGGAGAAGGAGATACGGTATGTGAAATGGTATCCTTCACAGAGTAGCATTTTTTTTTTTTTTTTCCCACAGCACTCTTGCCATTTGCAATAAGTCTCATCATTCATGGGTTGTTATTACTGAGGTCTTCACAGAAGAAATATTATTCCATTTCTGGCTGCTCTCTGCAGCACTTATACTTCATTATTTCCCTGTGGACTTTGTGTCCTTCAGTTTTTCTCACACTCCTTTTTTCTTCAGTAGTATCTGTGATGAAGGACTGATGCCAAGTAATCAACTTCATTTCTTTTGGAAAAAAAAAAATCCCAGTCTGAACTGATGGTTTATTTTATAGACAAAAGCATCCCTCCATATTCTCTGCAAAACCTTAGAAGCATTTCAGTACAACGTAGTAGAATATGCCAATTGATGAAATGCCAAAGCTCCATAATGGAAAACTAAGAAAAAGATAAAAATTATTTTCACCTAAGAAATTGCTATTAGTTCAAGTAGCACTTAACAAGTGAAATGAATATGCCCTGGAGTAGAAATTTCATCTTTGGCAGCTGCAGTACCTTAGACTCACTGGCTGTCCTTTGTTCCTGCTTATTCGGAGAGTCTCATTTTATAGGGAGGATGATTCAATTTGGATTTAATTCCTCTTCTTTTTTTATAATCATAAAATGGGGTGTTGGATGATCATATAGTGTTCTCCCACTTGCAAATTCCTCATTATTTAATGTAATGTCAGTTTAGCTTACAGAAATACCTTTTGTTTTCTGCTACCCAGTTTTATTCAACCAAAGTGCATTTTTATGATATAGAACAGAGAGGAAGTGAATGTGGACATGGGGTTGAGGAGGCAAAACAGACGAGGTTGGCAGATGGTTAATGATCCTTCTAGCTATATCCTCAGGGTTAAGATGTTAAAAAAAAAAAAAAGGTACCTCAGTGTGTCATTATACAAGAAAAAAATAAAGAGGCAAGATAACCTGAGTTGAGGAAGGTATTGTAGCACTTAATTTACAGCTGTGGAAAGGTTTCTGATAACACTTTTTATGAGCAAAATTGGGTAAAATATATACATCTTCCATCTACTTCCACTTGAATAAAATATAATGAGTTCTGAAAAACAGAGAAGAGACGGTAGTCCCAATTAATTTGTAGCTAGATTATGTGACACTGGATTGAGGACATCCCCTCAAAGTGCCTACTAGCTGTAAGTAGGGGTGGTTCTTTTGTGTATTAGCCATTCAGTGGGTGGATTAGTTGTGAGGTCTCCAAATTTAGCAAATAAAAAGGAAGAATGCTTAATTAAATTTGAATTCAGATGAAAAATAATTTTAAGTATAGTATGTCCTGTGAAATGTACTAAAATATTCATTGTTTATCAGAAATTCTCATTTAACTGGACCGTCTATATTTTATCAGGCAATTCCTTATTAAGATATTAGAAATCTTTTAAATAGACAGAGATTTTTTTCCTGTCCTAGAAGCATACACTCACACAAGATGAGTGAAGAATACCAGACATACTGAGCATAAGAGGATGTTTTCCTTCAAACACCAGAGGTTTTTAGATAAAAAATATTATCAATTATACCTTGGTCTTCTTGAGCCTCAATATCTTAAGCTAGAAAGGCCAGTATAAGACTGGTCACTGTTGGACACATATGCACCCTGAGACTCCCAAATAACTCACCCAAGCCTCTGCCCTGAAGGATCTCTTGTATGGAGACCAGGAGACATAATGAAGGACATTTATTGTATCATTGTTTATAAGGGTAGAAAATTGGAAACAGCTGGTTTGTCCATTGGTAGGAAAAACATGCAAACATATGGTCCATTCTTTAATTTTGAACACAGGGGTAATGTGATTAATGTGTGGGCTCTGGATATGGAGAGCTTAGATTCAAATTCTAGCTTTATCATTTACGACCCATGTAGCATTCTGTAAGTGGCTTACCCATCTGTGTCCCATTTGGATCATCTGTAAAATGACAATATTTAAAAATATAAATAAAATATGTAATGTAAAATGAATTACAACATATAATATAAAGATATTCAAAGTCTGTCCCATAGGACTATTGTGAGGATACAGCAAATTAAATATACATGTATTTAACATAGTGCTTGACACCAAGATCACCTTGAAAACCTGGAAATATTAAATATTAGCTTCTATCAAAATGAAATATTATACAAAAGTAAAATAAATGAACAGAAAAAATGACAAGTAGCATTCATGGGAAACAAAACAGACAAAGCAATGCTATAAATTATCTGATGCATAGTATATAGTAAATATGTGAAACCATATATTAAATGATAAATACAAAATTATGATGATAGATGTCCCTGAGAATTGAGGGAGGGGCCAGTTTAGGGAATAAAATAGTTATTTATAAAGCTGTAAGTATTTTACTTAGAAAACCTGATGACAAAATCATAAAATGTTAATGTTTGCTCATTTTTGGTTTATGGATATTTGTTATTATAGCCTAAGCAGTTTGCTGTATGTTCAAATGAATTTAAAAGTAGACAGTGTATAGATAAAAAGACTTGTAGTCCAATGAAAGTTCTTTGTTAAAGTGTTAATTTTTAAATGATGTCTGCTGAATTAATGTACAGATGTGATACTGAAGAATCTTACCAAATAATTTAAGATATCTAACATTTATTGAAGGTCTAAAATATGCCAGTTGCCTTTTTAACACGACCATGATATGAATTGGATTTTGTTGTTTCCACTTCAGTTATGAGGCTGAAGGGTAACTTTGCTAATTGCCAGTATAAGAGGTAAGAAAGTTGGGAAGCATATCTATGTCTGCCTTACTTCAAAATTTATTCTTTTAATTTCATTTAATGCATCCTAATTTTACAAATGTTTATCTATCCCAGTTATCATAGACTGGTAATCTTTTTTTAGAAATTTTACTTTCCTATAATTAAAACTTATTAAAATAATGCATGATTTGTAAGATATATATGTCTGTATATATATAGTTATTTTCAGTTCTACCCAGTCTATTAGCAGTTTTTTCACATGACCTGTCAGGCTTTCAGGGGTAAGGAACATAATTTAAAACACAGAGGGAGTAAGCAATTCAGTTTAGCATAGGATTTGGGGTCAGGTTCTTTCTGGCATGTGGTATTTGAGTTTAAGACCAATAGCACATGAAGTCCTATTTTTAAACAGAAAAAAAAAAAAAAAACCACATTAAACTATATTCTGTAGTTATATTTTTACCAAATGTTAAGCTAGTTTTAGCCTTTAGGGTTTGTTTCTGAAATAGGTGCTTCTGATATTGCAGAAAAATATCCTGCTTAATGAAGACGCCAACTAGTATGTGACATAACCTCTATGTGTACTACATACACCCATAAAACACAAAGAATGAGGCTTACTGATGAGGTCTAGATGCAGAGCTTTAAAAATGTTTAAAAATGTTTGATTTTGACTTTCATTTAAAAAAAAACTTTTCCTTTATTATCACATACAAAGCAGATAACCATAAAATTTAATGTCGGCAACAGAATTAATTGATCATATTTCATAAACAGATTCTAAATGCACAATCTTCAGACAGAATAGGATAGGAGATGATAATGAAATGCATCTAAATGTGTAGTATTTAAGATGAAGAGATGTACTCATTTAATCATTTGAGAACGAGGAGAAAAAAAAAGACATAAATATCCAATCCTTTGCTTAATTTTGAATGCTGGAGATAAGTGCAAATTTAATAATATAATAAGTAATGGATAATGTTTTTGCACATGCGTGGTTTTTGAGTGCTTTCCAAAAAGCTTAAAATTTTAAAATTTTGGAATAAGACAAGTTCTAAGAAGAACTAAAAACTAAATAATAATGGAGAACAGTCTCCTTATATTTTAAAAAGGTCATAATCCCTCTTCAAATAAAATTATTGAAGATACTTCTCAGATGTTTCTTCTTCTAGACTTAATTTTTAGTGAAAAAAAATGATGGGGCTTCTTTTATAATATAATGCCTGAAAATATTTCCAAGGGATTTGAAGTTTATAGACATGCATGATTTACTTTTTTAAAATCTACATTAAGATCTATATTTATATGTGACTAGTGTAGATGTGTGGCTAAAAGTAACTAACAATGGATGTGAGCCCAATAGCATTGCATGTATAAGAAGTAAAGGAATGATTATGCTTCACTTTGTAAAAACTTAATTTTTTTTTTTCCTGTGAGTGAAAATCTTGCTTGAAGCCAGATACGCAGTATGATAGTTGAAGTTTCAGGAAATTAAAGTAAATCATTCATTTACTTTTTAAGAAAATTATTTAAACCAATGTTCAGGGATGCCTGGGTGGCTCAATCCTTGAGCTTCTGCTTTTGGCTCAGGTCAAGATCCCTGCTCAGCAGCCTGCTTCTTGCTCTCCCACTCTCCCTGCTTACGTTCCCTCTCTTGCTGTCTTTCTCTGTCAAATAAATAAATAAAATCTTTAAAAAATAAGTAAGTAAATTAATGTTTAATTTCTACATTATTTTAGCCAAAGAATGGAATTAAACTTACTCTAATAAATGACTTATACAACTTAAAAAACTTAATATCAAAATATTAAATAGGTTGGATAAGATAATAAAATATTAGCATACGTGTATTCTTTGATAGGAAAGAAATTGGCATTTATTCATCAATTTACTTCATTTCTTATAATCTGTCAAGAAAAATAAGTTCTTGTAACTCACTTGAAGTAGAAGAGAATGGAGACTTGAAATTGCTGTTTTTCTTTACATCATCCTTCTGCATTTCTAAATTTTGATTTGAAAAATGAGGTGGTATCCATATGTAAGAAAAGTAAATAAAGAAGGAAAAGTAAATTCTTAATTTGTACAAATTATTTTAGAATACCATTAAAATATAGTTGGTATTTTATTTTTGTGAGAAATCAGTTTTCATATCTGTAATCATTATCTTTTTCTTTTGTAATGATTATTATTGTTAAATAGAGTCTAGATAAATAAATTTTAGTATTTGTATTGTATCTGCTGTTCATCTGCCTTCAGATCCTTGGGAGACTATTAATATACCAAAGAGAAAATAATAGAATATTGAAATAGGTTTTCATTGTATGGATAATGCATTTAGTCTGGGGTTACATGAAAAATATACTCACCTATTATATGTGAATAAAATATATTCAAGTAATAAAATATATGATGACATAATTTCTATATCAGAGCATGAAGTATGTATGTAAAATTGCACAAAATTAAAAAAACCTGAAAATGCAAAAATACTTTAATGAAAGGGAAGAATAAAGTTAATTACATGACCACAAAATCTCACATAATCTTATTCATCTTCACAAATTTTTTCTAAAATTCTAAAAGAATATTTTGTGAGGATAAGCATTATAGTTGTCTTATTCTTTATTATTTGTCCCCAGCACCTGTGACAGGACTTGACACATAGTAAACAGTCAGTAAATGAAAGAAATATACATATCAGAGTTTTTCTTGTACAAATATACACACATATGTATGCACATGTTGTTTTAAGTTTGGACAGGGAGTACACAGTAGAATAATTTTTAAATTCTCCATATACTTACTGGTAGAGTAGTCTCATAAAATTTTGAGCAATTTTAATAATTTTCTTCTTGTGAAACTAGATTTATTTTTTTTAGATTTATTTTAGTTTTAGATTTATTAACTGTTTTGCATAAAAACTTCCTGAGCATAGGGTAAAAGAAGGATCTTTCTTTTTTAAACTTGTCGGTCCATTTTGAATGCATGAAACTGTACAGTGTATGCCACAATTGGGAAAGTCCTTTAATTGATGCTTGGTGATGAAGCTTTATCATTTAGTTTAATGAAATTATAGTGTGGGCTAGTAAGTAATCTGTTTAATTATAATTCTAAATTAATTCCATTAATGAAATATATCTGTGCATATTGTCCCTGTGCTTAGGCTGTGATTGTCCATTATCATTCTTTTACCAGCTCTGTGAATTATTGAGTTTCACTAATTAAATTTCATATTATGAGGTGTACATTAGGAAGTATGGAGGAAAATGCATCTTCTTTTTTCATGGAGATGATTTCTTGATTATTTGTTTAGCACCTACTTAGCAAATATATAATCATCACAAAATTTTGTTTGCTTTTAGAAACATTCAGTACAACCAAAATATAACCTAGAAAATGAATTTCAAAGAACTCAATTCATATTGTGGTACTATCTAACTGACCTCTAATTTACGGTCTGTTCTTTTTAATGGAATACAAATTTATTACCGAAAGATCAGAGTCCACATTAACAACTACACTCATTATTGTGATAATAACCCAGAAGTGTGATTTGCAAGGAAAAGTGAAGTGTCAGTGAAAAAAATTCCAGATAATGACTCTTCACAGTGATCAAGAGTGTAATTTATGGTCTTTATATTAATTTCAGGAATTCTAAATGCAGAACTTTTAACATTTAAACATGGTCTTCTCTCAATTTTTATCTTTTACAGTCCTCTAAAACATGTGCAGCTAGATCACAGATTCAAGGGATTTTCATTTCATTCTAAAACAACCATCTCAGAATTTTTATTCCTGATTTTCTCACAAGGGCACAGGAGAAATCAGCACAAAATTAGAATGAGCTGATGTATACAGGTTTTCTTATCAGTTGTCTCTGTACATAGAGATGATACATATCCACCATTCTCTAGTAATAAGTTCCTCCTTTTAAGCCTATGTTTGAAGCAGTGTCCTGATGGGTCTATCTCACAAGTCATGCAACAATAAAATAAAATAAAATAAAATAAGATTAAAACATCTAAATGAGGAAATTCAAGTAAATATTGCCATTTAGTAATAAAATGATATAAAGCACATGCCTTTAAACTTTTGCATGAAGGAGGAACTTTTAGGAAGGATCATTTAGTTCAATTGTACTGAGGGTGTTTTCTAGTTTGCCAGATAGCTATTGGTTTTTAACATCCATTTTATTTCTGTCTTACATCCATTTCTGTTAAATGAACAATATTTTCAACTGCATTAATATATCAAAGTTATTGATTCCTTCAAAGTGAATTGCATAAATGTTTCACTTCAAAGCATTTTAATACATACATAATATTTCTCAGTCTCCACACCATGAATAACTAGTGATCTTTATGCTGCTGCTTGTTCAATATTGCTTTCACTTTACAATTAGGTACCATTCCACAGAGGGCTACTGTGAATGTGGATGGCCCAATCTTTGGCAAGTATACACACAATTAAAGTCAGGCTACCTTCCTGTCACCCAAGGTACAGAGAGATGCATTAAAACTAACAAAGCGATAAAAGGGGCCTGAAATTGAAGCAGTTTAAGAAATGACAGTTTAATGAAAGCAGTGTAAAAATACTATCACAGTGATGGAAAACATCTGTCCTCCATGAATCTTGAATGATAGAAGGTTGTGTGGCTCTTGAGGAATGTGTTGCCAGCCTATGGTTATATCAACAGCAGGTCAGGCATGGCCTGTCTCTTTAATACCATAGTTATGACTGTCCAAATGTATACCATTCTACCCGATACTTTGGCTTCAGCATCACAATAGGTCGCTTTAAAGTTATTTTTACTGCTTGTTGGGCATTTTTCTTTCTTTCTTTCTTTCTTTTTTTTTAAGACTGTTGGACTTTTCAATGGAGTGTGGGAATAACGCTATTGAACTATAAGGAAAAAGAAAATAAATGTATCATTGAGAACTGTTTATAAGTACTTTAATTCTGGTTATTGTAATAATCAAAATGCAGCATACCCTTCTATGATTTAGTAAAATCATAGTTGTAATCACCAGTTCATGGTTTCTTCTGTTTTTATTATAGCAGGTGAAGGTTTATAACAAGAGTGCATTAAAGATTGTGATTGTGTGAGGAAAGGGTTAATGTGTTTCTACATAGTATGTAAATTACCATGACAGACTTTCACAAGAGAGAAGAGAAAAATTTGTTTATATTTCAAATTGGCAATAAGCAAGTGGATTAGTCTCATGCCCCAAATTTGGAAGAAAATGAAAGCTAATACTTTCGGTTAAAGATCATTATATCTTCCTTGCCTCTTATTCATTAAGAAGTAATTTTTGAAATCAAATTTTGCAGGTGAAAAGCCTATAATGTGGAATAAAAAATTTCCTTGGAGATAAGAAAAAAAATTGAATTGCTTCTCACCTGCAAAAGTAGTTAATCTTGGTGCTATTCAGACATGCTAAATGTTTAGTTATATGTGAGTTTAAAATAAATGTGTTTTTGTTCTTCAAGGAGTTCATCTCTCCATTTATTCCATTGATAGCAATGTTTTCCTATTTTTCCCCCTAGGATGAATTTATCAGGTCTATCAAGGCATCTTTAATCATTTATTCAATCTTGTCTATCACATCTAGAATTGCATTCCAAAAGTGCCCGTGAGTTGGAGAGTAGGATGAGGGAGGGCAGGAATATACAAGTATGGTAGCTATGTACAAAATATGACTTTCCTATTTACATGTCTCAGTATTTTTTTAACAGATCATGAAAATTGGTATCATAATTTGCATAGTTTTAGGTTATTAGTCTCTTTTCTGTGATCCATAATATTGTTATCATAGGAAAACTTTCCCTATATAAATTCAGACGCATTTTACCTGAATAACTGGGTTACTCATAGACTGGGCCACATTTGTTCTGGTGCCCTCAGGAAACCTTATATTGGTGAAAACCTTATTTCAGAGGGGAGTTCACTTGTGTTTTCTAGGTTAGGTACAATAGTGATTTACATGTTGAAATCATTTGATGAAATAGCAGCTATTTGGAGACTTCCCAACATTTTTATATTATATAGTAAAAATGTTTTTTGTAAGTCAATACACTTATAAGTGGACTTACCCAAGTGTGAAACTAGGTCAGATTTCATATCAACACATTTAAATTCACATCTATAATTCTTCCCAACAATGTATTTTCCAAAACAAATCTAGCTTAATATTGAGGTATGAATTACCCTTCATTTTTAGAAACTAAAACTCTATGGAGGATTTAAATTTAAAAATTTTAGTATTTCTCTTCTTACGCATACTATTAAAAGGAACTTTTTATCCAGCACTCTTTCATTTCCAATGATATTTGAATTTTCATGATGTATCAGGAAGAAAAACTTATCTTGGTGCTAAATACCTTTAAACAACACTGCTTTAGGTCAGAACAGTTTGTAGTATTTGTCAATTCAAGTAAAATGGTTTTTCTGAAAGCATGTCAATCAAAAAGAGAATATATTTGGTTTATAAATAAGCTATTAGTTTTATAGAGCTATATTTAAACATAAATGGAGGCAAGGAAAAATCTAAGAACTGTTGTTAACCAATGATATCCTGTGGCTGCCATTTCAGTGTGATAATGTTAAACATAAAAAATGATAATTAAATATATTCTAAAATTCTATTATTTCACCTCTGCTTCAGTTATACTAACATTTCCATCAGAATTATAAGGGTGCCTGGCTGGCTCAGTTGGTAGAGCATGGAACTCTTAATCTTGGGGTCATGAATTCAAGCCTCATGTTTCATTTCTCTTTTCATTTCCTAGAAAAATTTTTGGTTCTTTCCTTAGCTGGTATGATAATGTGACAGTCTGCCACCTGATCCTTACCATTTAGCATTCTCTTTTACAAAATTAAAGATTTGTAATTTCAAGTAAGCCCAGTATGTCTTGTTTCATTCTAAGTAACCTGTAATCTAGATTTAGACTTTTCACTAATATGTTAGTTTTTTCTGCGACAATTTCTCTTTAAGCCTTCTTCCCGTGAGTTAGAAAATAGACTAGTGTTTTATACAAATTTCCTATCTTCACACAGAGAGTATGGTACAGAGTGTATAGTTTTAGACCAATATACCCAGCTTGAAATCCTACATCTCTTCATAGCATTGGTGCAAGGCCTAAAATTCAGTGAGTTTCCTTAGTTTCAGTTCTTTTCCTCTACTACATCCACTTCATCCCCTTTCATTATTTGTAGGGTGAAGACACATGCAGTCTTACAGAGGTCTGCATATTGCAAATAACCTTTATGGCATTATGATTTCACTACCGCCAATATGAACCTCAAATGCATGACAGGTACAAATTCACTTTTCACTGTATCATTCATACAAACAAAAGGAAGTATCATTTTCCAATTCCTATTTTTCTTTTAACCCTAAAAATTTGGATAATGTGTGAGGTTTTGGCCTTATCTCTAATGAAGTCATAATAATAACCTACTTCTTCAGATTATTATGATGTTAACTTCCACAGCCCTCTCTGAGACTACTGATTAAGTAAGCAATTTCCATGTACATTATTATGCTTTGTTTCCAGGGTGCCAGAAGCCCTATGGGCATCCTCAACTCAATCTAAGGAGATTAAGACAGTGAATATCACATTGCATATTGCCAATCTAGAATCACTTAGACCCATTAATTATTTACAGCAAACACACCCAGAGAAAACACTCCATGTGCGATTCTAAAGCAGAAGCTCTCACTTGCAGAATGCTCCCTGAAGCAGAGACTAAAGAGCAGATACAAGAGGGAGGTAGTAATAATAGATGCAGGAACATTTTAATTTGTTTAAATTAGCGCTTAAATCTTTCATAATAATGTTTAAAGCCTGGTTTTTAAAATAACTTCTACATGAAATTTCACAGTAAATAATCATATCCTTAACACACTGGCCACCCAAAGAAAAGTGGGAATAGAAATTAAATTAAAAAATAGAGACTAGAGTAATTTCCACTGCAGTTGAAACTTAAAAGTAGTTTGTTACTGAAATAGTTATTTTTAATGTATCTACTCATTATTGGGGAACAATTAGTATAGTTCCAATTTAGGGGACTTTTTTTGTTGTTGGTATTGTGGATCTTTTTTTTTTTTTTTTTTTTTTAGTTTAAATTCAATTATCCAACATATAATGCATCATTAGTTTTGATATAGTGTTCAATGTTTCATTAGTTGTGTATAGGACTTTCTCTATTTCACTCTGAATATAGATTCTTTAAAAACAAAGATATGGCACAGTTTCTGGTATTGTAATTTTTCTTTTGATAAATTATTTAATGGTACTCTGTCATGAAAAACCATCTGTTCCTTTCCTTTGTCTATCTCCTTTAAACTGTAAAGTCAAATACACCTGGCAATTTTAGTAACCAGGAGATTTAGTCAATTATTGGAACCAATCCCACATTTTACGGCAGGGAAATGTTGCTCACTAAAGATACATTGTATTCCTTCCTAATTTATCTAGTTACACCTCCCTAAATAATTAATAGCCCCACACTATTTTGAAGGTCTATAAGTCCCTCTTAATTAGTCCCTCTTTATACATAGTTCTCTATTATTTGGGGAGCTTTTCTCCCACCTGGGAAATGTTACGGCATCTAGTACACAATATTCTATGAGCAAACTGGATAAATCTCCATATCTCTTGGGGAAATAGCTGTTTGTCAAGTCAGAATTTCAGATTTTCTCTGACCAATCTAAGTATAGGTAAATGTAACTAGTCTTATTCAAAATACAAATTTCAAGTGCAGTTTAAGCCATGTGGTTCATTTTTTGTTCTATGTCTCAGCTTTGGCAAAGTGTAAAGGAGCAAAGCTTCTCACAAAAGCTACGCAATTTAAATTCTAGCAACCAGTTTGTTGATATGGGACTTACACGTTTTTAAAACTCAGACTTTAATCTGTAGGACAATTGTATTTCTATAAACATGATGGTCATTTAAAAAGTACAGTGCATGACTATCAGAATGTGGTTACCTTGCTATCTAGTGATTTTATTACCTATAATTTATAAAAGATATTTTTAATACCTTTGGCTATTAAATAAAGCCACACCCTGGTAAGCATTCTGACAAAGGAGATAATTTACTTTTTTGTTTAGAGAGAAAGTATGTGAAAGACAGCAAAGTGTAAGATATAGCTATATCTCCTTCTTTTAATTACTCAACACCAGCATTAGACTGAGATCAGGAAAGTATAAAGTTATCTTTCTTCCAGTCTGTGTCTTTGTGTGGATCTGAGCACACATGCACCTAGAAAGCTAGTCTTTCTCTGTAGAGAAACATATTTATTTGTTTCAGCATTTCTGATAGTATTTATAACTATTAGGTATTATGTTTAAATAGTCAAAAAATTGGTGTTCCTCATTTTGCCTGTTTTAATAAATCAGTGTGTGCCTGCCTATTTCTTTCAGAAAGGGAATAAGCACAGGAGTGAAAATTAGAGTGAGAGAGGGAAAGAGAGAGAGAATAAATAACTGCAAATCATTTCCAGTGACAATGAGTATCATTAATTTTTTGTATAATATAATGTAAAAATTATTACAGTGATATAATTTTCATATTCCGTGTAGGGATTTTTTAAAGATTTATTTATTCACTTTAAAGAGACAGAGAGAGAGCCAGTGCACACAAATTGGTGGGAGGGGGGTGCCCAGAGAGAAAGAATCTTCAAGCAGACTCCTCACTGAGCAATGGAGCCAGATGTGGGGCTTGATCTCAAGACCCACGAGATCATGGCTTGAACCAAAACCAAGAGCTGGACTTAACCAACCGAGCCATCCAGGTGCCTTTCCATGTAGACATATTTTTAATGAATGATACAATTAAAAATATTTATGTGCAAAAGAGCCAGAACAGCCTACACAATACTAAAGTAATATAAAATTGAAAGACTGACACTTCAGGCGCATGGGTGGCTCGGTGGGTTAAGCTTCTGCCTTCGGCTCAGGTCATGATCTCAGGGGCCTGGGATCGATCCCCACATTGGGCTCTCTGCTCAGCAGGGAGCCTGCTTCCTCCTCTCTCTCTGCCGGCCTCTCTGCCTACTTGTGGTCTCTCTCTCTCTTTCTCTGTTAAATAAATAAATAAGATCATTAAAAGAAAAAAAAAAAGAAAAGAAAGAAAGACTGACACTACACAACTTAAAGACTTACTGTAAAGCTACAGTTATCAAGATGCTGTGGTATTGACAATTAGATCAATGGAACAGAATGGAGAACTCCAAATAAGTACTGTCAATTGATCTTTGACAAAGAAGTTAAGACAATATAGTGGAGCAAAGATGGTCTCTTCAACAAGTGGTGCTAGAACAACTAGACATCTACAGGCAATAAAAATAATAAAATAATAAAATAATAATAATAATAATAAATATATAAATATATAAATATATATAATATAAATAATTTATAATATATATAATATATAAAACATTCATATATTTTATATATTTACATATAAATATAATAATAAAAAATAATCTAGACACAGATCTTACACTCTTCCCAAAACTTGACTCTAAATTGATTGTAGATCTAAATGGAAAACACCAAACTGTAAAACTCCTACAAGATGGCACAGGGCACAATCTTGGGTATGGTGATGACTTCTTAGTTATAACACCAAAGGCACAATCCATGAAAGAAAGAACTAAGAAGTTGCACTTCAGTAGAATTCAAAAATCTTACGCTCTACACAAGACAGTGTCATGAGAATGAGAAGATAAGTCACAGACTGGGAGAAAATATTTGCAAAAGTTTGCTAAAAGTCTGTGATACCAAATATGTGAAGAATTCTTAGAATTCAACAATAAGAAAACAAACCACCTGATTAAAAAAAAAATGGGCCAAAGACCTTAACTATCCCCCAAAATTCATATGTTGAAATCTAAACCCCAATGTGATAGTATTTGGTAGTATTTGGAGGTGGAACTTTGGGGAGGTGATCAGGTCATGATGATAGAGTCCTCATGAATGAAATTAATGCTCTTATAAAAGATTCCCCAGAGAACTCTCTTCCCTTTCTACCATGCAAGGACACAGTGAGAAGATGGCCATCTGACCAGCAAACTGGCTCTCAGAAAACACCAAATCTGGAGCCTTGGTCTTGGATTTCCAAGCTTCCAGAATTATATGAAATAATTGTTTGTCATTTAAGAAACCCAGTCTAATCCAGATGGCCAACAGACACATGAAAAAGTGCTCCATATCACTCGGCACCAGGGAAATACAAATCAAAACCACAATGAAATATTACCTCACACCAGTTAGAATGGCTAAAATTAACAAGTCAGGAAACAACAGATGTTGGAGAGGATGCGGAGAAAGGGGAACTCCCACACTGTTGGTGGGAAAGCAAGCTGGTGCAGCCACTCCAGAAAACAGCATGGAGGTTCCTGAAAAAGTTGAAAATAGAGCTACCCTGTGACCCAGCAATCACACTACCAGGTATTTACCCTAAAGATACAAATGTAGTGATCCGAAGGGGCATGTGCACCCGAATGTTTATAGCAGCAACGTCCACAATATTGTGTGTGTGTACACACACACACACACACACACACACACACACACGCACACACACAATGGAATACTATGCAGCCATCAAAATAAATGAAATCTTGCCATTTGCAATGACATGAATAGAACAGAGGGTATTATGCTGAGCGAAATAAGTCAGTCAGAGAAAGACAATTATCATAATTTGAGAGGCAGAGTGGGGGATTTGGGAGGTAGGGAAGGAAAAAATGAGACCAGATGGAATCGGGAGGGAGACAAACCATAAGAGACTCTTAATCTCAGAACAAACAGGGTTGATGGGGGAAGGGGGGATATGGAGAGGGTGATTGGGTTATGGACATTGGGGAGGATATGTGATATGGTGAGTGCTGTGAAGTGTGTAAGCCTGTCGATTCACAGACCTATACTCCTGGTGCAAATAATACATTATATGTTAATAAAAATAATTAATTTTAAAGAAAGGGGAAAAAAAACAGTCTACAATATTTTTCCTGTAGCAGCCTGAACAGACTGAAAGAAATATCATTTTAAAAGATATGCAGGGGCACCTGGGTGGCTCAGTGGGTTAAGCCTCTGCCTTAGGCTCAGGTCATGATCCCGAGGCCCTGGAATCGAGCCCTGCATTAGGCTCTCTGCTCAGCGTGGAACCTGCTTCCCCCTCTCCCTCTGCCTGCCTCTCTGCCTACTTGTGATCTCTGTCTGTCAAATAAATAAATAAAATCTTTTTAAAAAAATAAAAATAAAAAAATAGAAAGGTATGCAGATGGCAAATAAGCCTATGAAAGGATGCTTCCTATAATACTCATCAGGGAAATACAAATTAAAACAACAATAAAATGCCATTATTCCTTAAAATGGTCAAAATCCAGAACACTGAAAACACCAAATGCTGGTTATGATATGGAGCAACAGGCACTGTCATTCATTGCTGGAAGGAATGTAAAATGGTACAGCCACTTCAGAATAGGGCTTTGTGGTTTCTCATAACATTAAAACGTATTCTTACTATATGATCCAGCAATCACCCTGTTTTCCATTTACCCAAAGGAGTTAAAACCACACAAAAACCTGCACATAAATGTTTACAGCAGTTTTGCTCATGATTGCCAAAACCTGGAAGCCAACAAAATGTGCATCAGTAGGTGAATAGATAAATGTGGTACATCCAGACAATGGAATATTATTTAGGTCTGTAAAGAAATAAGCTATCAAGCATGGGAAGACATACAAGACCCTTAAATATGTCTCACTAAATGAAACTAATCTGAAATTTATATGCTGTATGATCCCAACTATATGACTTTCTGGGAAAGGCAAAGCCATAGAGACAGTAAAACAGGTCAGTTTTGGCAGAGGTCAACGCACTAGGGGGGAGAATGAACAGGCAGAATACAGAGGATTTTTTGGACAGTGAAAATACTCCATATGGTACCATAATGATAGATAGATGTCATTATGCAGTTGTGCAAAACCATACAATGTGCAAAACCAAAAATGAACTAAAATGTAAAATGTGAACATGGGTGATTATCCCTATCAAGGCAGGTTCAGGAGTTGTAACAAACGTACCCTCTAGTGGAGGATGTTGGTAATGGGGGCGTGCTATGCACGTGAGAGGGAAGGGAGTATATGGGAAATCTCTGCACCTCCCTTCAGTTTTGCTGTGAACCTTAAGTTGTCCTAAAAAATAGCCTTAAAAACTTTTTAAAAATCACAAAGGCCACAATTTGGGATACATATTTACATTTTTATATATTGTAAAATATTTTTTCAATGGCAGTTAATATAGGCATGTCACCAAAATTCTAATTTACTAAGTTAACACAAGAATCTTAGAAAATCAAATTATTTTCTGGGAAATGCATTCACATCTGCCAATATATGCACATAACTTTTTCAACAGTATATGTAGGTCTTAAATTGCAACAGAAAGTGCTAATTTACTTGGAATCCCATCAAATTTTGCTTTTTCATGTTATATGTGTGTATACATAAAATGAGGTGCACTTCATTTTTAAAGGACCATAAATTAATAAGTTTTGACTATGTTGAATTATATGTTTAGGTATTTGCACGTTGGGTGTACATTATATATTACATATAAATATGTTATAGATGATAGTAAGTATGACTATGGTAGTTCATATTTATTATCTATACAACACACATTCCCTTATTTACTCCAAAACATCCTCCTGAAAAAGGTACTATATTGCTTCTCTTTTGTAGTGCCCAAACTGAGGCACCAAAAGAATGTCACCCAGTTAACATATGGTAAAATCTGGACTTCATCCCAAGTATTATTAACAGCCATGCTCTTTACAACAATGCCACAATGCCACTTGATGTCAACATGAGTATCTCACTTGAGACAGTTTGAAATTATTCCTAAAATTCAATAGATGTTTAGAGTCTCATCATTTTTCTCTGACAAAACCCCTGACTAGTATTAAACATTATCTAACACCACTTTTGGTATTTAGATCTGTGATCTCACAGTTACCTTCACTCAGTAAGGAAACATTTTTCAGTCATCTTGGTATTATAGAAGTGTACTTCTAATCAATATTTAATAATAAATTTAACAAAAGAGTTGCAGTCATTAATTTGGAACTGATCATATATACAAGTGTTTGATATACTATAAATTTTTTAGTAAAAGAAATAACAAAATTATTATGGTTTTATGATCTCAGTTCTCTTGAGCCTTACTTATATATACATAGGATATTTATCATATTTTGGTCTATCAGTTGTTAAATATTTTCTACATTTGCATTTAAAAGTAATTAAATTAGGTAAACAAAGATAACAATCCCACAAAGTCTATATAATGATATAGAAAAATATATACTAATAGTGGGAACACAGAACACACATTGTATAAAATTTATATTATAGCTATTGAAAGTTGAAGACAAGATTATGAATAAATACTGGAATGAAAATATAAAAATACATGAAATTAATAAGGCTCAACTTATCAGTGAAATTAGTAAGGCCCAACTTATCAATGATTTTTACCAAAGATTGTACTTTTGCTGTTGTATCTAAAACTCATCACAAAACCCAGGTCACGGAGACTTACTCTTGTTTCGTTCTAGAAGTTTTAAAATTTTACATTTTACACGTAAGTCTGTAATCCATTTTGATTTAATTTTTGTGAAAATTGTAAGGTCTCTGAGTTTTTTTTCCCCCTCACCAAATGTTGTAAATATTATCATTTCTCCTTTGTGCCTTCATCAAAAATCAGTTTACTATATTTGTTTGAGTCTATTTTCAGGACTTTTGATTATTCTCCATTTATCTTTGTGTCTGTTTTTCAGCCATACCACACCATTTTGATTACTGTATCTTTATAATTACCCTTAAAATCAAGCTGATATCTCCAGTTTTTTCTTCTTTCTTAGTATTGTTTTGGCTATGCTAGGTATTTTGCCTTTCCACGTGAATTTTAAAGATAATTTGTTTTAGCTACAACTAGCTTATTGGGATTTTGTTTGAGATTACATTCAAACAATAGATCAAGATTTGACATCCTAATAATATTGAGTCTTCCATTCATGAATATGAATATCTCTCCATTTTATTTACATATGCTTTCATTTTCCTCAGCATTAATTTTTAGCAATTAGGTAAACATTAGGTAAAAACTAAGGAAATGTCAATAATGTATGGCCTTTACTTAATAACATATCGATATTGGTTCATTAATCTTGGCAAATGTACCATTATAATGTCAGATGTTAATAATAGGTAAATTGTGTTGGGGCATAATGGAACTCTGTACTATCTTTGCCATTTTTTCTGTATATCTAAAACTATACTAAAATTAAGAGTTTATATAAATAGGGAAACTATTGTCATAGTAATTGTATTGGGTAATTTTTTTCTATGAGTTTTTAAAGCTATTGTCATTAAATGTATATATTCAAAATGACTTTAATATTATAGTTTGGAAAGTCATATAAATTACACAAATATTTCTCTTTGTTCTTAAACATTATAGTGAATTTATATTATAATATTTTATGTACTAATCTATGTGATGATATTAAATGCCAACTAAATCTTACCTCATTAGCCTAAAGTACTAGAAAAACCTTCTAAAAAGTTATGGTTGTTCTAGGAATAATTTACAAACTAAGAGAATGTGGATAAATAATATCTAAGCATTTTCTGAAAGGAAATACATTTATTATTCTATTCTTAAATGCTAAATGACTATTAAGTATTTTTCTGTTTTGTTTTTAAAGTATAACTTCACTCCTTACATTACAAACTGCAAAAGTCATCTAAGAGAATGAATTTGCTAAATATAAAAATATGCAGAGCTCTTTGGGGGAGGTGGAATAGTTTCCTGTGGCTACAATAACAAATTGCCACAAACTTGGCTTAGAACTCATTCTCTCACATTCTGAAGACTAGAAGTTCAACTTCAGGTTCTAGAACATAAATCACAAGGTATCAGTAGGGCAGCAGTATTTCTCTGTGGTGTAAGAATTTGTTTCTTGATTCTGTTGGCTTTGAGCGACTGACTGTCTGCATTTCTTTCTTGTGGTCACATAACTCCAGTCTGTGCCTTATGATCACATTGCCTTCTCTTCTGTGTATGTCTGATTTCTCTCTTATAAAGATACTTATGATTGGGTTTAGGGCCTATCTGGATAATCCAGGGTGATTTTCCCTTTGTCAGGATCCCTAATCACATCTGCAAAGACTCTTTTTTCTTGTATAGTAACATTTACCTTAATATTTTTGGGTGATCATTTTTTAACCTCTGCAGAGGGCAAGGAGGACACTTTTCATTGTGGGTACTTATTTAACAAAACAAAGATGGCCTAGTGGTTCTATAAAGTTTAAGCAGCCATATTTCTGGGATATCTAGCAACTGAATAAAAACATCTAAGTACCTGCATGATAAATCTGCCTCTATCTCTGTGGTTCTAAGAATGCCACAAACATGGGCGGGGGGAAATACGTGAAGGTGTGTTTTTGGGGGGAGTGCAGAAGGTGAGATGGAGGGATAGGAGGCTCTGCTCTTACTAATAAATGGAATTTATTTATAAGTCAGACACCTAGTTAAATCATAGGCTGACTGAATAATAGCAGAAAAATAGCTCACCTAACCAAACTTTTTCATTTACCACAAGGAAATGAATATGGAGATGTGGATAATTATCTAATATCACCTACATAATTAATGATAGAGCAAAAATTAAAACCCAGGTTTTATACTATTTTTGTTCCAGAATAAATAAGAAACGGTTCTGAGAAATTACATCATTTGTTTTAGATCACACAATTTGTAAGCTACAAAGCCAGAACAATCCAGATTCTCTGTAAAAATGTACCTAGTCATGTCTAGAAATCTCTTTATTTCTCAGTCCTATTGCCCTTAGATATAATTACTGATAAATTTACTTTTATCAGTAACTCATTGTATTATGTTTGTTTTGTTTACTTACCTATTTCCCTTCCAAGACTTGACTATTTGATATGGCTTTATTTATTCCTTAATCCTCAACCTTTGTGGACATTTAGCTTCTCCTTTTTCCCTCTCTCCTTCTGTTTACCCATTTATGCATATATGAGCATCATAGAAGAGAATTAAATCTAACATTCGGTTTTTGCTACAACTTTTTCAGTTTGAGCTAAACTCAACTTTCCCATAGGCAACCTGAAAGAAAGAATTGCAAATGAAGCCTTGAAATACATACACATATACACATACACATACATATATAGCAATGTATATAACATACACATATATAACAATTAATGAAGATATATCCATATTTATGCGAATGTGTGTATATATCTATGTGTCTGCATACATATACACACATTAACCACATTAATGGTGGTTAAGTGACTCAGAAAATAGCACTGAGATCTTATGTTCACAAGGCATTAATGTTAAAAAAAAAAAAAAAAAAGCAAGTGGGTCACCTGGCTGGCTCAGTTGGTTAAGCATCTGCCTTCGACTCAGGTCATGATCTCAAGGTCCTGGAATGGAGCCTCATATTGGGCTCCCCACTCAGTGGGGATCGCTTCTCCCTCTCCCTTTGCCTTCAGCTCCCCCTGCTTGTGCTTTCTCTATCTGTCAAATAAATAAATAAATAAAATCTTAAAAAAAAAAAAAAGAGCGGGAAAAGAGGAAAGCATGTACTAATGGACTATTTTTTTAGTAGTTTTCTTTTACTACCATAACAAATTGCCACAAATTTAGTGGCTTAAAATAAAATACCTTTATTATTTTATACTTCTATAGATCAGAAATTTGACATGAGACTCATTGGTCTAAAATCAAGATATATGCAGGATTATGTTCCTTTTTGGAGGTATTAAGAGAATTCATTTCCCTGTATTTTCCAGCTTCTAGAAGTTATCCATTCTTTGGCTGCTGAGTCACTTCCATCTTCCAAAACCAGCAGTGGCCAGTTGAGCCTTTCTTCCATTATATTTTTTTGATCCTGACTCTTCTTTTGCCTGCACTTTTATTTTTAAAAAGCCTTGTAATTACATTGGGCCCACCTAGATAATCTTTAAAATTTTCACATCAGTAGATTAGCAACTTTAATTTCCTTTTGTCATCTAATCTAAGATATTCATAGATTCTATGCATTTTATTGTGGACATTGTTGGACCCATTATTTCACTGAGCACACCCATCATGCTTCAGTTTCCTGGAAGTTACTCTCAGAAACAATAGCTGTTATTTATATTGATGCACAAAAGCATCCATAAAATGTTGGAAGTGTACTGTGCTTGTTTAATTTCCAAAACACGATGGCAGTCATTAAAGGCTGATACTACATGTTTCCAATAGACTACAGAAAACAACTCCTTCATTTATAATGATGAATTTGAAAAGTGTTAACCAGATTTTTGGATGATAATGGATCCTATGTAATATATCACAGCATTTGAGGAAATGTTTATAAATCCATATCATCAAATATTTTGTTTTGGATTTAACTTTTTACTAACTTGACAGAGTGATTTATTTTTTTGAAATTTAGATAAGGAACACTAATAAAGTGCTTATCTTGAACCATAAAATACATTCAGCAATACTTCATGATCATTTTGATAAGAATAATTCATAATTTACTCATCATATTATCTATCCTAATACTGCCCTTTTTACTTTGACTTATGGCATCTTATTGTCATTATGAATATCGCTTAAAAACTCAATCTTTTTTCAAAATCATTTGTTTCAAGTCTAGAATGATTTGATATTTTGAAGCATTTATATTTGTCTCTCATTAAAACTTTACATCCAGATGTGTATATGAAGTTATAAAGATCAGCATTTGCTAAGTAAGAACTTTAAAAATATTCTTTGGTTTGTTTTTAGTGTAAGAGCTAGGTAGCTTAACAGATAAAATGTTACCAGAATTTTTCCTTTAATTAGTTTATTGATAGTAGTAAAGTTCTCAAATTGATTTTTTAAAAGATTTTATTTTAAAGATTTATTTATTTGTTTATTTTAGAGAGGGACAGAGAGAGCAAACATTAGCAGGTGGAGGGGCACAGGGAGAGGGAGAGAGAATCTCAAGCCGACTCCATGCTCAGTGGGGAGCCTGACAAAGGGTCAGTCCCATGACCCTGAGATAATGACCTGAGTTGAAATCAAGAGTCAGATGCTTAACCAACTGAGCCACCCAGGTGCCCCTAAAGATTTTATTTTTAATAATCTCTACACCCAATGTGGTGCTTGAACTCACAGGTTCCAACATCAAGACTAGCATGTTCTACTGACAGACAGCCAGTCACTCCTCAAATTGATTTTTTTTTTGAGCTTTAAATTATTTTTGCTCTGAATTCTTGCAGTAAATATTTTAAAAGTGAATGAAATTTATTATAAAGTAGCTGTAAGATACTTTTGATTATAGAATATCCCATTTCAATGTTCTTGTGGAAAAAATACATGAAAATCTATTTCATCAATCATTGTTTTTTTAATTCACCCTTTATTGATTCAAACCTATTGAATCAGAGTGAGACCACTTAATAAATTACTTCTCTTAATAGCATCCAGTGAATGATTCAGACAAAATAATAGATTAAAATATCTTAACGAACACCATAATTTTCATGTATAATTCTTGCTAAGTCAAACATGTCAAAATTATTTTTCTTCCATAAACTAATCAAAGTGTGAGACATCCTTAGTCTTCAGAAGTTAATGTTACCAAAAAAACCCTCTTCTAATAAGGAATCTCACTTTTTAAGTTCTCTAGATTCTAATCTTAAAAGCATGGCTACCAGTTAGAGTATTTTTATTTGTTTCTTTTTGTTTTTGTTTCAAAATCAGAGTATTTGAAAACTCATTTTAACTTTTTAAAAATTAGTCTTAATGATGAGAAATTTGATCAATGATCTATGAAGATTGTACCAGCCTACAAAATATAATTTTTCTTAAATTGAATATTAAATTATATTTAATTTTTATTAAATTAAATTAAAATGCTCCATTATTTGACAAGACAATACAATGTTCTGTGTCATGCCATGAATTATATGAGTATACTTGTTAGTATAAATTTTCTGGCAATGGTAATAAAGAATTCTATCATTCATTGTATTGCTAGAGAGAATAATCGTTTCTTATTTATACTAACACAGCATTTCCATTACTTCTCACAAAAGCCTTGGCAATGCTTCAAAATGAATGTTATTACAAAATATTCTATTACAACATGGTAAATATATAACTTTCTTTTCCATTATGTCCACAGTTCTCCAAAGAGGACTTTACTTTGATTATGCTGATCTACTGTCAAATGAGAAAAACCGACTTTCAGATTTTGCCTTACTGAAAGTATGAATGGGTTTTTTTCCTGGAAGTCCTCTCATACACCAGATTGCATTGTCACATTGCAGACTTTGTTACTGACTTCTCTTTGTTTTCACTTCAACACTTGAATGTAAAGCTTCTTTGCTTTACATCTACTATCTAGATATAAGGTAATATGTTTAGAAGTCAAAGATAAAAATTAATGTGTATTAAATATTTTAGTAAAAATTTAAGCATCTGAAGCTCATTTATCTTTAATTTAACAAGAGAGTGTCATAAAAGTAACAACTTATTGAGGAGTTTAGTACTGATGAGTATTGGTGGGCTAATACTTGACAGTGCTCTCTTAATATTCATTAATATCAATGAGTGTTGGAATAATATAAGTTTTTCCTAAAACACATTTAAAATGTTAATTAATTATAAAAAACAAAGATTGTAAAAGGTTTCTGCCTATAGCAGTTATTACAGATAACTGCTATAAAGTACATTTATATGAAATAGTATGAAATTTCATGATATTAATATTATATACAATTTTTATTTTCTTACTCAGTTTTTAATAGATCTATCAAATTGCATAAATATGTTATTAAAAATTAATCATTTTGTGTGTGTATTAGAAAGGGATAGGGTGGCTAAATGTAAACAAGGATTAACAAAATATTTGAGTACATATGCTTTATATAAGAATCATAAAATCTGTAACATGTATTTTCTTCATTATGCTTTGTAGCATGCACATGGGGATAGAATAACTAAGATATTCAGTATCTTGGCTCTTTGAACTTACCATTTAGTTTTTCTCATATTGGAATTTTCATTCTTAACTTCCTTTATTCCTACACCTTCCTCTTTTTCACTCTAAGTTTTTCTTGTTCTTCAAGATAATTTTTAGTAATTTGATTCTCTTTCCCCATCACTCAGTCATTTAGACATCTACATATGTTACAGGATGTTCACATCAGTTTTGAAAGGTGAGTAAAGCAAGTAGGTGTTCTCGTAGGTCCACTGAAGTAATGACATTGTGCCATACTTGCCATTTTGACAGTCTTCGATCTTGAGTCATTTCCATTATCAACTTTCTCCATTCTCCTTCTGAAGTTATTAACTCCATATTTCTTTGAGAATGACTTCACCCTTTTCCTTCCTTTTTAAAAAATGGAGTTAAACATCTTATTACACATACAGAAAAGCAAGAGCTGGTGTCAGCTCCCTGCATCCCTAGTTCCACAGAATGACACAAAACCAGATACATCAGGTGACAGGTCATTTTATCATTTAGTTCTCAGCTCTATATTACAGCCCAATAGTTTTATACCCCAAAGGGAACGGGACAGAAAGGGAAGTGGAAATGGAAGGGAAGTATCCTTGTGGCAGCCTTCCATAGGTAGAGTGCTTACACAAGATAGGAAGATGACATACATTGCTCCCACCATGTTCCAGGGACAGTCGTGGAACATTGTATCAAGACTTGGATCAGTGGTTAAGCTTTGCCTATGTCTGCCCTATGTGGAGATAGGCAAGGTTTCCCAGGCTTCATGACGGATCTGTTCTCCTGTACTTACACAGCAGTTATTACTCTTTATTTTCTGTTTTCAGTCCAAGGCTAGGCTTTCATTATTTCCTCATTATACCTAGTGTTGTTTCCCTAGAAACTCCCATAACTAAAAATTCCCTCCAATTTCGGACCATCCTTCCTGTTCACTCTAGGGCTAGCTATATAGAGATTAAATCTAAGGGTAAAATTTATCTGGTCCAAATCTATTTAATGGTTTTCCATTGCTTTTGGAATGAAGTAACAGCCACATTTTTTAAGGATTTCACAATCTTGCCCCAAAGCATTTTTCTAATCATTTCCCAATAATTTAATCTGATTGATTCACCATTTCCTGAGTATTCAGTGTAACTTGCCCTTATACTTCTCAGCCTAGAGCAGTTTTGTATGTCAATATTCTCTCCAGCAACAAATATGCATTGCAAATGATTCCTTCCTCACCATTCCTTCTCAGTATATTAGAGGAAACTTTCCTACTTTTTACTTCCAGAGGTCTAGTTATTTCCTTCTTGCAATATATTGTTTCTTGCTTGTCTTATTGATATTTTCATAGGTGACATGTATCTCTACTGTATAAAATATAAGAGTCATGTTACATTTTATTTCCTTCTTGTTCCTAGTATGTAGGCTATACTCAGTAAAATGTGCTCAATGAATTCCAGTGATTTACTATCAGTTCCAAATTCAGGCAGTATCTGTCACTTTTGTTAGTTGAACTCCATCCACATACAAGATCAAGAAAACAATTCTTATTAGATAACTAACTTACAGAGAGACGTTATGTAGTATTCATTAACTACATTTTATAACCAGCGCATCTGGATGGCTCAGCTGGTTAACCATCTGCCTTCAGGTCAGGTCATGATCCCAGGGTCCTGGGATTCAGCCCACCGTTGGGCCCTCTGCTCAGCGGGATTCCTGCTTCTCCTTCTCCCTCTGCTGCTTCCCCTACTTGCACTCCCTCTTCGTCTGTCCCCCTGTCAAATAAATAAGTAAAATCTTTAGAGCGATCACAAGTAGGCAGAGTGGGAGACAGCGGGCTAGGGAAAAGCAGGCTCCCTGCTGAGCAGAGCCTGATGCAGGCCTGGATCCCAGTACCCTGGGCTCATAACCTGACCTGAAAGCAGATGTTTAACCCACAGAGCCACCCAGGCACACCATAAATAAAATCTTCAAAACACACACACACACACACACACACACACACACACACACACACACACAAAACAACCTGCATCACAGTTGCTGATTCACCCATAATTTACATCTTTTCTTCACTCAAAGTTGGTAATAGTAGAAGCACTGGTTCTATAGTTATGGTTTGAAATTGTTATGGTTTGAAACTACAACAATGATGGATCCAGGACATGTATCTGCAACTGATATATTAGCAATTCTTACTCTAATAAGTAATTCCAATATCATTTAGGTTCCCCTGGCGTTTATTGTAAGATCATGTTGGGAAGTTGACATGAACAAGGAAAAATAGATAGGGAAAAAGGGACAGATAGGGAATAGGATACCCTACAGACATACCTCAGAGATACTGTGGATTTGGTTCCAGACCATTGCAGTGAAATGATTATTGCAATGAAGTGAAGCAAATGAATTATTTTGGTTTCCACATGCATATAAAAGTTATGTTTATACTATATTATGGTCTATTAAGTATGCATTATGTCTAAAATGTTTATGCCTTAATTAAAAATATTTTATTGCTTAAAAATGCTAATTATCATCTGAGCTTTCAGAGAGATGTAGTCTTTTTGCTGGTGGAAGGTCTTGCCTCAATGTTGATGGCTGCTGACTGACCAGGATGGTGGTTGCTAAAGGTTAGGGTGGCTATGGCAATTTCTGAAAAATAAGACTGCAGTGAAGTTCGCCACATCAATTGACTTTTCCTTTCACAATTATTCTGCAGCATGTGATGCTTCTTGATAACATTTTAGCCACAGTAGAACTTTTTTTTTCAAATTTGAAGTCAGTCATCTGAAACCCTGCTACTGCCTCATCTACTAAGTTTATGAAATATTCTAAATCCTTTGTTGACATTTCATCAATCCTTTTTTTTTTTTTTTAAAGAAGGAGAAGGCCTTTTTTTTTCTTTAAGATTATATTTATTCATTTGAGAGAGGGACAGAGAGAGAATGAGGAGTAGGGGAGGCAGAGGGAGAAATAGACTCACCGCTGAGCAATGAGGGCCTCAATCTCAGGACTCTGGGATCATGACTTGAGCCGAAGGCAGACACTTAACCAACTGAGCCACCCAGGCGCCACAACCATGACAACAGTCTTCACAATATCTTCACCATGAGTAGATTCCATCTCAAGAAATCACTTTCTTTGCTCATCCTTAAGAAACAACTTCTTAAAACTTTATCATGGGATTGCAGTAACTCAGTCACATCTTCAGGCTTTACTTCTAATTTTAGTTCACTTGGTGTTTCCACCTTATCTACATTTAGAGAGTTGAGTCCCTTCAACTCTTGAACCTTTCAAAGTCATCTATGAAGGTTGGAATCTGCTTCTTCCGAACTTCTGTTCATGTTGATCTTTATACCTCTTCCCATGAGTCATGAAAATTTCTACATGAGGAAGCCTAATCTCAAAAAGATAATTTATTTTTCCAAAGACACATCACTGAGAAATAACATGATCCAGTGCCTAATTCCAACTTACTGATTTTGTCCTTCATAATATTTTCCCTTAAATTTTTGAAATTTTACAAAAAAATATAAACAATAAAGAAATTTATTTAATAAGGAATATCAATTGATAAATCTGTATCACTAGATAAATTAAAGTACTAACTTAGATACAAAGTTTAAGAGAATATGAACTCTGTGCTGAGAGAACAATATAAAATACCATTTCCTACTTTAGAAGCTTAGTTTTTCTTTCAACTGTGTCTATCTCCATGCCTTTTTTAAAGTTGACTTTAAAAATTATGAAAATAGAGAACAAGTTAGTGGTTGCAAGGGATTAGAGACATGGTGGAGAGGAAGGAGGTGGATATGGCTACAAAAGTACAACAGAAGGGATATTGGTGGTGATGGAACTGTTTGGTATCTTGACTATAATGTAAAACTAGTGCAGGTCATTGACATTTTTGGAAACTTGGTAAAGGCTACATGGAGACTTTATTACTTTTTTGTAATTTCATATGGATACAATGATCTCAAAATGAAATTTTTAATTAAAAATTGCATCTTTAGGGGTGCCTGGGTGGCTCAGTGGGTTAAGCCTCTGCTTTCGGCTTAGGTCATGATCTCAGGGTTCTGGGATCGAGCCCCGCATCGGTCTCTCTGCTCAGCAGGAAGCCTGCTTCCCCTTCTTTCTCTGCCTGCCTCTCTGCCTACTTGTGATCTCTCTTTGACAAATAAATAAATAAAATCTTTAAAAACAAATAAAAATTGCATCTTTTTTAAACATAGTACCATTTTAAAGTTTTGCCACTTCGAGAATATGCTTTAATTGAAGTGACCAAAAATTTTACTCAGAGTATGAAAATTACTATGAGTATAAAATGTTTAGGATAAATACTGAATTTATTTATGGAGGTCAAGAAAGCTATAGTGAAAAACATAGTTTGATTTGTTGGGATAGTGTAGTGTGTTATAATAGGAAGCCTGATATTCTTAGTACCAGTTTAGGATTTCCTATTTTCTTTTTCATTTACCCATTGCTTTAAATCACATAATCCTGATGTTAGTCATTCTATATCATTTCTTAGGTCAGGTGTGTATTTAGTTGCTTTAGTGTGCATATAAATAGCAATATTGTTTTAATTTTTTTTTTATTATTTTCTTGTTCTGCTCTAAGCCCAGGACAAAGTCAAAGAAATTATGATGATATTTCTGCAATATATCTATATTATAATTTAATTCTTACTATTAAAATGTTATTCCTGGCATTCTTATAACACTATTTGACCATTAGAACATCCTCCAGGCCTAACTGAGTTCTGTAAAATGTGAGTGTGGGAATGGGTGATATTTATTACCCCATCTTAATCTAAATGTTAGGACTTCTAAGTTAAGTTCTTGTGTAATTTCTCAGATGCATTAGGCTTCTCAGAGTGAAAGCTGCCAACGTGCACCAAACAGATAATATCACACATAAATGATAAGAAACACTCCTGGATTAGATTTAGTTGGAGAGAACTGAGATGCATAGTTAAAGCCTCTTATATACTAAAATGTTGTAATTATTTGAATTATAAGTTACCTATGATATCTTGGTAGCAATTACTGTGGATTGTAACATGATATTTATATTTTTACAGAGAACTAGGAGGAACATCCCAGAATTGCATAGCTAAACCTTTTATTTGTTCATTTATGTATCTATTTTATATGTCCAAATACAAAAGTAGAAGTATTACTTACTGTTTGGCTATGTTTTATTTGTAAGCCTGAACATTTTCATCATTGTATATGGAGAGGGAAAGAACCATGAAGAACAATATGTCTTCATTCAGAATCTAGAAATAGTTGTTTTCTGATGGAAAAAAGAAGCACATTTTGGAGAAAGGAGATGTATAATAAATTTTGAAGAAGGAGTTCTCATTCATATTTCTAAGGTGTAAAATCCCTTTGCCACCTTATTCATTCAGAATGGTTTTGAAGATCTACTCAGTCTTTGGCTACTTCAGATTAGGTCTTTTCCATGTCAAGTAGTTACCTGCTGAAATGATTCCTTTCTCATTCTTTATTGTTTCATTTTTTTTTCCTCTTTTCAGTGTGTCTCATGTCCAAAGCTCTTTGAACTCTTTACAAAGCTTCATATAATATTACTACCCAATTTATGCTCTCTTCACTTCAACCATTTTACGAATAACAAGACAGAATAAAGCTTCTTCCTCAGGTTTAGATATTGATCTTTTTTCTGCCAAGAATGCTATTTATTCCAGATATACAACTCTTAGAATAACTTCCTTCCTAGACAATGATAATCTACAAGGCATAAAGATCAATATCAATTATCTCAATTCAGAAGTGAATAGTAAATCAGTAAGCCTTAAAACATAAATGAAGTGGGGGAACCTATCTAAGCCTTTAAAGACAATTGAAGAAATTGGGAATGAAAAATGTAAGGGAATTATTTATTATGTACTCAGAATGTTTTCTTTTCTTGATTAATTGTTCTCTGTGTATCTGTGTGTTTGGGTCTGTGAATAATGAGAAATATATAAAACAGCAGATAGTTATAGTCACAGAAATACCACAGTTTACTGTTGAAAAGTAAAGACATTTTAAAAATAACTTAAATGGTAAACATGGCAATATCATTAAGCATTTTAAACAAAGAAACTGATTTTTTGTTTCATTTTGTCTATAGCCAATCTTATTCTCATAGAATAAACATTCTATTTTTATAGAATGCCTAACTCTATGAGAGTAAAATTACCCAAAATATGAACAATTACCTAATTTTGTCCACATATATTTTATTTGCAAATTTTTTTTTATTTTAATTCCAGTTAGTTAACATACAGTGTAATATTAGTTTCAGGTGTACAATATAGTGATTCAGCACTTACATACAATACCCCGTGCTCATCACAAGCGTGCTCCTTAATCCTCATCACCTATTTAACCCATCACCCCACCCACCTGCCCTCTGGTAACCATCAGTCTTTTCTCTATATTTAAAGGTCTGTTTCTTGATTTGCCCCTCTCTCTCCTTTTTTTCCTTTTGCTCATTTTGTTTTGGTTCTTAAATTCTACAGATGAGTGAAATCATATGATATTGGTCTTTCTCTGACTGACTTATTTCACTTAGCATAATACTCTTTAGCTCCATCCATGTTGTTGCAAATGACAAGATTTTTTTTTTTTTAATGGTCGAGTAACATTCCTTTGTATATATATGTCACATCTTCTTTTTCCATTCATCAGTTTATTGTCACTTAGGCTATTTTCATAATTTGTCTATTATAGATCCTACTGCCATACACAGGGTGCATATATCCCTTTCAATTAGTATCTTTTATTCTTTGGATAAATGTGTAGTAGTGCAATTGCTGGATGGTGGTGTAGTTCTATTTTTAACTTTTTGAGGAACCTCCGTATTGTTTTCCAGAGTGGCTTCTCCAGTTTGCATTCCCACCAACAGTGTACATCCTCACCAATATCTTTTGTTTCTTGTGTTGTTGACTTAAGCCATTCTGACAGGTGTGAGGTCATATCTCATTGTAGTTTTGATTTTTATTTCCCTTATGATCAGTGATGTTGTGCATTGTTTCATGTGCCTGTTGGCTGTCTACATGTCTTCTTTGGAAAAATGTCTATTGATGTCTTCTGCGCATTCTTAAATTGGATTATTTGTTTTTTGGCTGTTGAGTTTTATCAGTTCTTTATATATTTTGGATACCAACCTTTTTTTTTTTTTTCAGATAAGTCATTTACAAATATCTTCTCCCATTCTGTAAGTTGCCTTTTAGTTTTGTTGATCATTTTCTTCACTATGCAGATGCTTTAAAAAAGAAAAGATTTTATTTATTTATTTCAGAGAGAGAAAGGGTACAGGCAGGGTGAGAAGAAAGGCAGAGGGAGAGGGAAAGAAGTCTCTCCTCTGAGCAGGGAGCCTGATGCGGGGCTGGATCCAAGGACCCTGAGACCACAACGTGAGCCAAAGGCTGATGTTTAACGAAATGAGCCACCCAGGTGCCCTGCAGATACTTTTTATTTTAATGAAGTCCCAGTAGTTTATTTTTGCTTCTCTTCCCCATACTCAAGATAACTAACTAGAAAGAAGTTGCTACAGCCTATGTCAGAGAGGTTACCGCCAGTTCTCCTCTAGGATTTTATGGTTTCAGGTCTCACATTTAGTTCTTTAATCCAGTTTTGAATTTGTTTTTGTGTATGGTATAAGAAAGTGATGTAGTTTCGTTCTGCTGCATGTAGAACGTTCTGTCCAGTTTTCCCAACACCTCTTATTGAAGAGCCTTGCTCTTTCCTTTGGATATTCTTTCCTACTTTGTTGAATATTAATTGACCATATAGTTCTAGGATCATTTCTAGGATTTCTGTTCAGTTCCATTGATCTATTTGTTTTTGTGCCAGTACTATTCTGTCATGATCCCTACAACTTTGTAACATAACCTGAAGTCTGGAATTGTGACATGTCCAGCTTTGCTTTTCTTTTTCAAGATTGCTTTGGCAATTTGGGGCCTTTTGTGGCCCCATACAAATTTTAGCATTTTTTTTTCTAGTTTTGTGAAAAATGTTGTTGGTATTTTGATAGGGATTGCTTTAAGTAGGTTGCTTTCGGTAGTAGAGACCTTTAACAATATTCATTCTTCCAATATCCTCTCTCTCTAAAAGTCTTTATTATTTTGCCTTTAAAATATATTTCCAAGTGTCTGGCCAAAATTGTACTGATCTGATTGAAATTATAGTTGGAACAGTGTAACTTTGTAATAGAAAGAGCCAATGGCATGAAAACTATTGTTGAATTTAAAAATCTGTGCTTATATTTACTATTTTGAAATAGGGCAAGATGCAAATCCAACTTGATTCAAGTTCTCTTGTAATTAAATTTAAGTTTTACTGGATGTCAGGTATTATAAACTCAGTTTCTCTGGAAATGCAACCCTGTTTACCAACTAATGAGTCATTGAGTTAAGTAAAAGTAACAAACTCCTTTCTTCTTTGTAGACTATTAAAAGTGATAATTTGAGGAAACTTCCTGATATTATGAAATTTGAGAGCACCTATTTATATGATACAGATTAATTACAGAATACTAGAGGCAGCATTTTCCAAATGTGAAACTGTAGATAGTTTAACCATATTCACAGCTGAAAATTAATATTACCTAGAGCTCATACTGTTGTAATCATATTGAACTTGCTACTCTAAGAATGGTTTAAAGGATTTGCATAGTTTCCTGAATAGAAGATACAGGAAATCCTTGTTATTCATCACCGAACTTGGTACCCCCCCAAAAAATTTTTTAAAAATATAAGTAGGGAATTTACTGAGTTAAAAAAAAAGTGTTTTTAACATTACATTTTTTTGAGCAAAGGTAACATTTAACATGGTTTCTTAAGCCCTTTGGGCCACTTCCAGAACTTTTCAGTTTGATCAAATTCCTGCCACCTGACAAAATGCCATGGTCCCTGACCAGATTAACCATATCTGCTTTATAAATATCCTCTGTACAAACAAATTTTATTGCTAATGATCAATTACTGATTTAAGTTTGTTTTTTTTCCTCAGATACCTTTCTTCAAATCCCATTTGTTTCATCTTCCTTCTAACACAACCCTCTGAATAAATATGTTGTAGTGACCACAGATTGTTATAGCACATCAGACCCTGCTTTCTCATTCTTGCTTCCTTGATTAAACCATGAGTGAAACTTTATTTTACAGCAACTGCCTGACTAGCCAACTAACCAGGTGCTCTTGGCTCTTATATTTAAGTGATTAGATTTTGAAATAAACATACTCATCAAGTATTTACTGGAATATTAAGCATATTAAGGTTGTACTTCAGTGCTTCCTGGCCCAATAACCTTTCTTCCAGACCAGTTATTGAATTTGTAATCTTTCCTGGCCTCCATAAAAGAGAACCTACATATCTAAGCCATCTAAAATAGTTATTATTTGCCCTGAAAATAAAACCTTTAAGTCTGTTGTGCTTCCTTTTGACTAGCCTTAACTGATAGTTTTGCAAATAAGGCCCCAAGTATAGGTTTGGGGGTCGATATACTCCATAAGCTACACACCCTCATTCATCCTTATTTGATTTTTCACAGGTGCTCTCTCTCACACCTGGGCATTTTCTTGTGGTTCAGGAACAGTCGGGGAGAATGACTACCAAATGGGGACTTGAAAATAAAATTGGGCTTTAAACTATTACCTGTCTTCTTTTGTGTCTGATGTCTTCTTTCATCTCCTAGTGTTGTCATTGCCACAGAATAAGAAGCAAAATACCGGTGTGCATGTCTGAAAAATTACTTCAGGGCAAAAATTAAACAGATCAATGAAAAGAAAGACACCTTGGACAAGATTATTAGATTTGATTAAATATACTAAATTGTTTAACACTATTTTGTGAAATTTAACTTAATTAAAGGTATTTCTTTTATCATCACATTTAAAAAGTAAAAAAAAAATGTCATGGGTACTTTTAATGAAATAATATTAAATCAGAAGACAGAAAATCTTTAAAATCTAATTGGTCACTAGTAAAGCTTGCTGTCTTTCATTATAGGTAATACATTTCCTTTAAGTTCCTCCTTATCTCCTACATGTAAGATGCTCAGTTGCTCTTTAACTGCCATACAAAGGGACAAATTATTTCTGTCATATTAGAAAACTAGAAGCAACCATTTCTTATTTGCCAGCCCTCACAATTCAGCTTTCATTCACGAATATTTCCCAATTTTTTTTCCAACCTGTCTCAGCTGTTGGCTCTGTTCCCACTCCAGTTATTTGTCTTTTGAATAACTGATATAACATTCTAATAAATAACCGTACCTCTGTTTTTGCTCTCTTTTTGCTTTCAGGTCGGCCATTGTGCCATTGTCGGTCATGATATTTCACATACATAAATGCTGTTCAGCTTGAAAGTCTCAGTGGTTTACAATAGTGTTAAATAAAACCCTTTGAGTCTCCAGGAAGGTTTCCATGGTTTGATTTCTTCCTATATCAATCAGTCATACCTTTCTGTCTATCCTTTACAGTCCACGACTCAATTATATTAAACATTTGAAGGTTGCCTAATAATGTAAGTTAATATTTGGTTCCATTTCTTTGGTGTTACTCCTAGTACCTAGAATAGTTTATCCCTTTTCTTGTCCTAGAGAATTCCTTTTCATTCTTTATGACTCAGTTTTGTCAGAAAATGATTCCATCATTTTGGTTTTTAAGTGCTTCTCTTCTTAGTTCCACAGGGACCCCGCACAAGTTTTTTGTCACGTATTTACACTGAAATAATACTGTCATGTTTATTTTCAGTTGTTTGAAGGTACGCATCATATCTCAAGGCTTAGTACAAGGTTTAGTATCTTAGGGCTTAGTATGGTGTTTAGCATATAGTAGGCACTAGTCAAAGAGTACCAGTACACTAGAAAATAAATTTCTAAGAAGTTAGCACCATGCATGTCTCATCCTGATAAATTTCTTGCAGATGTTTAGTGCTTAGTATAGTGAGTGCTTATTAATCTTTATTGAGTGAATGAATGCCTGAATGAATGAATGAACTTCATCCCATTTGTTTTATATTCTTCTGGGTCCCATTATTAGGGATGTCTCTGACTAAAGATTTTCCACAACTTTTTCTTTTTTTTTAAGTTTTAATACACACCAGCATAGGATATTTAGTTTAAATATGCTATAATTTTAAATAGATATCAGATCATTATGCATACAAAATAATATTAATTATAGCAACAGAAGAACATTCATAGCTCATAAAAATTATTATATTAGAACTTTGTCTCCCAGAGTCATTACACAGTAATTTTATGTATGTTGTCCTGGGTAGGCTAACACACACATATATTTATAAGAAGACATACAGCATTTGCTGAATTTCCACTTTTTTTCTCTTTGTCTCTGTTTCACAAGTATTTGAAATCATAAAACAAAACTTAACATTACTACATGTATGATAGAGAAGCCAAGCTCTCTAGAATGATATTGTCCACATACCATTGAAAGAACAATTTAATATTAATTATTAATTTGAGGCTTATTAATACAAGAAGTTGCTACTAAAATGTGGTATACTTGATACCGCATAATTCTATGTTTCTTCCCCCATGTTGCTAGTTATTATTGAGTTTGACAATGCAAGAAAATTAAGATTTCAAACAGAGCAAAAGTGATACAGAAAAATATCTAATCATACCAAAAATAATAGCTAAATGTTTTGAAGATAAACTGAATTTCTGAATGATCCATACTTTTGCAAAAAATTGAGTAGTTGGGAAAATATATACTAGCCATATGCTACTGGTTACTCTCTTCATTATCTTCTTAGATATTACCTGCAAGCAAATGTAACATCAGGCAGATCAGATTGGGAAAGTTGTTTTCACTGTCTTATCCACATTCTTCTTTCTCCTTGGAGGGCACCACACCAATTCCCTATCTCTTTCTGTATATGAGTTTAAATACATTTCTCACTCCAGAGTTGGCCATGAGACCCAGGATTAAAACAGTCAATAATTCTACATTGATAGGAAGGTGACCTCATTAGGTCTGATAAGAATAAGTGAATTCAGGACATAGGTGGCATATATTCTTAAGGTATATATTTTTCTACTTTTTTAATGGGAACATGAGAGCCTGAAACTAAAGACAGAGGAAGTGGGTAAAGAGTAGGTTAGACAACACAGGGCACAGAATGCTGCCTATGTAGAGAAAGCAGGGCTGAGAGATTGGGATGGGCAAATTTGTTTGATACCTGAATCAAACCATACTTAAAGCCAGACTTACCCATGAATTATAGTTTATATTAGCAAATAAGTTACTTCATTTGGCTTAAGCCAATTGAACTTTGGTTTTATTTAGCTGGCGACTGAAAATGTCTTTCCCTTTATAATACTGAAATAATAAAAGTCTTTATTCAGCCGGATTTCCATAAGGAGCTTTCTTTTATTCTATCCTGTTGCATCTAAGTATTTAAGCATATATCTTTGTATCTGAAGATATTCTTTAACAGGATTTATGAAAACACCATTCTGGTTATTTTGTTCATGTAGTATATCTTTCCTATTGGAAAAGGAATATCCATTTCACAGATGGGAAAACAGAGGTTAGAGAGGTTAAGTAATTCATCTACTACCATGAAGCTGTTAAGTGATGGAACTAGGATTCTAAGTCAGACTGTGTGAACTCAGAGAGCACACCCTCTTAATTGCAATGGAATATTTTAAACACAGCTTTATATGTGGTAAGTACAAATGAGTAAGCAGAATAGAATAACAATGCGTACAGCAAAAATGTAAGGAAGGGAGAAATGACTATCCATTAAAGCTATTGCAATGTCATTTCCATCCTGGAGCACTGAGGAGAGGGGTCAATTTTAGGTTGGGTCTGAAGGCTCAAGTTAGCTTTTAGAGAAATAAGCAGGCTGCTTAGACAAAGTTTGAAATTACTTCCTTTATCGTCTCAGAATAGAGTCTTATATCCAATTAAGCCTTTCCCTAGTTGAAGTTCAGACCTCTGGCTGAGCAGAGGTGATTTCACAAACTTTCTATCTCAAGTCTCTAGAGCTGTAGCCAGATTTGGCTTTGGATGGCTATCTCTGGTACGGATATGAAATGCGGGTCACCATAATATTTTCCCAGAGTAGTGTGTATCAAAAATTGTCCTATAGAAAATAAAGTCCTTGGAGCAAGAGGTCTGAGGAATTTGAGAAATATTACACAGAATATCTTCTTTTTGCAAAGTATAAAGTATATCAAGAAATAAATTAAAGTCTCTGAGATATACTTCAAACATATTCACTTAGCACAGTTTTTTCCTAAATGAATCTGACAATATTTTTCTGGCACAGTACTGTTGAGCACTTTATGCTAAAAACACTGGCACAAACATCAATATGAAATTTTAAATCATATTATAACACTTTTGTCTTTTCATGACAATTAATTCTTAGTAAAATCATAAGCTTACACTCAGATGACCCAAAGAATAAAAAGACAAATATGAAATGAATACATTTTAACTTTCCTATTGTTTAGTGTTATGAAGTGCTTTTGATTGTATTTGGCAAAATTTATACATTTTGTTATTAAAATTCTAATTTGATCAATAGATACCTGTGTCAAATATCTGTATAAAATGTCTATATTTGTTTAAAATGTCACACAGCTGTTCTTTAGAGCGCCTAATACAGAGGTATATATACGCGATTGTTTACTGTGATATGTGTGTCTGAGAATTATCCATCTTTCTGGCAAAATAGCCTCAATTTGGAAATCCAAGTTTTCCAAGCAGCAAGAACACTGAATACATATAATTAGAACAGTGTGAAAAGCTAAGCTCAATTATACTCCTCAGTGTGAGTTTTACGAAGACCTTCCCAGGTTTCATCTTCATGAGCTCCATTCTCTTGAGCTTTTGTATCAAAAGAGGATTAAGACCTGAAAGATACTGAGAGTGGAGCAGACCTGTGCTGAGGGACCTCTCTTAGCAGTAACACTTGAGAATATTTGGCCTTGATAAAAACAGTTGTCAGATTTTCTAGGAACCTTGAGCCCGGAAGCGATTGAAACTCGAGTTTACTGCTAATTGGAAAAAAGCCATGATAACAAAAATGGGCTTTTCTATTTGAATCTTTTTAAATGTTGGCCACTTTACTTATCCTGTCCTGTTTTTTGTCAGTCATTGTTTTACATACAAAGAAAGGAAATGCTGAGGATGTCATGAGAATCCTATGATTTCTAATAATTATTGTAAAGCCAATATCTAGATATATTTTTCTTAACTTTTTGTAAACATAATTCTAAAAATGCAAGTATCCTGTATTTTGCTATGATTAAAATGATATCATATCCTCCCATGCTTATAGGGTTAATTTTAATTCCTGGGGGTACACAAGGGCATGATGCCTCCATGAATAAAATAAAACTTTCATTTGTAGATTTTAAGACGGGAAGGAGTATTTTCAGAAATAAAGTAGCAGGAACAAGTGACATTACCTCTGTCACTCTGAATTCTATCTTCCCTTGAGGTCTTTCACTTGCTTTCCCTGCCATTACAAGCAGACTCTCTGCACATACAACTCATCCTTTAACTGTCTGTCCTAGTAGTACACAAAACTGCTTTGTTTAGTAGGAGACATCTGAAACTTCAGAAGGACTTTAGTAAAGACAACAAGGAAAAAAATAGGTATTAGGCATACATCATATATAAAATGGTGGGACTTCCAAAATAGAATTTTGAAACTTAGTGTATCAAGCTTGCTCTCTAGATATATATACCCAGATTCAATTCACTATCTAGATTAAACATTTCTGTGTTATGCCTGTAGTTTTGATGTGAACTTAGATCTCTTGCCCAATTTCTTTTTGGTCTAAATTTGAGTGTACTTTCACATTTAGAATGTTGTCCTGACATATACTTGTCAGGAATTACCTCCCAGCTACTTTGGTGCCTTGATAGTTGTGGAAAGTTATATTATTCTCATCAAATATTTCTGTTTTCCCAGCAGAAGCATTATGTTTATTCAGCCTATCAATGTTCAGCCTGGCTGTGTGGACCATGTGACTTTGTAGTTCTCTTCCTCTGAGGTTAATGCTTAGCCCATTCCAGTGTTCACTTTTGTCTCTGTGACTTGCTTAGTCCTGTGTAATATAAATAGAAGAGATTTGTCATTCTGAGCAGTGTATTTAAGAGTCATTAATTTCTTTTTTTTCTTTTTTTAAAGATTTTATTTATTTATTTGACAGACAGAGATCACAAGTAGCCAGAGAGGCAGGCAGAGAAAGAGGAGGAAGCAGGCTCCCGGCGGAGCAGAGAGCCCAATGTGGGGCTCGATCCCAGGACTCTGGGATCGTGACCTGACCTGAAGGCAGAGGCTTTAACCCACTGAGCCACCCAAGTACCCCAAGAGTCATTAATTTCTTCCATCATTTTTGTTTCTTTTAATAATGCCGATAAGATGATGCCACAGCTCTTGGCCCCAAAGTGAAAAACATGCAGCTGGTTGGTGACAAATACGTAACATAAAGGAGAAAACAAAATCATGTATTACTGAATCCCATTAAAATTTGGGGTTTCTTTGTTACCACAATATAGCTTATCTTAATTTGACAAATACAATGGTTAAGACTAAAGGAGGCAGTTTCCTTTCTAGAGGCTGTCAGCTTGAATATTTACAGTATGTTTTACATTTCCATTTTAAGAATTTCTGTACTATTCTTCTTCATAACTTAAAGAATGGTAAGAACTTTGTTTCATGCTACATGGGATTGCAGTAAGGATAAATAAGAAAATAAATTTTAAAACGCTCTTTACATTCTACAGTCCTGAATAAACATTGTTAATAGTCATAAAAATAACTGTAGGCCAAAAAAGTACTATTTTTTTTTTATGTAATAACACATTTTTTTTCCACAATTGAATTTTTAAAGTTGTGTTTGTAGAAGGCAGAATGTCCACTGAAGGAGCTAACAGATCATTTGAAGGACTACTCTCTTAGTAGCAGAATTGAAAAGCCCAGGATGCCCTGAGCATCCTGGAGAGGCATCTTGGGAATCATTGTGCTTGAACTGGTCAGCTCATTCACAGTAAGGTGAGGCTTCTCACTGATACATCTGATTGCTCTCTGGTAGTTGATGCAGATGCAAAGGGGAATTGATACAGCTTTTTGCTTGCAGTCAATGCCTGCCTGTGGTTGTTAGGCAGGCCCAGCTCTGACAGCATTTTTAATCTTCTGGACATGATAAGAGAGAGGCAATGACAGGAGTAAGGAGATAGTAGTTTCACCACAGGAATTGAACCTAAAAGTCAGAAAAACCTAGGGCAAATATAATTCAAGTAGGTTTTATTTCTACTCTCAACCCCTATAACCAGTATGAATCAGTCTTGTCCTGGCCTTCTAACACCTTTTACTTCCATTCCCTCTGTTGAATGAAAGGGTCTTTCTTCAAGTTGACATGTTCCTTTCTGAGGACTTCCACACCACACTTTTTCCAACCTCACTCAGTGTACTGACTCCTTAAGACACACACACACATAAACACACACATGCACACATGTAGACACACATACCCATCTCTTTCTTTGTAAGTCATTCCATTTGCTTTCAGTATGGCATTGTAAAACAAATTAAGGACATTTCTGCTTAAGCAATAGATATGAATAGCATATTCCTTTATTTGTGACAGAGTTGTTTAGATAATTCTGATATTTGTCAGACATGAGTCACAGTAGCCTTTATGCTTAAATCTTGTAGTTGTAATAAAAAAAGCAAATCATACATTTATAAAACATCTGATTTAGTCCTCCACATAATGCACTACCTATCTCCAGCAAATACTTTTTAGATTTATTAATATTTCCTCTATATACATCATCAAAAATAAAAGTTAAAAACAGAAGAATATTGATGGCCATTGAATAGTCCCATTGAGTTCAATATTGGGTTAAATTCTTGAAGCTGAAAGAAAAATGAGACTATTTTTTTAAAATTTTATCACCATAATAATAATAGTGTTTGCAGTGTTTGAAAAATTTCAGTATCTTTTATTGGTATTTGCATTTTGCAGATTGCTTCTCCAGAATTGCTTCATGTTTCTGGTAAATGCAAGGATGCCTTATAGTAACTCAGTCTTGACTATAATACTTTGCTCAGAATTTATTTATTGAATAAATTTGTCGATTTCTTTTAAATAAAACTAAATATTGTTCTCATTAAAAATTAATGTACTCCACAGAGAAAATCTAGTTTATGGATAAATTGTACCCAGAATTATTCTAATGTCTGTTGTATTAAGAATACAGCCAATAGCAAATATCATATTATGAATTGTCCCCTTTCAAAATTTATAAGCAGTTAGCATAATTGTTTTAATTTAGAATTTAATATTTCATGCCTCATCTTAAATATGTTATTTCTTTTTCTCAAATAATAATTATGAAAGCACTTATGAGCCATGTATTTTTATTTAGATTGCTAAAGCTTATAAATTATATTAAAGGCTTGAGTTTAATTCTTATAATTAAGGCATAAAAAATGAAAAATGCTATTTTCCTCAATGACTGACTTCAAGAAGAATCATAAAAAGAGACTAACGAAAATAAGTACTCAACTCATTTTATAGAACTTAAAATGTACATGGTTTTCTTAGACTCTTAAACAACATTGATTATAGAGTCAAACAAAATGCTGATTTAATTGTCCAATAATCTTTAATCAGTTTCCCCATTCAGGTAGTTCTGTGTGTGTGTGTGTGTGTGTGTTTGTGACAGAGAGAAAGAGAGAGAGAGGAAGGAACAGATTTCTGAAGAAACTAATTCAGGATACTGTAGGTTTTTACTAGCTTTTTATTTGTTTATTTGTCTTAAGGGGGCAGCAAAGGCACACAAAGCATCTGCTGGTAGTATATTCATCTGAGGTGTCCTGAAATAAAATTAAATGCAAGCATTTTTGTGATAATAGAAGTTAAAGACAGTGTAGTGATGTTTCTCATTTCAAATCTTTATGAAAAACAAATTCCAATGGTTTAGTAGGATGGAACCTTTTCTTGGCACTTATTAAAGATGCACAGTTTACCTATTCATTTAAGTATTTGCTATATGTCAAGTAAAGCAATTTACTTGGACAGGTATAAGGTGGTTGCGCTACCGTGAACTGTAACTGCATAGGAATGTTTTCACAAGCATAATTCATCTGCAGTTTCTTTCTTTAGTCATTACTAAAGCCTTGGGGACATAATATGTTAAAAACAAGATGCAAATTTCATACATGATTTTTTAAGAGCCACAGGTTCTATACAGACATATTGATTTCATAAATGACTTAAATACAACTCAGATGATCTAATATAATTTGATTTTGACTAACTTTTAGATTCTATAAAATAATGTCAAACATGTGTTTGTAAAACTAGAGAACAGTAGTTGTGAAATAATCCACACCCTTTCAGAAACAAGAACTTTACCATTGGGAAATTATTGAATCCTTTTGAAATACTACGTAGCTGTTTATAGTAGCATATGGTTCCAAAATATGCATGGTAATAAATGTAAATTTAAATGACTGTTGTAAACTTTTCCAGTCCGCTGAGATTTACTGCTTAGAAATGTATAAACGTAATGCAAATGCCCCTGAAAATATGTACTTCTGGAATATATGTGTATATCTGTATATATCCATACAAAGTAATGTGTAAAAGTTTAAGTATCAGACTAGTATTCCAATCAAATCACTTACAGATATTTATCTGTAATTCTATCAAGCCTGGTGATCAGGCTTCTAAACATTCAACCATTTCAAAACAATGAATTAGAAATTATAGGCACAGGATGCTTGGATGGCTCAGTCCCTAAAAAGTCTGAGTCTTGATTTTCGCTCAGATCAGGTTCATGATCTCAGGGTCCTGAGATGAAGCCCCACATGGGGATCTGCACTTAGCATGGAGTCTGTTTGTCCCTCTCCCTCTGCACCCCTCCTCCACTCATGCATACTCCCTCTTTCTCTCTGAAATACACAAATAATTTAAGAAAAAAAGGGTGCCTGGGTAGCTCAGTGGGTTAACCCTCTGCTTTCGGCTCAGGTCATGATCTCAGGGTCCTGGGATCCAGCCCCACATTGGGCTCTCTGCTCAGCAGGGAGCCTGCTTCCCCCTCTCTCTCTGCCTGCCTCTCTGCCTACTTGTGATCTCTCTCTCTGTGTCAAATAAATAAATAAAATCTTAAAGAAATAAAGAAATAAAAAGAAGTTATAGGCAGGCACACAGGGAAATGTACTGTGATGTGGGAAATGTGATGACATGTATTATTGTGGAATCAAAGAAACTATTTAAAAGATGACAATAGACATTTCAATAAATTCTTGGCCAGAAAGTATAAGAGCAGTTTTAAAAGGCTAAGCAAGCATTTACTCAAAGCATAATTTGTATTACAATATTATGTAGTAATTGAAACTAAAGATGATTCCTGTCTTCTAGAAAAGCTTAAATGATCTTGAAAGTACTATTTAGTAAAGCAAGAAATTTTGAACTGTAATAGTTCAAAATTATAAATAACCTAAATTTTAAGTAACATAAAAATTAACAAATAGTAAAATAATGTTTGGTATTTCCATACATTAGTATATTAGGTACCCATTTATTATGTTATTTTTCAATAATATTTGGTTAAAATAAAAATTAGTACTATATGTTAGGGACAAAATGCAGAGTATAAGAGCAAGTATTTAATATGTTACCTCTTTTGGTAAAATATATTTTATATTTAACTATTCACTGGAATAAAAATATTTTATTTTGTTGGCCACAGAAATATCTGGCCTTTATTTTTTTTTAATTTATTTCTTTTCAGCATAACAGAATTCATTGTTTATGCACCACACCTAGTACTCCATGTAATACGCGCCCATATGTAAATGTTTTAAAGAACATAACAAGTTTCAGTTTTATAAAATGTATTGTTTTCAAAAAATAAATAGAACTTCAGAGTCATTGATATATTTTGACTTATCAAATATATTTTGGTCATTCATTTTTCTGTGTTTCCAGCAAACATTTTTTGAGTGCCCACTATATACTATATGTTGTTCTAGGTCCTAGGGATATGCTACCGAAACATGCAAACCCTCCAAGAGCTTACAGTTTTTTATTTTAATCTGAGAGCTTATGTAATTGATAAAGATAAATATGCAAAAATATCACTGTAAGAGAGTGGGAAAATGTTTTACAATAGGGATCACAAGGACTATAAAACCACATAAAAGGAACAAGGAGAACTACATAGAAGTCAAGGAAAAGTAGTTTCCCTGAAGAAGTTATAGTTGGAAGGATAAGAGTGATTAGTAGGAATTACAGATAATAAAATGATAGGACAAGGGCAAGGGAACACTTGTGTTGGACCACATATGGGAGGACGTGGTGTGCTGGAGGACAGAAAAGGATTTTGTATATCTAAATCAAACATAGTAAGTAGGGAAGTGGTAAGACAAACAGGACAAGAGGCTCTCTAAAACTTAATCATATTTTTGGCCTTTACCTAGAGCAAATTGAGGACTATAAATCTTTAACCAGTCAAATGTCATAACTGGATTTGAAATTCAGATTGGTCATTCTGATTATTGGGTATAAAATAGATGGGAGGGAAACATGTATAAAACAAGGGGACTTGTCACAGTGATCAAAAATTGGTGGTAATTTAGATAAAAGATTATGGGAACATAGACCAGGGTTATCATGGTACAGGAATTTGAAATTGAGGACTCACACATAATCAAGGAATTGAGACACCAAGTCATCCTTGGGTGAGCTGACTAAACTGAATCTCATCTCCTCTAAAGCCAGGTACAGGCTCTGGGATCAGTGACCCCACGAAGGTTCTATCAACTATTGGATGCTAGGTGAACAGCTTGCTAGATTTCTCTTCCTTTTTACCTTTTAAAATCCAACACTCTCTCTTTTTAATGCTGTAGAACAGAGGTTAAGTCGGGGATTCTTTCCTGCTAGCTGATATTACCTTCAGAGGTTATTCAGTGAAGCCAGCTGGCCTAATGCAGGTCTCTGGGCTCCCTCACCTGCTAATAACAGAGAGCTGTGGAATTCTCAATTGAGCCCCTAAAAAGTGAACTTTTGCTCAAAAGGTATCACTGATCAGCTGCACACTCTTTTGCCAATTACCCTTTCTTCGTTAGTGCTTATAGATAGTTTTCCTCAACTATCTTCATATAGATGGCAGCAATCTGGGATGAAAATCTTCAGAGAAAGGGTACATTCAGTATTAGCACTTCCTAAGTTTCAGTTCTAAACTTTATAAAATGTACTAACTGATCATCGATTAACTGCTTTATAAAAGCATGGAGCTGGAGGGAATCATAATGCAAATACTTCAGCATTTCCATTAAGTGACTTAGCTACATATTACATAGCTACAGAGTACATACATGTACATTTGATGTGATAGAGGCCCGTTTAGCTCAAGATGAATTGCATCATTCTGTGATATGAAATGTTTTTCTAAGATGATGGCTGGTATCTTATAAACTTGCACTGAGAATGGGTTCTTAAAATTCAAAGAAATTCATCCAGTTTTCCACCAAATAAAAGAAATGGGAATAAAAGGAATAAAGAATTCTTGGTAAAGAGAAAAAAATTAGTAGTTAAATGGATCAATTTTGAAATGCATTTTGCAGTTCACTATCAACATAGTTTGTTGTATGTTTTTATTTGGGAATATGTAAACATTGCCTCTCACATTATACTGTATATATCACTGATGGCTATTGGATAGTAATAGAGTGCTACTTCACTTGTTAATCATCCAACAAAGAGAATGTGACTTTGTGATCAATGGCAATTACATTAGAATTGCAACATATGGTAAATTGAATGTTTTTGTACAGTGGCATTTAGTTGTTTGGGACCATGTACCAAATTAATGGGAACATTAGGTAAATTTAACATCTTTACTGCTTTAATTGATCCTAAAGTAGGTAATTATGTTATCTATAAAGTCAATTTGTCCTTTTTCCATTATTTATGATGTGCAGTTGTACACCAAGCATACACCAATCACAATGCAGTTGCAACATATATGGTTGGAGCCTGTGCCAAATGCCACACAAAACATGAAAGAGAAATAAGCTGAAAGTTGCTCTGTACCAGGTGTTTTTTTTTTTTTTTTTTATTAAACTGAAAGATTGTTTTACTATTTCTACTTTAGTTGCATTGTGGATGAAGTAAATATATAGTATTATATTAATCTTTTAAAATTTCTAATAACCTGAAAAGTTTTTCTTTTCGATTATTTTAAAGTTATCCTGACTATTCGGATTCTTGGATATCCTAGTACCTGTCTTGGTAAATTCAAAGCTTTGCATAATTAACAGTCACTGGGATTTTTTTACTCCACTTTGAAAGGAGAGGCAGTTTTTCAATTCTCCCTCATCACAAGTTCTCAACTCTGGCTGCGCATTTGGATTACCTTTGGAGATAAAAACAAGTCACAGTTCCTAGATTCTACCCCTAAAAATTCTGATTAGGTCAGGGCAGAGGTATTTTTACAACCTCTCTAAGTAATTATGATACACAGTGAGCGATGGTAAGCGTAACTCTAAATATGGGTCCTACCACAATAGGAAAAGGTAAAAATTCAGTTTCTTTGATCTTGTACAACCATATTGACAGTAAAATTAGGATTTACTGGAGGGAAAAAAGGCTTAAGACAAGCTGACATTTGGAAAAGCTGAGCAAGATGAGCAGTTAGCAAAATACTGTTGAATAATACTATTATTTAAAGTCTTATAAATATAAAAGTTTAGAGAGACTTTCACTTTTACAACTGAAAAACAAAACAAAATGATGACATTTAGATCACTAAGAGGCAACTGAAACAAGAGGGTCGATAAAAATCACCTCCATTCCAGTATTTGCTGTTAACATATTCAGATGCCTAAGAGAAAGGGTCTCTGCTTGAAATTGGCAAATGATACTGACATTCACTGAGCACTTTCTATAGTAGGCATATTTCATACCTTTTTACTTCTCAAAGCAATGCTAAAAAGTGGGTACTGTTATTCCAGATCTACAGAACACAAAATGTAGTACAGAGAGTTCAGTGATGTAGTTAAATCCATGAAGCTACTAAATGTCAAGTCATCTGGTCCAGTTTGACTCCAGAGCCCACGTTCCTGCCTGACCCTGATACCAGCTTCTGCATTATATGATGAATAACCTAGGTAAGGTACTCTATGGTCAGATAGCCAAGGCCTGGATCTGACATAAGAAGCGGGAACTGATTCCCCTTTCTATCTTATAAATCTGCTGCTTCTTTTCTGTGTGCATCTTGCAGTAATCTTGCCTTACATCTAACCAAGAGAACAGAAAGCCTCCCTGTCTGCCTGCCCTTTCAGAAGCCTGTGGGTGTCCCTGGAAGGAATAAAGAAATGTGATCAAAAGATAGCCATTGAAAAATTCATAGCCTTTTGTTTCCAGACTTGTTGGAAAACGTAAAATCTTTGATATTTGTTCACCAAGATGATAATATAGTTTCCTGTGAGATTCCTTATAGTACAAGAATTTAGAAGGGTGCTTAATTTCCAGTTTTCATAATTGTAGATATAGAGGGTGAACTAGTAGTGACAAGGAAATAAAAATTTTACTGTTTTTTCCTTTTTAAAAAATTTATTTTCTCACCATAGCACATATGCTTTCCCATGTCCATCACCCAGACACCTCATCCCTCCAATCCCCCTCCCCTCCAGAAACCCTCAGTTTGTTTCATGAGATTAAGAGTCTCTCATGGTTTGTCTCCCTCTCTGGTTTCATCTTGTTTCATTTTTCCCTCACTTCCCCTATGATCCTCTGTCTTATTTTTCAAATTCCACATATCAGTGTGATCATATGATAATTATCTTTCCCTGATTGACTTATTTTGCTTAACATAATACCTTCAAGTTCTATGCATGTCATTGCAAATGACAAGATTTCCGTTTTTGATGGCTGCATAGTATTCCATTATATCTATATCTATATATCTATATCTATATCTATATCTATATCTATATCTATATCTATATCTATATATATCTCACATCTTTTTTATCCATTCATCTGTTGATGGACATCTAGACTCTTTCCATAGTTTGGCTATTGTGGACATTGCTGCTATAAATATTCGAGTGCATGTGACCCTTCAGATCACTACATTTGTATCTTTAGGGTAAATACCCAGTAGTGCAATTGCTGGGTTGTAGAGTAGCTCTATTTTCAACTTTTTGAAGTTTGAACCTCCATACTGTTTTCCAGAATGGCTGCACCAGCTTGTCCTTGAGTTGATATATGCAAAAAGTAAAAGAAATTTAATCTCTAAAATCCAGCCACTTATAATTAAGAACAGAGGTTACATTCACATATATGCAGGCCACAAATAAAATCTAAGAATGTGTAAAGAATTCATTACACACTAGAGTTTGTAGCGAAAGTTATAATGTAAGTAGAAAAGTTAGTTGTGGAAAAGGGAAGCTAGTAGAGGTATTCATTCCATTTTGTGTTTTTTTTTTTTTAAAAAGCAGTAAAAGTGTAGCCTTAGATACCAAGTAAAGATGAGCTTTGATAAGAATATCTATTTTGAATGTCACATGAATCTAAAATAAGTTGAACTTAAGAGATGGATGGGAAGAAACACTAACGAAGATATTTTCACTTGTGACCCAAATACACAGGAGAGACATGGAAGAACAAATAGAGGGAGAAACATAGAGAAAGACAGGGAAACAGAGAGTGAAAGAAAGGAAAGAGATAAATGAATTGGAATCTACCCTGGTAGCTGAATTCCAAAGGAACTTCTGAAGAAGACAGTGCAGAAATAACTAGAAGAGTAACTCCAGTGAGCCTGTGATTTCTAAAACTGGGAAAAGTATAGATGATATAAGAATTGCTGACAGCTCTCCAAAACTCTGCAGAAGGAAGGTATGATCCCATGGGAAAAGTCAAGACTGGGCCTTCACTGAACTTTGACATTCCTGCATGACTGTTGTTACAACTTTGAACTGAAGAGTTTGAGCTTCTGAGGACATCAGATGGTGTTATGATTAGCTATTTTAAGCAGATAATATAGCTTAGGGATGATATCAGATTCAGTTTCTGTGGGTACAATAAGTAAAAACAGGCTGAATTTATTTCTTTTTCTTTCTGTATTTTTTGAAGTAACCATGCTATTTTCCATTTACAGAATTTTTTTTATCTCTAAGCTCTTTACCACATAATATCAAAAGAGGATTTTATATTCATAATGAAAAGTAAATATCCTTAGTGCTTGTAAAATTGTCTTTTTTAAATTTTAGTTAAATCAGCCACTATAATATGGTTAGGAAAAAGTTTAGAAACAATAATATTTATTAAACTTTAATAGCTTCACTTTTTATCATTTCCTTATAACATCATCTTGTGACTTTAATTCACAGACAAAAAGTTGTATTCAAAAGTCAAAATAAAGTTATTGTTATAGCTACTTTATAAAGTACATTGAAATCCTGCAATTAAAGTCATGTTGTAAAATAATATCTGATTACATGAAACAATATTCATGATATAGTTTTTATTATATAAAATTTTTAAGTTTAAAGCATGATGATTTTCTTAACAAATAATATACATTTTGTTTTTAAATAATAGAAAGGAGATCTCAAAAAACTATATCATAGTGTTATTTATCTATGGATAGTTGAAGCGAGGAAATTATGGGAGATTTTCACTTCTTTTTATGCATCAGCGAATTCCAAATTGTGTACAACAAATGTTTAATATGATAAAAAGTTTAGTTTTTAAGTGACATCAAATAAATTATTAAATTCCATTTAGGAAAGGAATATGAAGTTTCTGATGGATATAAGAAACTTTGTAAAAAGATGTGGGCTTATGTGTTTATCTCCTTTGAGGATTAAATTACCATCTTATTCAAACTTTATGTATTTGTAAATGACTACATAAAATATATAAAATATGCTGTTAAAAGGAGAACTATTTTTGTAATAGTCACACTTTAATCTCTTCACTGTGATTTTTTGCCAATATGATGAAAGCAGATCACTGTTCTTGGGTACATTCACAATAGAGCATTTTCTAGACTCTCGAGATGGATTTCAAGCTACCTCTGACCAGTAGTTATCTTAAATGTGAGTTGCATTATTCTTAGCTCCAAAAATCCTTTGATCTTTTTATGATGGGGCGAGGAAGAAGCTAACAGTGTTTCCATTTAGAAACTTTTTGGAAAAAGTATCTTGACTGGCATTTCCCTTTTCATTTACCAGCAGAAGTCTAAACATAAAGTATTTTAGTAAGCAGAAGTCTTTTTAATCATTTAACTTATGTTTATCACAAGGTGAAGTTTTCAACAGGAACTGTGTATTTATTTCCTTTTATTAAGAAAAGTAAAAATTGTCAGTTAAATATAGTTTACTGAAATGAAATCTTTATAGTACTTGTAAGATGTGCCTTAAGAGAAAAAAAATAACAAAGACAATAAAAAAGTTGCAAAATATGAAACTAGATTAATGTTTTCTGGCAGTGTCTAAGGAACATTAAAGACAAAAACAAAAACAGTGATTTTAGCCAACCCTGTCTGTCCAGCAGAGATTCAACTAAGTTAAAAAAAAAAAAAGTTGCAAAACATCACCAATTTAGTCAAAACAGTCAATCTTCTAGCCCCATGAGGACACAACCTAAATGTGCCTATTTAAAGATCAAAGATATACTAAGATGATTTGGAACTTTGATCTTTACATGACTGTGGAGTTTCAAGAAACGCTATAGGGCCTTATTTTTTCATCACCACTTGACTTTTTCCAGCAACCTGTGTTATCTGTTGAACTACAAGTGCAGGGATGCATGGTTAGGAAGAATACAGCAATTATGTGAGAAGCCCAGGGCAAGGACAGCTCTGGGGGAAACACATGTTCTATTTTATATACAAGTGATTTTCCAACGTAGAGATGAAGATTTTAAAATGCTTGTGCTCAGTTGAAGAACATTCAAAATACAGATTTTTATTTTTAAAGTAGTATTTTTAGATGCATCAAGTCTTGAATACTGTAAGAAGGTCATTAACCAGACTGTTTAGGATTATATTTGTTCTGCATTAGTTATATTCACAAATGTCTTATATATCAATCATAAAGTCTTTTTCAGCACAATATATATGTTAGCTCTTTAAATAATTGTTATTCCACAGAACATAAAGAAGATAATAATTTCAGAAATCCTGTTTTGCCAGCAAGATAGGGAATCTCTGTGATCAGACATTTTGTTAGATACCTCTCCATGCACTGAGACTTATCATTATTCATAGCTTGATAGAGTACTCTAACTTTGCTTTCCACAGTATGTTATAGCATAGTACAGAATAGTATAGTGTAAAATACAGGTAGTATCTTTAGAATAATTTTTTAATCTGCATGACCTCAGTTTATATTCTCAGATCAACAATGACCTATTCCATTTATATTTGTTAATATTAAATCTTATACTTATTTAGTCATACCCATTTAGTATTTCTTCTTTCTTCTGTCAAAGTGATTATCAGATGGAAACAGGCAAAATTAGTGAGAGTAATATGGGAAAGGATGCCTAGGACAAGTACATTTTTAAGTTAACATTTAACTGCTGTAAATAAATATTGAATAAATCCCATCTTGTTTTTATGATGCAGTCTTAGAGAGGAGACTATCAAATCACCCAGATTTATTAAATCTTGGAAAAATGAGGGAGATAAATTCAGGAGAGGAAGGAAGTGATACACTTTTGATTGATTAAAATATAGACCATTAACTTGGCCCTACTGCTAGAGAGTATTTGGAGATGTAGTCTTTTTGGGACACTTAGAGCAAAAAGAATCACTGTTCATTGGGAGCCATCATGGATTCAGTATGAATACTTTTTTCAGACTTCCCTCATCAAAAGCATATTCAGAACTCAATAACTCATCTGGAAAAACCTTCCATAATCCTCTTATGAGTAAGATGGAAAAATGAGTTGAATGACATTCATAATAATTTGAAGTAGTTTACTAGTGATCTGAGAATTAGTTTCATTTAACTCTGAAAGTGAGTTTTGAGGGAAACCTATCTCCTGGCTATGTATATAACGATCTATTAAAATTTTCATTAATTTTTTTTAGGGAGAAAGATATATTTCATGTTATTGAATTTTCACAAGATATGAAAAATATGAACTTTAGTTGCTAATTTGGATAATGGAACCAGACTCAAAGGAATTAGATCAGCTGAAGTTACATGCTTACCATCTCTCAAGATGAACTTTAATTGATAAGTATAAACCTATACATCAACAGACAAATAGGCAAATAAAAAAAAATCAATATAAGTAAAAGCTAGGTGAATATGGGTAAAGGCAGGCATGTAGAAGTCTGCGATATATCAGCCAAAATTTGTTTTGAAATAACCAGTGTGTAGTCCAATTAAAGCGTATTAAAACTTATGGTCAGTTTGGACAGGATTTTACATTCCAAAAAAATAAGATCAAATCTAATTAAAACATTACAGTGCAGTCTGCATCATTATTGGAATCTCTCAAAGATGTAAAATAGTAAGTTTCCTTTCACCCCCAAAATCATTTTATTATATCACCTCCTTTTTAGGTGTATCTCTTCTATTCTTGCTCACAATTTACTTCCCTATCTAATACCTTATCATTGAACTCTTGGCTTTTACGTGAGAATCTTTCACTTCTGGTATGTCTTAGCTCACATATTGTCAGTGAAGAGGACATTTCCTAAGAACTCTCTATAACTCAGTACTGGTCCCATCTTCCCTAAAACAAAACAAAACTTTATATTTTTTATTTATTCATGACATTTATCATTTCTAACATATTTTTCACCTATCTACTCTAGCATATAATCTCCATAAATATTTGTTGCAAGAATACTGGATAAGTCATGTGCCCTAAAAACCTTACATGCCTTATTTTAAAAATTCATTTTACCCCTGTAGTGTAATACCTAAACTTCAGTACAGACTAGACTCATCAGCCTTCTTTTTTTGCATGTCCACTCTGATTATACTTGACCCTTGAAGTCATAGCCTCTCATAAAAGGGAGAGAAGAAAGAGGGTCTCATGGAAGGAAATAATTTCACCTCCTTTGTTTTCCCAATAAGATCATCTCTTCCCTCCTCTGCTTCTTAAATTTACTAAAATGACCCTATTATTGTTTTAATCAGAAGCTCCATTTTTCCCTTGATGCTTACTTGAAAAGTCTCCTAGGATTGACACTTAAGCAAGAAGAGGAGTTTAAGACTAATGCCTTGCAAATATATTGGCAAATTTATCAAATTTTGTGTGTTTGATATTCTTTAAAACATACTTGATAATTGCTTTAAGTTCAGGACATCATGCTGGAAGAGTTAAAACTATGCTGTTGGTTCCTATAATAATTATTTTTGTAATTGTGATGTAAATAGCAATAATTTATTGGGCAAGAAAGGCCTTTATGACCATTTCTGAGTATACATTGGTCTATCTCCTTGAAATTTAAGTATCCCGCAGGTTCATGAATTATGAAATAAGTATTCATTTAAGATAAACTGGAGATGTTTTCATACTCATGTAGGGATCTTACCTTCTTTATCATGAAGTAATAAGACTTTGGAATATTAAACACAAAATATTCCAGGTAAATGTCCTTTTAATCAGATGTAGTATTTATATATCATTCAAGAGTTGTTTGACAAAAACTAAGAGCAGAATTGAAAGCCAGCTTCACAGAGAATGGAATCTGGAATGTTATTTCTCCATATTATGCTTCCGTTTTCTCCATATTAGATTTCATATAAATTTTCTTTCTTTTTAGATTAAGTTTCTCTACTTCTTGGCTCACATCAATGTATGGAAGTTGGGCGGCTATTTCTTATTTCATATATTATAGATGCAGCAGCACTGAGGAGAAGCTAATCAGGGTCTTGCAATTCCAAATTTCAAAGAGGAAACTGCCTAGTTCACATGGATTTAATAGTAATAGAAAACCACCAAATAAATAAATCTAGCAAATCAAGGGTTTATTCTGAACCAGATAGGAACCCCAAATCACCTACTTCACCTCTGGTAACCATCAGGTTGTTCTCTAGAGTTAAGAGTCTAGGAAAGCCTGGGTAGCTCAGTTGGTTAACCATCTGCCTTCTGCTCAGGTCATGATCCCAGGGTCCTGGGATCCAGGCCTGCATTGGGCTCTTTGCTTGGTGGGGAGACTGCTTCTCCCTCTGCCTGCCCTCTCATTCTTTTTTTTTAAATGAGACTTTAATTTATTGTTGTTTGAGATTAATGAGACCTTAATAAGTTATTACTCTTTGTTGTTTTATTGTTTTTATATTCCTATTTTATTATTTGAAATATTATTATTTTTATAGTTTTTTATTTTATTATTTTTTTCAGTGTTCCAAAATTCATTGTTTATGCACTATGCCCAGTGCTCCATGCAATACATGCCCTCCATAATACCCACCACCAGGCTCACCCAAGCCCTCACCCCGCTCCCCACCAAAACTCTTAAGTTTGTTTCTCAAGGTCCACAATCTCTCATGATTTATCTCCCCCTCCAGTTTCCCCCAACTCACTTCTCTGCTCCATCTCCCAGTTTCCTCCGTGTTATTCCTTATGCTCCACAAGTAAGTGAAACCATATGATAATTGACTTTCTCTGCTTGACTTAATTCACTCAGCATAATCTCCTCTAGTCCCATCCATGTTGATACAAAAGGTGGGTATTCATCCTTTCTGATGGAGGCATAATATTCCATATATGGACCATACCTTCTTTATCCACTCATTTGTTGAAGGGTATCTTGGCTCTTTCCACGGTTTGTGGCCATTGCTGCTATAAACATTGGGGTATAGATGGCCCTTCTTTTCACTACATCTGTATCTTTGGGGTAAATATCCAGTAGTGCAATTGCAGGGTCATAGGGTAGCTCTATTTTTAATTTCTTAAGGACTCTCCACACTGTTTTCCAAAGTGGTTGCACCAACTTGCATTCCCACCAACATTGTAAGAGGGCTCCCCTTTCTCCACATCCTCTCCAACACATGTTGTTTACTGTCTTGTTAATTTTGGCCATTCTAACTGGTGTAAGGTGGTATCTCAATGTGGTCTTGATTTTAATCTCCCTGATGGCTAATGATGATGAACATTTTTTCATGTGTCTGTTAGCCATTTGTATGTCTTCACTGGAGAAGTTCATGCCTTCTGCCCATTTGTTGACGTGATTATCTGTTTTGTGTGTGTTGAGTTTGAGGAGTTCTTTATAGATCTTGGATATCAGCCCTTTGTCTGTAGTGTCATTTGAGAATATCTTCTCCCGTTCCATGGGTTGCCTCTTTGTTTCTTTTTTTTTTTTAATTGCTTTTAAGAATAAATTGTTGTTTTTTTTTCTTTTTTAACGATTTTATTTCATTTGACAGATAGAGATCACAAGTAGACAGAGAGGCAGGCAGAGAAAAGAGGAGGATATAGGCTCCCCACCAAACAGAGAGCCCCATGCAGGGCTCGATCCCAGGATCCTGGGATCATGACCTGAGCTGAAGGCAGAGGTTTTAACCCACTGAGCCACCCAAGCGCCTTTGCCTCTTTGTTTTGTTGACTGTTTCTTTTGCTGTGCAGAAGCTTTTGATCTTGATGAAGTCCCAAAAGTTCATTTTCGCTTTTGTTTCCTTTGCCTCTGGAGCCATATCTTGAAAGAAGCTGCTGTGGCCAAAGTCGAAGAGGTTACTGCCTATGTTCTCCTCTAGGATTTTGATAGATTCCTGCCTCAACATTGAAGTCTTTTATCCATTTTGAGTTATCTTTGTGTATGGTGTAAGAAAATGGTCGAGTTTCATTCTTCTACACATAGCTGTCCAATTTTCCCAGCACCATTTATTGAAGAGACTGTCTTTTTTCCACTGTATATTTTTTCCTGCTTCATTGAAGATTAGTTGACCATAGATTTGAGGGTCCATATCCAGGCTCTCTACTCTGTTCCACTGGTCTATGTGTCTGTTTTTGTGCCAGTACCATGCTGTCTTGGTGATCATAGCTTTGTAGTAAAGCTTGAAATCGGGCAATGTGATGCCCCCAGTTTTTTCTTTTTCAACATTTCCTTAGTAATTCGGGGTCTCTTCTGGTTCCATATAAATTTTAGGATTGTTCCAGCTCTTTGAAAAATGTCAGTGGAATTTTGATCAGGATGGCATTGAAAGTATAGATTGCTGTAGGCAGTATAAACATTTTAACAATGTTTATTCTTCTGATCCCTGAACATGGAATGCTCTTCCATCTTTTTGTGTCTTCTTCAATTTCTTTCATAACTGTTCTGTAGTTCTTCAAGTACAGATCCTTTACCTCTTTGGTTAGGTTTATTCCCAGGTATCTTATGGTTCTTGGTGCTATAGTAAATGGAATCAATTCTCTAATTTCTCTTTCTGTATTTTCTTTGTTAGTATATAAGAAAGCAACTGATTTCTGTACATTGATTTTGTATCCTGCCACATTATTGAATTGCTGTATAAGTTCTAGTAGTTTGGGGATGGAGTCTTTTGGGTTTTCCATATAATATAAAGAATTATGTCATCTTCAAAGAGAGAGAGTTTGACTTCTTCTTTGCCAATTTGAATACATTTTATTTCTTTTTGTTGTCTGCTATTGCTAGGACTTCTAGTACTATGTTGAACAAGTGGTGAGAGTGGACATCCTTGTTGTGTCTAATTGCTGATAACCCATCTGTTCAAATTTACTATTTCTTCCTGATTCAGTTTTGGGAGGTTATATGTTTCTAGGAATTTATCCATTTCTTCCAGTTTTTCCAATTTGTTGGCATATAGTTTTTCATAATATTCTCTTATAAGCCTTTGTATTTTTGTAGTGTCAGTTGTTATTTCTCCTCCTTCATTTCAGATTTTATTTGAGTCTTCGCTGTGTGTTTTGTTTGTTTCTTTGTTTGTTTGATGAGTCTGGCTAAAGGTTTATCAATTTTGTTGATCCTTTCAAAGAACCAGCTCCTGGTTTTATTGATTTGTTCTAATTTTTTGTTTGTTTTTTTTTGTTTCTGATCTAATTTTTATTATTTCCTTCCTTTTATGAGTTTTCAGTTTTGTTTGTTCTTCTTTCTCTAGCACCTTTAGATTAGGTTGGTTGTTTATTTGAAAATTTTCTTGCACCTTGAGGTATACCTGTATTGCTGTCAACTTATTTCTTGGAGCAACTTTTGCTGCATCCCAAAGATTTTAGACCACTGAGTTTTCATTTTCATTTGTCTCCAGCCATTTCTTTTTTAATTTCTTCTGATTTCTTGGTTGGCCCAATTATTGTTTAGTAATGTGTTATTTAACATCCATGTATTTGTGCTCTTTCCAGATTTAAAAAAAATTTTAAGATTTATTTATTTATTTGAAAGAGAAAGAGAGTGTGGTGGCAACAAAGAGAGAGAGAGAGAGAGGGAGAAAACAAGCAGGGAGAGGGACAGGGAGCAGGAGAAGCAGACTCCTCACTGAGCAAGGAGCTGGATGTGGGGCTCTATCCCAGGACCCTGGGATCATGACCTATGGTAAGGCAGACACTTAACTGACTGAGCCACCTAGGCACCCCATTTCCAGATTTTTTTCTTGTGGTTGACTTCTAGTTTCAAAGCATTCTGGTCAAAAAAAGATGCATGGAATTACTTGGATCTTTTTGAATTTGAGACTTGTTTTGTGGTCTAATTTGTGATCTATTCTGGAGAATGTTCCATGCATACTTGAAAACAGTGTATTTTACTATTTTAGGATGAAATGTTTAGAATATATCTGTTAAATCCATCTGGTTCAATATGCTAATCAGAGTCCTGTTTCCTTTTTGATTTTCTGGTTTGTATGGTCTGTCCATCAATGTAAGTGGGGTGTTAGAGGGTTCCTACTATTATCATATTGCTATCAGTTACTTGCTTTATGTATTTGGGTGCTCCCATGTTGGTGCATAAATATTTGCAATTGTTACATCTTCTTGTTGAATTGTCTCCTTAATGATTATATAGTGTTCTTCTTTGTCACTTGTTAAGGTTTTTGTTATAAAGTCGATTTGTCCAATGTAAGTATTGCTACCCAGCTTTTTTTTTCCCCACTTCATTTGCATGATAACTGTTTATCCATCCTTTCACTTTCAATCTGCATGTGTCTTTAGGTCTGAAATGAGTTTCTTGTAGGCAGCATATAGATGGGTCTTGCTTTTTTTTTTTTAATACTTTATTTATTTGACAGAGAGAGAGAGATCACAAGTAGGCAGAGAGGCAGGCAGAGAGAGAGAGAGGAGGAAGCAGGCTCCCTGCTGAGCAGAGAGCCTGATGAGGGGCTCAGTCTCAGGACCCTGAGATCATGACCTGAGCCAAAGGCAGAGGTTTAACCCACTGAGCCACCCAGGTACTCCTGGGTCTTGCTTTTTTATCTGTTCTGACACCTTATATCTTTTGAGTGGAGCATTTAATCCATTTACATTCAAAGTAATTTATTGATAAGCATGTATTTATTGCCAGTTTGTTACTTGCTTTATGGTCGTTTTTGTGGTTGTTCTCTTTTCCTTTCCTCTGTTGCTCTCTTCTCTCACAGTTTGTTGGCTTTCTTTAGTGATATATTTGGATTCCTTTATTTTTATTTTTTGCATAACTATTACATTTTTTTAAATTTGTGGTTGCCGGTAGGCTTGTATATAACATATTAAGCATATAGCAGTCTATATTAAGTTGATGGTTACTTAAGTTTGAACACATTCTTTACTTCATTCTGCCCCACAGTTTAGGTATATGGTATCATACTTTACATCCTTTTGTTTTGTGAATCCCTTGACTGATTTTTAATGGATACACCTGATTTTACTGCTTTTATACTTCCTACTTTTCTTCTGGTTATGGTCTTTATGTCTGGGTTAGTAGTCATGAATTTCTCTCACTTTTGTTCATCTGGTAACCTGTTTTATCTTTCTTATTCTGGATGATAGCCTTGCTGGGTAATCTTCTTTGCAAGTTTTTGTTTTCTTTTTTTTCTTTTCTTTCAGCACTTTGAATATATCATGTCACTCCTATCTACAGTGCAGTGTTTCTGCTGAAAAATAGCCTTATGGAGTTTAACTTATATGTAACTGTTTTCTTTTCTCATGTTACTTTTAAAATTCTCTCTTTATCACCACTATTTTGCATTTTAATTACTATGTGTCTTGGTGTGGACTTTCTTAGGTTGATTTTTTTGTAGGGTCTCTGGGCCTCCTGGATCTGTATTTCTGTCTCCTTCACCAGATTTAGGAAGTTTTCAACTGTTAAGTCTTCAAATACATTTCTGTTTCATTTCTTCTCTCTTCTCTTTATGAGATCCCTTTAATGTGGATGTTATTATGCTTAACGGTGTCACTAGGTTCTCTAAGTCTATTTTTGTTTTTTAATAATTATTTTTTCTCTCTTCTGTTCACCTTGATTGCTTTCTATTATTCTGTCCTCCTGGTCACTGATTCATTCTTCTGTATTCTCTAGTCTACTATTCATTCCAATCTACTATATTTTTAATTTCAGTTATTGAGTTTTTCATCTCTGATTGGTTCTTTTGGATGTCTTCTATCTCTTTTTTAAGAGTTTTACTGAGGTCTTCCACTCTTTTGTCAAGTCTAGTGAGTATACTTATGACGATTACTATAAATTCTCTATCAGGTGTATTACTTACTTCTGTTTAATTTATCTCTTTTGTGATTTTGTTCTCTTCTTTCATTTGGGACATTTTTGTCTTTCTCCTTATTTTGTCTAACTCTCTGTTCTGTGTGATAGGAAAGTCGGGTATGTCCCCTGCTCTTGAAAGTAGTGACCTTTAGAAGAAAAGGTCCTGTAGTGCCCTGCAGTGCAATGTCTCCTGTTCACCAGAACCTGGTGCTTCACGGGTGTCTCCTCTGTGTGTTTCATGGACACTAAGTTGTGGCTGAGCTACTTTTGCCTTTAGTCTACTCGTCTACAGTGGCTCTCTTTGTTGTGGGCAGGCTTTGGCCTCTGTGTCGTTAGTGGGCCAATCTGGGCTCCCTTGGGCTTGAGTTGAGTCAGACCAATCATTTGCCATATATGCAGTAGCACTAAACTGCAGGGCACTTTCCCTTTGTTCCCCCTTGAGAACCTTTCATTGGTGGATGGGGCCTGCAGTCAGACACAAGTTCTTACCTCATAGTTGGGGCCATAGTGGAACTGATGTGTGTCATTATCATCCCCTCTCCCCAGAGCAGGAGTCAGAGCTGCTTGCACACTGCCTGACTTGTGGCACCACTTTGGATGGGCTTTAGCCAATAAATTACTGGAAGGAGCAGATCCACGAAAGCATGAGGGGCAGGGGTCACTGTCCCAAGCGTAGACTCTTGACTTCTGTGACATAGTAATGTTGGTGTCTTCATTGCATTATCTTTAAAGTACGGTTGACCCATGAATGACACAGATTTGAACTCATATATTCACTTATATGTGGATTTTTTCAATATATACAATACAGTATTATAAATGTATTCCTTTTTCTTTATGATTTTCTTAATGGCATTTATTTTTCTCTCTTTATTATAAGAATACACTATATTATGCTAATATCATGTAAAATATGTGTTAATGTTAACAGTAAGGCTTCTGGTAGACTAATTAAGCATAATAAATAGATAATAATAATAAACTAGACCATTAAGCATAATAACATCCACATTTTATGCATTGTTTAAGAGTCAACTGTGATACCTTAGACACAATTTCATTATTATTATTATTTTTTATTTCTCCAGTTTCTCTGAAAAATGTAGTAAATCTGTCTTCAGACACTAGCATTAACAGTAAGGTGAAAATCAAGAGAAATAATGAGGATCCAATATGGCAGAATAATCTCTTCACCCATCTTCATTTTTTTTGGGAGAGGGGCTCTTTCAGGGAACAAGAAAGCACAAGCACAGCAATAGAATCAGTAAACCTTAATGCCAAGTCTACCTTCTCTACCTTATACTCCAGGGTATATTTTTTTCTAATGATGTCATGAAGGCAATAATGGTGAGCTAACATTATTTCAAAACTATAGCATTGAGGAAAATGATAGGTTTGTGCAGTACCCCAGATGTATGTGAACTTTCTGAAATAATACTTGTTATCCAGAACTCAGATCTTTTCATGATGGTCTCGGTTCCTGTTCTTTATTCAAGTTATGTCAAAAACCACCCTAGTTAAACTCTCTGTGTAGTGTAACCAACAAGAAAAGGAAAACTATGACAACAACCAAGATTAGATCTTCTGTCAATTGTGATGGATTGTTTAAGACAGATTTAATCTGATTATATAAAATAAATGTAACTACTTTAGTGAATAAGTTTAGTAAATTGCTGGACTCAGTTGGATGCAGATCAAGCATGTTCTTTTGTGTTCTTCTAGATTGTCTGGCTAGTATCTCAGGCAACTCCAAAGTTTTCCCACTCATTCTCAGGTATTATACAGACCATCAAACTCTGCAGGCCCTCATTTTTTCAAAATACTATGGACATGCCATACAGTAATATACTGGAGTCAGCCCATAATGGCTCTGGAGCAGTTTGTTAAATATTTAGGAATTTTGTGAGCCAGTTGTTAAACTGTTGGTCTCCTGAAATTGATCATGGTAGGTGCATTTATATCACTGATGTCACTAAACACAACAAATCAGGGCCTATTTATTAATTTATTTTCCAGAGAGGCGGTTTATCATAAGCCGAAAGCTACATGTAATGCTTTCGAAAGCTAACTTGAAGTGATTAAGTTTAAGAAAAGAAATGACTCACTTTTTTCTTCCTTCCTGAGTAGGGGTGAACAGTACACTGATCTCCTATCTTAGATAAGTATATTATTTTCAATCCCCATTTTTTCCAGTATTTTTTGTCTACCTGTCTGCCTGCCTTTTTTCCTTAACCTCCTTTGTCCATCTGTCCTTCCTTCCCTCCTTCCTTTCTTTTTACTTCTTTTTTTCATTTTATTTTTAAAATCAATTTAGGTGTTTTTGGTGGTGTTTGATAAACTGCTGCTACCAAGATAAAATTTTTACTCCTTCCAAGGTCATCATGGTTAATCTCTGGAATTTTGGACAATTTGATAAATTATTTCCCTGCTCTTAATACAAAAGAAAGTGTCACATTTAACATTCTTAGACATAAAAAGCATTGAGACTACTTGTATTCTGGTTGTGTTACAGTTTGTATGTACCGTATACTTACTTGAACCACAGCAGATCTAGACTGTAAGAAATTCCCAAGTTACCAAATTTATGTAGGTACCCCAGAGAACTTCCCAGAGAGCTTAATACAGTATCTTCCCAGAGAGCTTAATACAATATCTGAACTCTTGATCTTCTACTCTCTGCCACAAGAATTTTAAACATTTACCCCTTCCCTCAAACTTTTCATTATGTCATTATACCATACATCAGAGAAAACAGGTGCTATAAGGCAGCAGTTTATTTTCCCATCCATGTTCTGACCTCCAACCCCTACCAACATCTAAAGCTGTACTCTCTTCCAGCCCCCTGTTAGGATGGGGAAAGTATATGCCTTCTTACTTCAAGCTACATTCTTCTCTATATTTTTAGCGATCTCTCTGTTGCAGTCTTCAAACTCTTGCAAATCATGCAGTGTGAGCTTCTCCTTATTTCTTCCCTTATTAGGGATCCTTTTAATCCTTATTCTATAACCATATTGTTCTTCCATTTATCATAATGCTCTATTTCATGAATAGTGCTTTTTTTCAGATGCATTTTTTTCAGATTCTGAAATGGACATGCATTTTGTAATAAGGGCATATCACAATTGAAGTATTTTGTCTTTCTTAATGTTTCATTAAATAACAGGACATCTTAAAATCTAAGATACTGTAATATTGATAAACATGTTATTTCTAGCAAAAGCCTTTGCCCATGTTTCTTTTCTCATCGTTCTTATTTCTTACCTAGTTCTTATTTATACTTTTGATTTGGCTTAACTATATTTCTACCAAGCATCTCAAATCCCTATATGATAATTTTGAGTTAAGTTAAATTAAACTAATTAAATTAAATATGTGAAGTAGATTATAACATAAATAAGTTTATGGAGAAGATAAATAAGTGCAAAGCACAAAAACTGGATTTAGACAGGACTATAAGACTTGTCAGTTGTGCAAACTTGAATGAGTCTCATCAACTTGGAGAAGTTGGTTAGTCCAACTTTCTCATTTTTTAAAGGGAAGGAAAGACTAGGTGATTCAACCAAGGGTACCCAGCTACTTTGTGATAAAGAACAAGACCTTAGATCAGAGATGGGCAATTTTTTTTGTATGCAGGACCAGACAGTCAATATTTTAGGCTTTGTAGGTCATACAGTCTTTGTTGCATTTACTCAACAGATGAAAACTATAGAATCAATGCAGTCAAGTACAATATGTAAATGAATGAACTTGACTCTATTCCAGCAACACTTTCTTTACAAAAACTAGTGGCACATTGAATTTGGGCCTTAGAATGTAGTTTGCCAACCCCTGTTACACAACATAAGAGAGAGAGCCTACATCCTTTCTGTTGTACAGACAGTGGCGTATTTTGTGGAAGGAGGTAGACTAGGGTTATAGTTACTAAAAAACAAGAAGGGAGGAAAGTAAAACAAGAAAATGTGGCATGTGTGGTTCTGTTTTGGCATCTTAGGTGGTCATCTGAAAATACCTTAAATTATGTTGATTTTCAACATGAATTTCCAGAGAGTTTTCTTTTTCATAATAAAGTTTTATACGTAGAATCATACTCTAAGTTAGTTATAAAAAGGGATTAGTCTTTTGTAATTCAATACCTTGCATGCTGAAACTTTCTGAAACAAATAGAACCTCCTATAATTTTAAAAGAAAAGAAATGTTGTTCCAAACCATTTCAAAGAGCAGAAATACAGGCTAAAGAAAGAAAAGGTGGGGTAGGGTGGGGAAAGTGCTTCAAAGATAGGTAGATTGATTTCATAAGGAAAAACTAAGATAAATTCTTAATTCCAGAGGCTTTTACCCATCAGCTTCTGCCAGTGTCACTCCTCTTCCTTCTGCATGTCAGTTGCTGATACTTGAATGGGATATGTAGGATTAAGTTTTCTAACTGAATAACTAATAGAATAATAGAATCAGGAGCAGTTTCATTGTGAAGATAGGAAATATGATGACAATACTTAGTTTTGTTTTGTTTTGTTTTGTTTTTTCATAAACTGATTCTGGAAACTGGGTCGTAGGCCTTGACCTACTAGAGATGTAAAGGGACAGAATAAGGTTAGCCAGTGAAGACCCATAGATGAAGTTTTTATGCACACATTACTAATGAGAAAAAGAATAAAGTATAAGAAATAATCTTGGAGAATGTGAGGCACCTGAACGCCTCACTGAGACGCGGTTGTTTCACAACAAAGTGCATACAGATCCCACTTGCTAGACTGGTGTTGACATTCTATGTTATAGGTTGTGTCAAAGGCAATCTACAGGAGAGGCTGTCTACCTGCAGAAGGTCATAGAGTTAAACTGTCCACCATGCTGACTTGGCACAGTGGCGTTTATCACAGCACACAGGTTTCTTCTATGGCAACAGAACCTTCTCAGGCGTGAGAAGAAACCTGGCATTTTCTGCTACCTGCAGGCTTCTGTTTTTTGAAGCCAGGAAGGGCATCTGTAAAAGTTGGCTGCCTGCATGGCAGACCATGCAAAATGCCAAGGAGAGTGATTTATGTCCCATTCACTGAGACTGAAGAGGAAATACACCGAGATTTTAGTAATGAAAGGTCACGACAGGGAAACATTTTCATTACGCTCTTTTCAAAAAACCTAGGGTAAAAGTTACAGTTTCCACAATTTACAAATTTCTACTTCCTTGGCACTTTTATCTCTAAGACCTAAATTGTGATAGCTATTTAACTGTAATATCCTTTTTTTCCCCCTTTAAAATGTTAATTTCAGTACTTCTATTTGTTTCTCAAGGGTAAAAAGGTAGACTACCTTTCTTTTCTTTAACCTATCCCTATTTTGTTAAGTAAAATGTTAATTACATAAAGTGTTTTTTAATCAGGTGATTAGGACACAGTCAGGACATACAGCATGGATAATCATGGACTTAAGAATTATAAAGTTTTAGGGGCGCCTGGGTGGCTCAGTGGGTTAAAGCCTCTGCCTTTGGCTCAGGTCATGACCCCAGAGTCCTGGGATGGAGCCCCGCGTCAGGCTCTCTGCTCGGCGGGGAACCTGCTTCCTCCTCTCTCTCTCTGCCTGCATCTCTGCCTACTTGTGATCTCTGTCTGTCAAATAAATAAATAAAATCTTTAAAAAAAAAAAAGAATTATAAAGTTTTAAAGTTGGAAAGAAATAAGATCATTCAGGAGTCAAATCCCTTCTTTTTTATAAAAGTTTGAACTTGTGCCTTTAAGTTAGATTACTTGCTGAAATTTCCTATGAAGAAATAAAAAGCAAATAATAAAAATGATTGACTTTTCCCACATTGCTTCTAATTTTCATAACATATACTAACATAACAGTTGGAAATACTTGGGTTAATGGCTAGTAATCAGTCCATTTTTATCTAATTTGAGTTTGAGTTTCTTTACTTGTCCATGTTCTTAGGAATTATTTCTTGATACTTAACTCCCAATGTCACTATGCTAGGCCCTGTGAAAGACAGAGATAAAAAAAGACACAGACTCTATTCCTTTAAGAAAAGAACTTCTGAAGTTTTGGTAATTCTCACAGAAGTCACCCATCAAATGCAGTCATTTGAATAATTTATGTGTTTATCGTTATTCTGTTTTTGAAATTTCTGAACACACAAGAGAAAAGGATAAAAGGAGGTTCTGACATGTTGTATAATCTAATGGACAAGAGAACACATGTATAATCATAGACATGACTGCATTTTAATTCTTATGTGGATGATCTTTTTTGCTGGAAGAACAAACCTAAAAAGGCAACAAAATGACACATACATTGACGTGTCATAATCATCCAAAGTCCAAGGTTTACATTAAGGTTCATAGTTGGTGTTTTACATTCTCTAGATTTGGATAAATGAATAGACAGGTATCCACCATGGTATCAAAAAGGGTATTTTTCATTGCCTTAAAAATTCTCTGCTCTGCCTGTTCATTTCCACTCCCTTAAACTCTATCAACCATTACTCTTTTTACTGTCTCCATAGTTTTGCCTTCCCTAGAATGTCAAATAGTTGGATTTATATAATAATTAGTCTTTTCAGATGGGCTTCTTTCACTTAGTAATTTGCAGTTAAGCTTCCTCCATGTCTTTTCATGGGTTGACAGCTCATTCCTTTTAGCACTTAACAATATTCCATTGTCTGGACTCTATTCACCTACTAAAAGACATCTTGGTTGCTTCCAGATTTTGGCAATTATGAGTAGAGCTGCTATAACTATCTATATGTAGGTTTTTATGCATTTGTAAGTTTTCAGTTCTTCTGGATAAATACCAGGATGCACAATTGCTAGATCATATGGAAAGAGAATGTTTAGTTTTGTCAGAAACCACAAACTGCCCTCCACTGTGACTGTACCATTTTGTATTTTGCCCCAGAAATGAATGAGAGTTCCTGTTGCTCCACATCCTTGGCAACATTTAGTTTAGTCAGTGTTCTCGAATTTTGCCATTCTAATAGGTATATTGTGGTACCTCAATGTTATACTTCAATGTTATTTTAATTTGCATTTTCCTGATGACATATGATGTGGAGTATCTTTCCATATGCTTATTTGCCATCTGTATATCTTCTTTGGTGAGGTATCTGCTAAGGTCTTTGGCCGAATTTGTAATTGGATTGTTAGCTTTCTTTATGTTCCTGTAGAGATTGCTGTATTTCCAAGAATTCTTTGATTCTTTTGTACTGTGAATTTCTTTTGTATTGTGAAAAGAATATATATATATATGTTCCTTTGTGAAAACATATATGTGTGTGTGTGTGTGTGTGTGTGTGTGTGTGTGTTTCAATATTTGTAGTATTTAAATAAATGTAGGGAGGACTTTTCTGTTACCAAATGTTCATCAAGGAACAAACATTAGGGTTTGTCAATCATGGCCATTTTAAGTCAGAAACACTCCTATAACCATAGCATATAAAATAAATAATAATGGGTAAATGTAAATTGACAATGTTTCCAACATCAAAATATGCTTTAGTTTTAAAATGGGAGATAAAGAAGACATGGGTTGTGGTAAAGTAAATGAGGAAAGAATGGGAAGAATAAAATTATGAGGTAGAAAAAGACCAGGAAGAACATAATGAATCAAACACCTAGAAGATATTTATTTGGGAAAATGATTCATAATGACACCTCGCTCTTCACTAAGCTGTGGGCTTAGTGCCATTACATAACTTTGAAATGATAATTAGTTGAATATTCTGTATTTATAGTTACTCGATGGTTCTTCTTTAAGCCTTCAAAATTTATTCTGAAGAGTATGTTCTACTAAAAAAAAAAAAAAAAAGGAGTATGTTCTACTGTGCCTAGGCAGGAAGAAGAGTACAACATGAAAAGATTAGAGCAATATTGCTCTTAATGTAGCAAAACTGGTATTAAAGCAGTGCTTGAATCTTGTAGTAGGGATACCTCTTCCTAAGTAAATACTATGTAAATACTTCCTAAGTAATCTTCCTAAGTAAATACTTCCTAAGTAAATACAGTAAATACCTCATTAATACTGAGACAACATTGTTATTATTCAAAAAATGAAAACAACAGTTTATGTGTATCTTTCATGTAGTCACATTCTTCAAATGCAGCCTTATTGATTTCCATATAAAACTATTGGTCAAGTTTTTATTTATTTCAATAGAAAACCATGTAATACCATGATAAATATTAAAGTCAAATTTCATGTTACTCTTTATATCCATGGCCACAACTTCTCACATATATGTATATATACTTAAATAGTGCATTAAATAATGCATGCTGTGTAACCAATTTTGAATGTAAAAGATTCTTTTTTTTTTTCCTATTTGTTAACTTCATCTGTGGGAAGATTATAGTCTTTTCAGAACTCATTTACTATGGAACAGGTAGGACAATTAAAGTGAATTATTGTGCCGAATTATCAGTTCACCTTGATGGAAACATGGTTGCCTCTATCCTATTGGTTAAGTATCATTTTTTATCTTAATAACAACTACTCCCATGTGAAGTGTTTTTATTCTTATAGGATGATTTAACCTGAGATTTTAGTATTTCTTAGTAGAATAAATTTAAACTTTGGCCCCCAAACCAAAGTTTCAGGAAGTATTGTTTATATTTTTAAAATCAGATATGGAAGAGTACCAGGAAAGAAAATGTCATGTCTTCTTTAACAATGAGGATAATTTCTATCAGAAACACCAAATACCTTTAAATTTTGGAATTGAACATGAGAAACAGTTTGACAGACATTGTAAACAAGTATACAATAATTTGAATGCCAGACTTAATCATTTATTAATTATGTAATCTTGAGCATGTTACCATTGCTCTCTGGGTATCAATTTTTTAGCCTGTCATGTGGGGACAACAAAGACTACTTGATGGAGTTCATTGTTGTTATTGTAAGATAATGTAGGTAAATTACCTATAGCTCCTGATATAATTAATAAATGTAATGGTTTTCTCTGCACATGATTAAAATACAAAAGCTTCTTAAAAGGCAAGATGAAAAGCCTAAAATAGTCTAATGAACCCAGTGCTGTTCCCATCTAATCTCTGGCCAAATAATTATTTTAATGATTAAGCTTATATAAATATAACCAATTTTAGCAGTTTTAATATAGTGAGCAATTAAAGAAGAAACAGTTGTCCCAATCATTGCTTTTAACTGTGCTTTGTGTAATTTCTGCTTTGCATAGTTTCCATGTTCAGTTATAATAGAAAATATGGTTTAAAATGCTAAACTCAATGTTAATTATATCTCATCTTCTCCCCAAATTTGAACTTTGGCTCAAGGGGCCTGCGTAGTGTGCCATAATCTTCTTTCCCCTCCCTTTCCCTTTCCAGAATCTTATTATGAAAAGAAGTGTGGTGTTCAGTGAATGAGAATTTTCCTCTGCTATTAACATGTCCCTCCCCATGGACTCTAGATCAGCCATTTTTGAAGGGCAGCCACACTAAGAAAGCATTAGAGGAATTTATGGGCAGTTTTTATCAGCTATCTCATGATTGTTGGGCACCACTGGAAGTTGTTAGGAGGGTCGTGGATATCCTGCCATGTATGAAATACTCCTTCACAATAAAAAATTATCTGGTTTGACTGTTGATTGGGGCTAATGCCACTATGGGGCTAATTCCACTACAAATGCATATCAACAGTACTTTAGCACAAATAATATTGAAAATTTTTGTAAGAAGGTGAATTAAAATCCTAGTAATTTTGGGGTGGCTGGGTGGTGCATAAGTTAAGCGTCTGACTCTTGGTTTCAGCTTAGGTTATTATCTTCGAGTTGTGAGATTAAGCTCCACATCAGCTCCATACTCAGCTCAGAGTCTGCATTAGATTTTCTCTCTCTTCCCCCACCTCAAATAAGTGAAATATATCTTTAAAATACTAATAATTTAGGGAAAAGTTATTATAGAATGGGAACTTTAAATATTAGAAAAATATTCTTTATTTTATTGATTAATTATTCATATTGTGCATTCTGCCTCCTCAGTGTATAATTTTACATACTGAGATATTGGTACTGAGTCAATGTGACCTTTGTGTAATTGTTTTTTTAGTATTAGTGGAACATTATAGGTATGACATAGTGTCCGTTGAAGTTTTTTTATATAATAGTCATAGAGCAAACTATGACCTGTAAAGTAGTTTTAAAAATCAAGAAACTATAGTGGTAAGATGTAAACATTATTTACTACTCATTTTCAGATCTTAATAAAATTCTTCCATTTCCCAAAATTCACCCAGGGCACCTGGGTGACTCAATTGGTTAAGGGCCAACTCATGGTTTCAGTTCAGATCATGATCTCAGGGTCCTGGGATCAAGCCCTGTGTCAAGCTCCATGCTCAGCAAAGACTCTCCTGGAAATTCTCTCTCCTTATCCCTTTGTCTGCCCCCCAACCCTGCCCCGCCCATGCTCTCTCTTTCAAATAAATTAAAATTTAAAACAAACAAATAAATAAATAAATAAATAATTCTACGTTGAATATTTAATTTTCTCAATACATTTTTTAATTAAGTAGAATTTAATTTCACAATGAAAATAGCAAATAAATTATTACAAACTATTTTTAACAAGATTTAGCATTGGGCATCATTTTTCTGATTCTTCCAGTGTTGAAGGTTTAAGGGTAAAAATAATAATAATAATATCCATCATGGCTGCAGGCAATATTTGTGCATTGTTTCCTTTTCATAAGCTATCACTGTTTGGTTGTCACACATTTCTATTATATAGCACTGAGAGGGAAAAAAAAAGAAAAAAAAACTAAACTAAAATTAAAATTTAGTGTCTTAAAACAATACTTTCATTTTGCCTACAATTCTTTTGACTAGGAATTTAAACAGACCACACAAGGATGGCTCTTATTTAATCCATGGTATTCAGGCCTAAAGTAGACTAGCTCAAATGATTAGCTATTGCTAAGATGACTCAGTCAGTGCCTTGTATCTGGAACCTTGGCTCTGGTCTTTGCTGAATACCTTTCCTGCTCCCTGTGACATCTACTGGGGCAGGGAAATTCAAGATGACTTCTTTATTCATTTGTCTGACACTTCAACTAGAATGGCTCAAACTGCTGTGGCAAGGAATCTCTGTCTTATTTTATGTCCTCTCTGATGTGTCTTAGTCTTTCTCACAGCATGGCTGACCCATGATAGTTCATCTTCCTATGTGGAGTCTGACATCCCCCAGAGTAATCCCAAGAGACCAAAGTAGGACTTATAGGCAAATTATTCAATGTCATTTCTGCTACACTCTGTTTGTTACAGAGGATTAGCCCAGATTCAATGAAGAGAGGAACTCCACAGGACATGCGAATCAGGAGGTCTGGTTTATTGAGACTGGAGAAGAAAGATGTGTGTGAGGGGAGCACATCTTTGAAATTAGCTACCTTACCACACATAATGCCCTCTCTGTTCTCGCTTGTGGGGTGAATGAGTGTGTTCTTTGGAGTGTCTTGCTTGACCTCTTTTCTATTCAGAAATTCCACTAGTAATCATCTTCTAGCAACAGTATGCTCCTTAGCATTTTGCTTTTTTGTAAAATTCCGTTATCTGGCAGGCAGCCTCTCAGTATGGATGCCAGTGAAATGGCCCATAGCTATTCTCTGAGGTGCCCAGTTAACCAGTGGGAAGCTCAAGCATCCTTTCCATACCAAGTCATGAAGTGTGTCAGTTTAAGAGCTCTTCTTTCTTTATTCTGTCTGTCTGTCCCTCTCTCTGATATATCTTCTCTCTTAATTTTTGTCCATTTTTTCCCCTCTCTACCCAGAACTCACCCCAGCCAGACCCAAAGGCGGAACAAACATTCTATTTAAACCAACATTAATCTCTAGGAATGATTCTCAGAGAGCAATCCTTATTTGACTTCCAATAAAGTAAAGCACCCTTCTACTTTCCCCATTGAGAAGGCAAGTATTTTTCATTCTTAAGAATATTCTGTCTACAAACAGACTGGAAATAATCTTTCACTTTTCTCTCTTCATCCTTCTGCTTTCAGTATTTTAGCCAACTGTTATGAGTAGGATAAGATTGCTTATTTATTATGATTATGATAGGGCCAGTTCTTTTGCCTCTTAGGAAGGCTTGAATGAGACTATATGGCTCCAGTTATAGGTATCTTTCTTTAGAATGTAGAAAATCAGTGTCCTTGGTTTTCTTTTACCTATCTGCTTTAGTAGCAATTCCAGAAAAAAAAAAAATTCTAATCAATATCATCCTATATAAACACTGCGACATTTTGTCTATACATTTCCTGATTTATGAAAATGTTCTGATTGACTGGAGTTTTCATTCTTGGAAAAAGATGTAACAGATTTCTTCCAACTCTGCTATCACATGGACAGAAAGGATGGTACAAATCAATTTGAAAGCAATCATAATAACAAGCACATTTCCAATTAGATAAAATGACATGCTGATAGCCAAATTGCTAGGAGCTGGAGACTTACTACATAGACCTCTAGCAAAAGTTTTCTCCTTAAAGAACAAGTTGCTTAAGTAATTTGAACATAAAAGGTAAAAATATTATAAAGGAAAAAGAAAAGCAAAAGGATTCTTTTCATTTTGCTTTCTTTAGATAAATATAATATCTTCTTATTTAACCTGCCAGTTTATTTAATGTGCAAATCTTGTGTTAAAACAGTCAGTCATATCATATGAAAGAATTTTTCAATGACTATCTTCTGTTCTACTGGGATAAAGGTTTCCATTGTTAACAGGGAAGCTTCAGTTAAAACTAGCAGGAATCACTGTGTAGAGAATAAAGACACTCTACTCAGTGCACCCAAATTCAGTTTATAGCTGACAGACCACAATGCATCACTAGTGTCAGAAGGCATCAATTTTAGGATGGGTCAATTTGAAATGAAGTAATAAACTCTGGCTTAAGGAAAATGGCAAATATTATCTAACAGATGGCAAATATATTAGTCATTTCTATCACATCTATTTATGTGATAAGTGGAAACAAAGAATTTCTGATTATAAATGAATAAGATGATATATTTGTTATAACTCTTTTGTTTCCAAGTGACAGAAAACCAGTGCATTATTGTTTAAGATTAAGACTGTCTGTGAGATAGGGAAAATGCAAAATAACGATTGCCCAATAAGAAAGAAATTATTTATCTTTCACAGAAACATAAGCAGTTGAAGTCAGTATGGTGGCTCCAAAGATATGGAAAGCCAGCCTCCTTTCAATGTTTTGCACCATTAAGTTCAATGCACAGCTTCTACCTTGTGATGTAGGTAACCATTTGAAGGCTCACCCTTACATCCACAGTGTATCCAGCAAAAGGGAGAAAGAAGTAGAGATAGGGTCCTATCTAGCTTCAAGGAAACTTGGGAAATTTATCCTTTAGTGAGAGTTCTACATACCTGTTCTACTACTAAGAAAGGAAGGGAGAAGGGCTATTGGGAGGTTAACTGGAAGTGTCTGTCACTCCCAACTTAAACTAGTTTAAGTAACAATGGAAACATTAAAACGTGGGTTGGTTTATAAGAACCAAGAACAGCTTAGGGGAGGTAAACATTCCAAAGCATTCAGACTCTGTCCCCTGCTGTGTATATGCTTCATAGTTTCTTCTCCGTCTTTCCAGTTTAAGTTACACCAGATGTCACTGCTGACAATGCTGAGGGTGATGACTTTCCAGTTTGTCTCCAGAATATCTGATTCTTTTTCTCACTTCTAGTTTCAAAATTCCCTGACGGTCCTTTTATCAGTTCAGTTTAGATCGGCCACCGATTTTTGAACCAATCAGCTATCACCAATGGAGCAAAGTATTTAGAATAGCATTCTTTTGTTAACTATTGGTGGGAAGGGAACCAGTTTCCAGAACAAAGAGGAAATTGGATAAAACAAATGAGCAGTGAATTCTGGATGTACGTAATTTACTTACATATGCAATAATAATGATACCCATTTAAAAAAATCTCATGGTAGGGGAGCTGTCAGAACTATTCTATTTGCTTCCCAATAGCAAAGATCTCCTGTTATTTCCCTTCTAATTCATAAATCACAGTGGGATTTGATTTTCCAATTTCAGTCCTGGTCTGAATAATAAAATTTATTATTTTAATTGATGGCCTATTTTGGGATGTCTTGCATTAGATTATGAAACACCTAATCTTCATTATGATGTGAAAAAATATTGAATCTATGGATATAAACTAACTTGATAGTTCACAAATCCTGATTAATGAAAGTTTCTTTTGTCAAAGTGGACTTTTTTGGCATGACTTACTCTCTTGAAACAGTAGATAGAGAGTGATTCTACAGATAGCCTGAGCATGTTCTGTAACATCAAACCTAACTACAAGTCTTCTGGAATTTGTGTTTCTTGTATTCTGTTGACCTTGTGTAGCCAAGAGTTCGGCTCCTTAAATATCTGGGTCAGAAGTTAGTCAGCCTCACATGGTAGGCTATTTTCTTAAGACTTTAACTGTGTCAAATTGCAGTCAGTTTATTAAAGCTACTAGTTTGTGGCTTCATTCTGAAGTTCATGCAAAGCAGAAAAAGAATACCTTTTTTTTTTTCTAAAAAGAGATTTTGATTTTTCTTATATATGTGTGCTGTCTAGTATGTGATAAAAATCCCAGTAATCAGAATGGAATAAGGATCCTGATAAGCAGTACGAATATCAGGAGTTTATTTCTGTTGCTCACTGTGGTCTGCCTTTCATTATTCCACCCTACCCAGAAGAAGACATTATGTTCTGTAGCTGCAAATAGATGGGGCAAGCAGGCTTCAAAAACACTTCTAAATCACTGAAGCCTACAACTATAATCATTCGGACATAGAAGGACATCATATACTACTTAGGTTGATGATATATAGATGATGTTTTTTTTAACCACCTGCAGTATACCAGCATTCCTACAAGAACTTTACCAATGTTGCCACATTAACATGTTAGGAGATGGTATGCACTATTGTTTGTGGAAGAGGAAGGTGATGAATTAATTTAAGTATCATGCCCAAAGTCACAACTAGATATAAATGGCAGAATCACAATTTGGACCATGATATAAATAGTTTAAAATGTTGGGGGTACCTGGGTGGCTCAGTGGGTTAAAGTCTCTGCCTTCAGCTCAGGTCATGATCTCAGGGTCCTGGGATCGAGCCCCGGATCCTCCTTCTCTTCCCCTCCTTCTCTCTCTGCCTGCCTCTCTGCCTACTTGTGATCTCTGTCTTGTCAAATAAGTAAATAAATATATTAAAAAAATAGTTTAAAATGTTATGCTCTAAATTATGTTCTTTTATCAACTAACAATACCTCTCATCTGTGTAAATTTATTAACATTATTTTAATTTCTGTCTAAAGTGACCATATGATTGGAACTTTTATGACCACCTGAATTCTGTATCAGTTTCACAATGCACTTATTTAATAGTTTATTTTCTTAGGTCAGTTTATCCAGCAAATGTTTAAGTGATGTTTGTATTCAAGAACTAGCCAAGGTACTGATGAACAAAACAAGAGTCACTTTTAGAATCTTCTCCTCACAGAGTTTATGTGAGGTAAATAAAAAATTGATATCATGTTACTTGAACATATACTTTATTAGGTACTAGAAAAACAGTGGGGAGCATGACAGACAAAATTCTTGACCTCATGGGGTTTGTAATCTATGAGATTATATTGAGTATTTAACAGACATCTGGGACCAAATGAATTTTAACAACTGACTTCACCATTAGAGGAAAACAGTAGGCCTGAGTCAGGAACAGATTTCTGTTTAGAGTAGGGTGAGCAGCTGTGGAGACTGTTGGATGACAAATTTAGAGAGACAGGTAGGGACAGATCCTATAGCCTTGTTGAGAGAGAGAGTTTGGTTATTATTCTGAGTGACATGGGAGGCACTGAAAGTTTTTGAGCAGAAAAGGATCAGATTCTGATTTATATCCTTAAAAGATCACTTTGCAGAGCTGAATGAATGTGCTGTAGGAAGATAAGAATGGAACAGGAGATCCAATGAGCAGACTCTTGTAATGCTATGTGTTTAGTGCTATATGACAGTTTATCAGGTGGAATCACAAAGAAATTTAATAAAAACCAGTTAATTGTGGGTTTAAAAAAATACTAGAAACAAACTATAAAAATGAAACCATGGAAATATGAGGATCCATAAATCTCACTAACTTAAATATATAAATCAGCTTTTGTTTTTTCCTTCCCCCCTCCCTCCCTCCCTCCCTCCCTCCCTCCCTCCCTTCATTCCTTCTATTCTTCTTTTTCTTCTTGCTCTCTTGCTTTCCTTTTTCTTTCCAATAAAAAGTTAGGAGTGCTTTGCAGTCTGCATAGACTCAGGGTCCATTTATTATAATTGACGAATAACACAGTTCTTTTTAAATGTAAAACAAGTAGGCTATGTAATCAGCTTCAAACAATTAAATATAAATCGATCTTTTACCTGAGAGAACCAGCTTGAGAAATACTAATCTTTGTAGTAACATTAGTCAACTTTGCTAATAAAAATATTATATAACCAATATAAGAATTTTCTTCAAAGGCAAAATATATAGAGTTTCATAAAATAACCAAATTACGATTTCCCTCTGAAATGCCTTAACTTTTCAAGAATTTAACTAAGGGACTTACACACAATATGGTGCCTAATGCAGAGAATTCGTGCCCTTTCCTTTGCTTGCACTTCACTATTTAATCTCAAAGAGGCCAGAGCTCTTAATTAAAGACAAAGATGGATATGCCTTGGTGCAAAGTTGTTTTTATTTCTGAATGAGCACACTTGTGAAACTGATTTCCTCAATAGCAGGGCCAGGTGGAGAGATGGAGGTCACCTCTGTGTAGCAGCATGCTCCTCCCAGGTCCATAGGAAGCCGGCAATGCTGTCTTCCTCAGTGACCAGATGGGCCAAGTCCTGCAGAATAGTCCACAGCCATTATTCTGTGCATCAGGCTGTGCAATTGATTTCAAGATAACAGACAAGAGGGAAAGGGTTGTCAGGCTTGACTGCCTCCTGTCAATGCAGGAGCCCTGGAACAGTGTAATTCAGAAATTTTTTGTCAATTTGGGTAAGCTAGGGTGGAATCCTGACAGGGCGATTCTTTATTTGTCATGCAGTTTGAAGGTGCAGTGGGAATCTGCAGCTTGTGCCTGGGCAGTGACTGGCCTGGCTAAAAATGTACGTCATGATACATGGCTCAATTTCACAGCAAGCCCCATGGAGGATTTTGTTTCATGGGCAGGAAAGAATAAAGAAGGAGGAAATGAAGGGCACAGTTTTTTCAAAGCCTATCTAAGATATTCCATTTCTCTCAATGCCTGCGTTGCCTTTATATGGTAGACTTATTTTCTTGTCATTTTCTAAATTTCAATTATCTGCAGAATATAAAATTCCCTCTCTGCTTGTAATCAAATCAGTACTGTGGGAGAAACTAAATGTCTCAGGAACAGGGAAATATACTCTGAGTGTTGCTACAGTTATATTTTAACTTGGATTGGGCAAATCAGGTTACAATAATTGTGATATGTATGGATGGATTTAAAATCATGCATCAGGCTGTGCTAAATTGTGTGAAAAGTGTTTGAATGAAAACATTAATTACATAGGTAAACATCAAAGAGACTAGACAAGTCATGATTTTGTTTTGTTTAATACTAGAGATATCAGAGCTGCTTGACTACAAATTCCCTAGGGCCCTTTTGTTTTACTTTATTTCATCTGTTGTACAAGTTCATGAACATTTAGGTTGTTGCTGTATGGTTTACAAATAATGATAATGTCAACATGGCTTTTCCCCAAGTTCTTCCTAAAATTTTAAAATGGGAAGTGAGGGGCCCATTAGAAGAAAAGGTTAACATTCTATTCAATAAATACTGAAAGCTCAGGTGCCTGTGGGATAGAAGTAAATTCCAGGAATAAAAGATAATTCAGTCACAAGTCACAGAAGCAATAGGAGAATTAAGTGAGATTTTTGAAATGAAATGGGTTTTCTATTTGGAATATCAGAAAAACAAATTGAAATGAAATGAAACCAAACCAAAACCAAAAAAGTGCAGTGGACATTTTGTGGTTTTAGTTTAAGATATCATTTTTAAGTAGTTCTGTATAACGTTGTTATGTAAAGATAAAAAGAAATTTAAAGACATAATCCTTGTCTTCAAAGAGCTTATATTTCTAGAGGAAGAATTTATTTAACAAATAGTTTAGATACTTCTTGCTACAGGGAGACGATGTGTTGCCCTGGCACTTTATTGGTATTTCTAAAAATTATTTTTAACCTAAGACATTAATAAAGATGTTTATTTATGATAGTTGGTGGTGTATCATAAGAAGCTGAATTTTCTCTTTGGTTTAAAATGTATATGTTCATCATTTTTTGGGAAGATTTCATTTATTTATTTATTTATTTATTTATCAGAGAGAGGGAAAGAGTGAACAAGCACAAGCAGGCAGAGACAGAAGCAGTCTCCCCACTGAGCAAGAAGCCCAATGTGGAACTGGATCCCAGGATCCTGGGATCATGATCTGAGCCAAAGGAAGATGCTTCATGACTGAGCCACCCAGGCATCCCTATGACCACCGTTTTATTTGGTTACTGTATTTACTGTTGTTTTCCATAAATGTTTACAAAATAATCATGAATGATTCATAATTTGTAATCTTTTAATTTAATTCTTTACAAGTCTTACTTTATAATTCATAAGTAACATAGGCCCAAGAGAACCTTGATTTGGGATTCACTAGAAGGATAAAATTAATTTAAAAAAGAAGTTTGAATTTCTACTATAACAAATAAAATCTTAATAAAGATATTATTAGGGGCACCTGGGTGGGTCAGTCAGTTAAGTGGCTGCCCCAGGCTCAGGTCATGATCCCAGAGTGCTGAGATCTAGTCCTGCGTTGGGCTCCCTGCTCAGCAGGGAGATTGCTTCCCTCTCTCCCTCTGCCTGCTGCTCCCCCAGCTTCTGTGCTCCCTCTCTCTCTCTCTCTCTCTCTGTGTGTCAAATAAATAAATAAAATCTTTTAAGAATAAAAATAAAAAATAAACTCTTACTACTAAGTAACACAAGCTTATCATACCTGCTTATTTGCAGGTAAGCTGATAAGATTTGCATATTCTTTTCTTGCTAGTATGTTAAATTTGGTATTTATGAAAGTAGGGTATGAATGTGTTTCTGAGACATTCATATGGCTTTATTCAGGATCTATATTGTTAATCTATATTGTTGTAATAGATTTGCTAATATTTTAGTAAAGACTTTTGCATCTGTATTCATGAAATATATTGACCTGTAGCTGGCTTTTATTTTTCTTTCTTTCTTTTTTTTTTTTTTTTTGTAATGTCTATGTCTAATGATGTTAATGCAGGCCTCATAAAATAAGTTAGAAAATTGTTCCTAATTTATTTTCTGGGAGATTTTTGTGTGTTTGGCATTATTTATACTTTCATTTTGATAGCCTCCAACAGAAAAGCCATCTGGACTCAAAGTGTCCTTTGTGTGAATATTCTAAATTGCAGACTAAATTTTTATAAGAAAGATAGGGCAATTCAGCTTTTCTATTTCTTCTTATGACAATTTTGACAATTTATTTTCCAAGAAAGTTGTGTTTTTTATCTAAGTAGTTGTATTTATTATTACCAAGCTATTCATAGTACTGTCCTTTTACAGTATAATATCTGAAGGATTTGTAGTGATTGTTTCTCTTAAATTTTCAAGAGTGACTTTTTTTTTTTTTTAACTCAATCTTGTTAGAGTATTATAAAGTTTGTTGTTTTTTGCTAGGGACTGGACTTTAGTTTCATTTTTCTTTTCTTTGTTGTTTTTCTGTTTTCTATTTTGTTAATTTGTGCTATTTAGATTTATTATTTCTTGCTTTCTGTTTGCTTTGGGTTTTATTTGATCATCTTATTTTAGAGTCTCATGAGGAAAGCTCCGACCATTGATTTTTAGATCTTTCTTCTTTTCAAACATGGACAATTAAAGCTGTAATTTACCCTCTAAACACTATTTTAGATGTATCATACAAATATGCTATCTTGTGATGTCTTTTGAATTTCATGCCAAATGTTTCCTAGATCTCCTATAATTTTCCTTCCAAAATTTATTAATTATTTTGAAGAATGTTGGTTAATTTCTGAATATTTGTGAATGATCCAGATATGTTTTTCTGATTTCTAACTTGTATTCATTTTAATGAGGGAACATGCTATATTATTTCAAATTTTTTAAATGTGTTATCAGACCCAACATAGAGTATACCTTGGTGAGTGTTGCTTATGCATTTGAATGGAATGTGATTCTGCTGTTGTTACATATGGTGCTCTTCAAATATCAAGTAGATAAGTTGTTGATAGTGTAGACTAGGTCTTTTATATGCATACTCGTTATTGGTCAACTTCTTCTTCTGATGAGGAGGTTTTGAATGTCCAACAATAATAGTGGATTTATTAATTTCTCCTTTGATTTCTCTCAGTTTTTTCTTCATACATCTTATAGCTCTATTGGTGTATATACATTTAGTATTTTTATATTTTTTAATAAATTTGTCTTTTTATCATTAATAGCCTTCTGTATCATGATAATATTCCTCAACCTCTATTTTCTCTGATATTATGGTAATTTAGATTTCTTATAATTAGAATGTATACAGAATTTTTCCTATTTTAAATATCTAACCATTCCATTTTTTATCTTTAAATACATTTTTATAGACACCATATAGTGGGCTATTTTTAACGTATAAAAATTATCAGAGGGGTGCCTGGGTGGCTCAGTCAGTTAAGTATCTGCCTTCAGCTCAGGTCATGATCCCAGGGTTCTGGGATTGAGCCCCTTGTGGAGCTCCCTGTTCAGTGGGGAGTCTGTCCCTCTCCCTCTACCACTCCCTCCTTCCCATGCATTCTCTCTCTCTATCTAATAAATAAATAAATAAAATATTTTTTAAAAATTATCATAAAAATCTCTTTTGTTTCCCTTCTCTTGCGAATCACAATCCTGTAGTCCCCAGAGTCCAATGTTATTTTATACATTGTGACTATTTATTTGTTTATTTTTATTATGAGAGGACAAGTTCTCTACTAGTTACTTCAGAATGGTAGATTTGAATTCTTATGCTTTATTCTTTAAATAAATTTTTGAAATACAAGATATATGTTGCTTTTTTAGCAGCTATGAAATTATAATAGCTATATAATAATATTCAAAAGAATTTACTTTAGTCTCAGGAAACTTATAACTTCGATCTGTATGCATTTTTTGTTTTAAGGAATTATGATACAGTCACCAATAAATAATTTTCAAGTTAAAATATGTGTTAAAAATATTAGGAAAACTATTTTGTGGGACAAGTGGACAGAAATATGAATTCATGGATTAAAAAAGGATTGATATAATTATTAAGGAGAAATATATTTTTAAAGTGTGAGGGTGGATTTAAAATTACTAGACATATAGATTATAGCAGATATATTTTACAGTGTTAAATCATTTTATTTGGTAAGACAACATGCTGGAAATTGTATCATTTTTATGTAGATTTATGATAACTTTTAAAAATACTTTAAATGTGATATAATTCCACTATTCTTTTTATCATTTATTAAGGGTACTTGAACAGAAGAAATTTGAAGATCACTGTACATCACAGATTTTTTGACAATTAGCAACCTTGGTGAGGAATATTTCATGTAAAAATGAGATGTAATCAAAGGCACAAAAAAAAGTGTCTCATATGTTCAGGGAACAGTGAGAAGCCCCAATATCTAGGAATGAAAGACTATTTGGAGGGCAACGGGGTTAAAAACATATATAGAACACACACATACACACATACGACACAAACAGAGCCACTTATAAAGGATTTTAGATGTTAATATGTAACAAAGTGGATGCTTTCATAGGTCTTTGAGCAACAATATGAGAGATAAGGTATTACCTGGATGATGTCTAATCTAGTGCAGTATGCATAAATGAGTGGTGAAGGGAGGAGGGGTTGGTATGAGGCTACTGCAGTTGTATAAGCGTAAGGCACAAAGGATGTGGGTGTACAGCTAAGAGAATGAAGTTACTGTTTTGAACTAAAAAGTAGCAATTATATAAAAATAGCATTACATGGGGGCACCTGGGTGGCTCATTGGGTTAAAGCCTCTGACTTCAGCTCAGGTCATGATCCCAAGGTCTTGGGATCGAGCCCCCACATCAGGCTCTCTGCTCAGCGGGGAGCCTGCTTCCTCCTCTCTCTCACTCTGCCTGCCTCTCTGCCTACTTGTGATCTCTATCTGTCAAATGAATAAATAAAATCTTAAAAATAGCATTACGTGTTTAAGGCCAAGATTTTGGATTTTTCCTTAGAATATATTTTTATGGGAATGCCTGGATGGCTCAGTCAGTTAAGCATCTGTCTTCAGCTCAAGTCATGATCCCAGGCTCTTGGGATCAAGTCCCACACTGGACTCCTTGCTCAGCGGGGAGCTGGCTTCTCCTCCTGCCTGCTTCTCCCTCTGCTTCCCACTCTCTCTGCTTGTGCTCCCGTTCTCTCTCTCTCTGACAAATAAATAAACAAAATCTAAAAAAAAAAGAATATATTTTTACGAACGAAAATATATAATAGGATTCTATAACCAAATAATTTTTTAACATTTTGAATACAGCAAATTGATTTTACTGAATGGCTGTTACTAAAGTTACACTTAACTGTATATTTCTTTTTCCTTCATATATTAAGTATGAAAGTATTTTGTTAGCTTAACCTAGGTCACAGTAGTTTTTCTCCACTTGCCTTGGTTTATCTGGCTCTTATAAAGCTCAAACTAGCAAAGACAGGTTTGGTAGGCCCACAAGCTCTCAATGTTCCTGATTATTCACTCAGGCTTCCTTTTGCCCTGATGTTTCAGCATTGTCAATAGTAGAGATGTCATTAAAATAAAGTTTCTCTGTGTGGTACTTAAATGCTTCAACTAAAATTAATTGAGGCAAAATCTTAACTCATGTGGTGATCATACCAGCATTTATCCTCTATGACAATTGTTAAAGTTATCTCAACCCCAAATTTAATGGTTTAAAATGGTAACAGTGTATTATTTATGACAATTCTTTGGGTTGACTAATTAGTTCTCCTGTTTTACCACTTCATTTCCGCTGGTGCTCTGGCATAACTAGATGGTCTCACTCCCATGGCTGTTGGTTGATTCTAATTATTGTCTAAGAGCTCAATTGGTGTTGACAGCAAAAGGCTTCAGTTCTCCTCCATCCGCGCACTTCTGCGGTGCTGCTTGGGCTTCCTCACAATCTGATGCTCTTCGGGTAACTGAACTTCTTACAGTAGCTGGCTTTCAAACCTTTAAAATCAGACACTGCTATACCTTCTTAACTTTTAGGCCTGGAACTGGAAGAATGTCAGTGTTGTTGTCTTCTATTGGTAAAATCATATCATAGGAGCAGCCCAAAGTCTAGAAGGGTCTACACAGTGTGTGAATAATAGAATATAGTTCAATGGTGACAACAGAAGATTCAGTCTAATACAATAATGTTCTATCAAAAGTGGCTCAACTGTTTTTTTTTCTTTTAATGAGTTTTCTGGCTTTATTTTGCAATCCTGAAGGATTGTACTTCCTTTGCCGTTAAAACGGTAACTATAAGTTGACTAAGCCTAATATCCTAGAAATATCTAGCTACAAAGTTTTTTCCCAGAAATTTCTATTTTCTAGAATATCACAAATATAACAGATTCTGAATAATAAAGAAATTAATGTTCTTTACATGGCTCATGTACATTTAAATCCTTTAAAAATAATATTGATGCCATTTTCCATTAAATATTGCACTTTCATAATTTTCTTAAAAACCGCTAAAGGTCAGGGCGCCTGGGTAGCTCAGTGGGTTAAAGCCTCTGCCTTTGGCTCAGGTCATGATCCCAGGGTTCTGGGATTGAGCCCCGCATCGGGCTCTCTGCTCAGCGGGGAGTGTGCTTCCCCCTCTCTCTGTCTCTGCCTGCCTCTCTGCCTGCTGTGATCTCTGTCTGTCAAATAAATAAATAAATAAAATCTTAAAAAAAAAAAAACTGCTAAAGGTATGTGTCTATTTGTGTCTGTTTATACATATATATACATACATATATATATATATATAACTATGATATCACTAGATTATATAAATAAAAGTGATAATCTAAGATTGTTAAAAATAAACATACTCAATTTCCTTCAATTCATGGAAAAAATGCTATAAGTAATTCCTTAAAAAGGAGGGCAGGTGGATTATACTCTTTTTTAAGGGCTCAGAGAATTATTATTTTGATTTTGTTTTTATATTTTATATTTATTTTAACTCTTTGTGAAAAGAAATACAATTAATATGGATAATAAGTTGAAACATAAAACACTCTAAATTTTTGTAGCTCGAACGTTTATACTTTTCTGCTCATTCATCTGTACTCTCAAAAAAGCAAATAAACTGTCTTCACCAAACAACAAAGGCTACAGAGTGCAGAAATGGCACTCAGTCTTTTATTTTTATATTCAATACAACCATATCCAAGGGACCTGTATTTTTGTATCTGCTTAATATCACATGTATGAATAGTGAATACAAATGCTACTGACAAATAGTTTACAAAGTTAAGTATATCTTGAGAGTTTTTCTTTGTTTGATTGAGGGTTTTTCAGTTTACTAAGACAAAAATTGCTTCCAGCACTTGAAATGCGATCACATTGTTTAGATACGGATCCTCAAGTGTCCTGAATCAGAGATATGTATCTTAAATGTCAGTAGGGACTGTCTGTGTTAATCCATCCTTTTTAAGACAAACATGCCCTTGGCAGATCTACTCAGGATTCAATGATGCTGTTTAATTGACAATTTAAAATTTGCAACATGCAATGCCTCTACTCCTAATCCCCAAACCATATTTATGTCTCTTGTAAGTCATAAGCAGGCCAAGGACACTGAGGTCTTTAAGTTTCAAGAGCCTGTGGGATCTGGAATGTATATCAGCCTGTACATATGTAACCTGCTGAGAAATATCAGTGGTGCAGAAAAATATGGTTCTATTTCTTGATCAGTATAAGTTAAATAGTTCTTTATTTCCTCCCTTTCATTATGTATTTCTAGCTCAATGCTGTGAAACCCACTGACAGTAAATCCCTGGAAACTAGGGTGTGAGAGAAAAATTTGTTTACTTGCAGGGAAATTGCAATTACCTCCTACAGTTTTTTGGGATACAATTTGCAGACCACTTGTATTGAGTGTATTTTTTTACCAAGGACAATTTTTTTTTATTCTTTTGTGATGGAATTTAACAGTTTTTCTTAATACACGGTGGGGGGTGTTTGAATGGAGGAGGTTGTTGTTATGTTAGTAAATAAAAATGCATATGTATAATAACCATTTATGGTATCTTAGGTTGCTAAGATCTAACAGGATAAAATGAGAGAAGAGGCAATTCATGAAGATAGTGAGGGCAGAAAATGACTTACCAGATAATTAAAAATAAGCAAAAGACATGGTTATGGTCCCAATTTTCATACATAAACATTATGAAAATTTAGTATTTTTGATGATTTCAGAATGCTTTTATGGTAAGTAACATTGGAATAAAAGCTTTAATTTTTTGTTGTTTTATTTCTCTGTAAGAATTGTGTAAAAAGAGATAGGGATATCTACTTAAATTGTATGGCACATTTTTTTTTTTCTGTCAGAGTCTTAGAAATGAACATTTCAAGCAGATGATAATAAGAAAATTGCTATTTTAAGGAAGCCTGCATTATCTAAAAAATTAGATGAAAATAAGAAAGTAGTAAAAATTTAAGCAACTGAGTGTTTAAAGTCATTTCTGATGTAATTTGTAACCATTATGATTTGTAGATAATACAGTGTTGCAGAAGTAGAAAATACTATAGTGTAATAGATAAGGAAATGAATATATGATAAGAGTCATGGATCCTAATCTGAGAACTTTAAGAAATTTTAAGAACTATATTAAGAATATTGAAATATTTTAAATAAAACAACTCCAATGAGCTCTCTTTTTTAATCTGAAGAATGGAGATAGAATAGGGATGGAGACATGCCTTAACAGCTTTGAAAGTTTTTGTGAAGAGCAGGTAAAATGTTTGATTAGAAAAAAATGTTTGTTAAATAGAGTGACAGTCCATTTCTGGCACAATAGAATAACAGGTACTCAATGTGATCTTTTACAATTTAATAAAATACTGTAAAAGTAGACAAAATATATGTGACAACTTATTTTAAGCATTGGACAAAAGGCAACACAGGACTTTAATCCTCTATAGAAGGGAAACATGTTAGATGAGCCCAGAGTTCACCTTTCCTGACTGTGGCACAGGGAAGTGAAGCCTGAAAGAGCACAGAGCTAGGAGACACAGAGAGGATTTCTGGGACAGAACAGCTGAACTTCATTGGCAAGGTACTGAAGAGAAAGATGTTTCTAGGAGGAGTTAGATTAAGCAGACATTTTTGAAGGGCTCAGTCTTGAGTCCTGATTGATTTCTAGGATGTACATTCAGGGGGTGAGACTCTGCAAGGTTGAGAAGAAAATAGCTGCTGCTGGGATAATAAATGAATCAAGAGGCTGCTGGGTGACTCAGTTGGTTAAGCATCTACTTTCTGCTCAGCCCATGATCCCAGAGTCCTGGGATCGAGCCCCACATCACTCAGCAGGAAGTCTGCCTGCCATCTCCCACCCCCCATGCACTCTGTCTCTCTCTCAAATATAAATAAATAAAATCTTTTTCAAAAATGAATCAAGATTCCTAAAGTATAATACTACTGAAAGACACTGGAATTTTAGTCCACCTAGAGTAGAGAGACCTTCTGAACAATGGGACATTTAGTTTAGATCACATCTTAAATATAGACCACATGCCCTAGAATAATGGCCATATAGTAGAACCTAAGTAAAAACTATAGCATACTTTCCCTAAAAGTCGTCGTCATCGTCGTCATCATCATCATCATCAAGACTAACAGATTACAGAAAATCTACCAGTAACTCAAATGCCTGCCAGAGCCAAAGTCAAAACTTTCCAGAGAGAGAGATGACAGAAGCCAAATTCTCTGGAATGTATCATTAACAATGTCCAGCATGCAATCAAAATCTACTTGATATGTGAAAAAATGGAAAGTATTACCTTTCAACATGAGAAAAGACAATAAATAAAAACTAATCATGAGATTACCTAGAAGTTAGAACAAACAAAGACTTTAAAACAACTGTTATAGGGGCACCTAGGTGTCTCAGTGGGTTAAAGCCTCTGCCTTCAGCTCGGGTCATGATTCCAGGCTGATGAGATCAAGCTCCACATTGGGCTCTCTGCCCAGCAGGGAGCCTGCTTCCCCCCACCCGCCGCCCTCTGCCTTCTCTCTGCCTACTTGTGATTTCTGTCTGTCAAATAAATAAATAATTAAAAAAAAAAACAACTGTTACAAATATGCTCAAGAAAATACAAACATAGTGAATGATCTAATGGGAATTTTAAATAAGAAACAAATGGAAAGATGAAGTTCATACTTATGAAAATGAGATTAAACAGATATAAAAAAACTGTGTATAGATTATTTTAGTGCCCAGGGTCAAAAGACCTATAAAAGGTATAAGAATGAGGGGCACTTGGGTGGCTTAGTCAAATAAGCATCTTCTTGGGCTCAGGTCATGATCCCAGGGTCCTGGATTGAGCCCTGAGTCAGGTTCCCTGCTCAGGGGGGAGTCTGTTTCTCCCTCTGCACCCTGACCCCACTGCTTGCTCATTCTCTCTCTCTCTCAAAATCCTTAAAAAAAAAAAAAATTAAGGAATGATATAAGAAAACTTAAGTTAACTCCTAGAATGTTGAGGGAGTTTTGTAGTTGACCAGGGAAAGGAACAATTAGTGAAGAGAACTCTGTACACCAAGGGGAGAAAAATGTAGTGGGAATAAACATGAGGACTGATTCTCATATGTCTTGTTTGGAATGAGGAATTTTTGTTGAGTGAGGAGAGATCATTTCTGAGAGCCTTGAAGATATAGTATTGCAGCATAAGAAAGTTTGAATACATCACACCTACTCTACCCCTGTATATTATGTCAGACATTTCTTCAGAATGTAACAGTTCCATTGGTAAGGGACTGCATGATCAAACCATTGGAAAGTACTACCTGAAATAAAGTGTAATTATTTCTTCTGAGAGCTACATGCTCACTTCTTCACTTGCTTCAGCTTTTTGCTCAAATATTACTTCAGTGAGAACTTTCCGGACCACTCTTTCTGGAATATCACCCTTTACATCTTGATCTAGGTGTTCACATAGTAATATACAAAAACTAATTGTACTGCGCCTGTAACAATAAAAAATGAAAAAGAACAATTCCTCACTTCTCATATTCTCTGTTTAACTTTCCATTATAAAATTCAATATGGGGGCGCCTGGGTGGCTCAGTGGGTTAAAGCCTATGCCTTTGGCTCAGGTCATTATCCCAGGGTCCTGGGATTGAGCCCCGCATCGGGCTCTCTGCTCGGCAGGGAGCCTGCTTCCTCCTCTCTCTCTCTTTGCCTGCCTCTCTGCCTACTTGTGATCTGTCTGTCAAATAAATAAATAAAAATCTTAAAAAAAATTAAAAATAAAAATAAAATTCAATATGTGGCATAGAGTATGTGGCATATACACTCAAGGGAATATGAATTTTATTCCTATTTTGTTTGCAGCTATATATTTAGTGCCCAGAGCAGAGCCTGCACCTAGCATATACTAAGTGCTTGGTCATTTTTTTAAGATTCTATTTTTATTTATTTATTTGAGATAGAGCGAGAGAGAGTGAGAGAGCACGAGCTAGAGGAGAAGGGGACAGCAGCAGAGGGAGAAGCAGGCTCTCCACTAAGCAGGGAGCCCAACACAGGGCTCAATCCCAGGACCCTGGGATCATGACCAAGCTGAAGGCAGACACTTAACAGACGAGCCACCCAGGCACCCCTAAGTGCTTGCTCATTTTATGAATGGATAATTTCTCAGAATTTGATGCTGCTGTTAATTGTGAATCTATAAAAAAGAGATGTACTGTGATATTTTCAAGTATATATATGGAACTTTTTTTTTTTTCTGTAGGTTTATTTTGGACTAGTATTCTGCTAGATGATTTAACTTGGATAAAAAGTTAAATGTCCACAAAGAAAACATTTGAGGAATATTATTTGCACATCATAATCTAGAAAATGAAGATAGAGTAATTTGTCAGAAAATAAACAGAATCAGGCTAATGAAAAAACAAAATGAAACAACAACAACAAAAAAATCCAAGCATGAAGGAATGCCAGCTTAGACTACTTCAGTATGAAAATAAGAGTGGTGGAAGAAAAAAGTATTCCAAGCTATTAAACCTTAAAAAAATAGAAATAGGATACTGATACTATATGAAGTTAAACAGCTTGGGGAATGCCATTTTAGGGAGAATTACCTTACATTTACTTCTGTTTAATTTACTCTTTGTTTTTTAGTTCTTTTCAGTTATTCAATGAAACAGAAAATGCAGATTCTGGTCAGGGCTGGATGATGAACTATTAGAGAATTCTAATGGTTCTGCTGTATTCTGTAATCTGGTGGGACTGTAGCCAGCCTGTTCTAATGGAAGTAGGAGTTACTTAAGAATCATGATAATTGTATTGTGATATTTTAGATAGTTTCTGTAATTTAAGTGAGAAGCTCCTTCAAGAAATTTTTGCCTATAGAATATGAAGTGAAATATGCTTCATTACTAATGTCAGTACCAGTACATCTGCAATAATCAGCTATAACAAGACCTTAGTATAATATTAAATCAAACACACCAAAAATATTTACTTCTAGTTGTTCTGTTAACTTATCACACTTACTACAAAGAGCATGGAAACATGTATGTGTGCTGGTCAATTTTATATGTTAACTCAGCTAGGCCATGAAGCCTAGATATTTACTGAAACATTATTCTAGATGTTCCTAAATACTTTCTGTGAGTCTGTTCTGTTTTTGGATTAGGTTTACATTTCAATCATTAGACTGAGTAAAACAGATTCCTCTCCATAAGGTGGATGAATCTCAACCAATCAGCTGAAGGCCTTCCTAGAATAAAAGGCTGACCTCTCCCAATGCAGAGGGAATTCAGCAAACTGCTTTTGCACTTCATCTGCAACACTGGCTCTTCCTGACTCACCAGCAGACTGCCTTTGGGCTCAAACTGCACCTCTTTGTGGAGTCTCCAGTCTATAAGCCTCCCCCATCAGATTTTGAACTCACCAAGCCACTCATGATCACATGAGACGACTCCTTAAAGTAAATCTCTTTGTATCCATACACACATCTTCTCACTTATATTTCTCCGTAGAAACCAGACTAATAAAATGTGTAATTATAGAATTCAATAAGGTAATATGAAATTTTACATAGATATACACTACCTCAAGGAGGAGTTAAAATCATAAGCAATAAAATTAAGAAAATTGACATACACTTACTTGAATGCAAGCAAAAGTAAAAAGCTGCAATATGTTTTTTTAAATTCTGATATCCAATTTAAAAGAAATTTAGATATCAGGTGTAATTTCACAAAATTACTTATATATAAATTATGTAATAAATTTTGTACTTTAAAAAACTATGTGTTACTTTATTTTCTTTACTTTAGGTAATTTAAGGATTTGTACCTTGTGTTTTCTTCTGTCTGGCATCACAATCACATATTAGAATATAGATATTCTTTAAAATTCTCCTAATATATTATAGAAATATGTTGAAATTGTGAATAGGTGAGCTCATATATAAGAATTATCTTTCATTTGATATTTTACCATATTGCCTTGGCAGAACCTATTGATTTGACAGGGGGAAAAAAAAAAAACCTTCTAAGTAATTGGATAGATACCATTTTAGTACTTTTACACAGATCATTTGTCCTATTGTGAATCAGAATAACTCTTCCATAGAAACTAAAATGAATAAACATCAGTTTATTTGTCTATTTTTTAAGAACTGTGCCTTCAAATCATATTCTCATGAATGTATTTATTTGTGGAATATTAATAATTGGTTTTACAGAGCTTCAATTTCTTGAATACATTTGCTCAGTCTGATTTTGATATATAGCAAAAATAATCATTTCCTAATGATTATAGCCTGTGTGAATAATATAAAAATACAAGGAAACATGTATGGTTTAGAAATATAGTTTAAAAAGTAGAAGAAACTGCTAAAATTAAGAACAGAAATCTAAATTATTCAGTTTAATCCAGTAGTAACATGCCCTTCAAGTAGCATAAAAACTTGAAAAGTGCCTCAAAATAGAGTTTATTTTCTACATAAGCAAAGAGAAGGCTAGATTTAGGTTTAAGTAAACTTAATATACTCAGTACATTGGGTGAAACAGCTTGTGCACATCTGAGAATTTGCAGAGTTCTCAATAACAAAGGAACAATTTTTTTGTTCCATTTTGTTCTGGTTTTGGTTTTTCTTTGTTTGTTTGTTTTACAGGAACAATTCTTGATGGACTTTACCTTTTACTTGGAATGTTTGGAATTCTTTTAACAACATGGCAAGCATCTTAAGACTAAAATGCTCTACTTTATTATAGGTTTCCAGGTTTTGGAGGAAGAGGTGGGGATGACTTGCATAATCCTTCTGGTTCAAATTTTGTTTAGATTTATTATGTATCTAATTTTGGTCGCTAAAGATTCATCAAACACCTATTTCAAGCTAAGGTTGTTTGTACTTTATTTAAATACTTTGTGCTTCAAATCCCTTAATATGTTAAAAATTAAAACAATTATTACTACGAATAACAGCAAATTATTTAGTCCATGCTACGTGATCCTCACTAAATGCTTTACATATATTATTTAACACTTATAACCCATGAGGAGGACACCTGGGTGGGACAGTAGGTTAAGCATCAGGCTCTTGGTTTCAGTTCAAGTCATGATCTCAGGGTCATAAGATCGAGCACCATAGGATCTGCACCATCCTTAGTGCAGAATCTGCTTACAATTCTCTCCCTCTCTCTCTCTGCCCCTCCCCACCTCTCTCTCTTAATCTCTCTCTCTTTCTCTCAAATACATAAGTCTTTAAAAAAAAAGATGGGGCTCCTGAGTGGCTTCTGATGTTGCCTCAGGTCATGATCTTAGGGTCATGGATTGAGCCCCGTGTCTGGCTCTCTGCTCAGCATAGAGTCTGCCTGAGATTCTCTGTCTCTCCCTCTGCCTCTCCCCTGCTCTGTCTCAGTCTCTTGATCTCTCAAAATAATAATAACAAATAAACAAAAAAATATAATCCATGAGATAGTTATTATAAATACCTTTATATGGATATTATATATCTTGTATATATTACTTGACTTGCCTAATACTATGTTGCAAGTTAAGGAATACAGGCAAGGTCATTGGCTTTCTCAAAATGTAAACTTTTTTTAGTTAAGAGTAAAAAAAACAAACAAACAAACCTACCTAATAGTATTCATCATACACATCACCGGTGTTTCCGGGATTTTTCTCGAGACTATTGCCCTATTATATTACCAAATAGAAGCCACCAGCATACTGAAAGTGATATAAAAATCAAACCATTACCTTTATAGTTTTTTATTCATTTTACATATAGGTATCTTCAATTTACATGTAGGTATCTTCAATTCATCATAGATCCTCAGGAGTAAGAAATTTACCACAATTCTTCATTGCAGACAGATCAGAAAGAGACGTTGAGTGAAAGATTGGAAGGGTGGTGTACACAGTTTGAAAATCAAATGTAAATCTTTTAAATTCAAGACATCTTCATTTGTAGAAATAGAAATTGTGTCTGGGGTGAGAGACAGTGATGATATCTTATATTTGGGGTTCTCCAAAACAGAACATAGCTTATTTTACCTAGAGAATAGGCATTTTTTTTTTCCTTTAAGTTTCCCCACTTAATTCCACATACAGTCTATTGCTAGGGGTGTCTGTTGTATACATATTTTATAGGATTAAAAATATCACTTTTTGATGGCATGATACAACACAATGACATTCATATAGATGAAAGACAGAATTTATCATTCTCATAGATCCAAACTATAGAAGACTGCAAGGCAATGTGCTTTGGGGAACAAGGATTGTCCTTATTTTTATTATTTGTTACTCCTAGACAGGGAGAGCTAGTGTATAGTGGCTCTGGAGTGCACTATGCCACATAAGGGAAAAGTTTAAGTGTAGACACATTCAGCTACTCAAGGAGGGTAACCAAACAGTCTCAAACCAGGGCCTCAAAATGGGATCACAGCAGTCTCACACACAAAACAATAACAACAAAAATTATATTACGGTTAACCCCTTGATGTCTTGACATTAGTTTTGAGCTTAATTTTTTGGTGTGTTTGAGTGCCCCAAACAGTAGAGGAGAACTTTAGAGTATGGCATTGTAAGTTGCTCCAAAGAGCATAAAAAACAGTTTATTAAGAGAGTAAATGGAGGAAGACAAGTTCAAGTATAAGAAGTCCTTATTGGTCAGCCCATAACTAAGTGTCCCATTATATGTCATACACCAAGAAAACAGATAAGGAATTTCAAAGTTTACAATAATATCTTTGTAGATTTGTAAAATGTGTTAAAGTCTGAGTTATATTTTTTATTACAGTAGTATTTTGGTGTATTCCTTGAGTCAGGGTGGCAGGTCCAACAGTTATATTGTTGAAGGCTATGCACTGATGGTTTAATAAGGTAGATCAGTAGTATTTGTTTATAACCCAGGGGAAAGAGTGAATGTGGTGGATATGGTCTGAAATGCAGGATGTAAGGTCATGGTGGAAAGCTGGGGTTGCAAGTAGAAGGTATTGAAGAGTGAGTCTTATTCCTAGGGGGTACGGGGGTGACTGACATAAAACAGGTTCCCCTAGAGAAAACAATAATCTCCATTAATTTTTTGAGTGGCACTAACCTCTATCAGATTTCCTTTCAGGCACAGAAGTTTAAGGGTATACATTTTGGCAGAGAACAAGAAGTATAAGAGGATCAGAGACTAAATAAATAGTAATTCATGAGTTGTAATAGAATTTCTAATATCAAAGGAAGAAAAGCAATAAATGTGCCAAGTCCAATTTGCCAGTGTCTTGAGAGGCTCAATCTGTAGACATTGTTAGGTCAGTGATCTCCGTGTCTGAGGTGAAGGTGTCTCTGGTGCCAGGGGAAAAGTCACCTCTACTTGGGAGGTCGTGGATTGGGGCAATGTCCTCTGAAGTGATGTTATCTCCTTTGTGATGAAGACGTGAACTCTGGGACCATGAGGGTGTCATCCAAGATGTAAGATTTAGAGTATCCTTCTCTAGTTGATTTTGACTTGGTTTGATGTTGGTCATGTTTTTGTGTCTCCATGAAATTATAAGAAGGCTGAGACAATTGTAGAATTTTGGAGGTGACTTTGGGCCTTACAACTGACTTGCAAATAACTTATAAGTCAAGGAACTTCGTATATACACAACTAGTAAAGACAACGGTGGCATCTATGATGCTGCTCTAATTGGAGCAAAGCTCTGAAACATGACACAATTAAAGCCCTAACTGAGGGTGGCCAAATCTAACAGATCTCAGCAGTCCAGTGTTTCACCCAGTTGGATGATGCGAGTTATTCTACTGAAAATCAATTTTAATCACATGGCCCAAATTGGGTACATATTGTTAATAGAGTGTCAGATTGTTTGCCAATTAAAATATCTGTGACTGAAGTTGAAACTTTAGCATTAGCCTGTAGGCATGCCCTCCAAGTTAGTCAATGACAATAAGCCCTTTATTTCAGTTATTGGTTTGATTGGTGGCAGGCAAGCCAGGGAGGTTTTTGAGCTTAGGGGCCTTTATCAGCTAACCTTAATGGCTTGGGAGCTTCAGCATTTCCTGTGTTTGGTGGAAATAACAGCTTGTTTAGAGAGTTTAGGCCTCTGGATCACATATCGATGAAAGTACACAGACCAATAATAAGACCAACAGTCAACAGAATGGAGTGTGGCTGCACTAGACAGGCTTTTGTTGCCTTATGTTGACTTTTGTCTAGCATGTATTGTTACCAAGGAGGACGGGTTGTTTGATTTCATAATTATGAGATATGGTGTTGATTCCATAATTATCTCCAAGTTTTATTTTTATTTACTAAGTGGAGTTTTTGTTTTGTTTTGCTTTGTTGTTGTTTTTAATCTTCTTTCTTACTGGTCTACTCTATTTGTGGGAATGGCCCGGGAACATTAATTTTAAAACCTGAATATTAAAGATTTTTTGAGTAATGGAAATTGTCTTTAATGGATCTCATACAAGATAGTGTTATGAATCTCTTGGATTAATACTTATTAAGCGGAGTGCAGGGTGCCAGATGGTGATCACTATTTAACAGCAGACAATTAGAAGAGTTGATATAGAGAAGTTCATTGCGCAAAGGTCTTAGAAGAAATACCCAACATGCCTCTGAGGGCAAATGGGGAGATCAAGGCAGAGTACAAAGAGAGATGGTACCTGGGGCACATGGCTTTATTAGGATCATGGGTGGAGTGCTTTGGGGTTCCCAGGCTAAGGTTTCATTGGTCAATTCAAACCAAAGAGCAGGGTTTGGAAAAATCACGTAGGAGTCTTATTTAAGGAACACATGAGGTGAAGGCTCTGGGAGGCAGGGGAGACTTTTGATCACAAGGGCTATTGAGGAAGCCATATCAGGAACTTGTATTTGCTTGTGACTCTTTGGGCTGCTATCTAAGGCATGCACTTGGACCAGAGGACTAGTGTCAGTTTAAGATCACTGTGGTCTACATGGCCAATAAAAATGGATGCCAAGGCAGCAACACAAGGATAGCTTGCTAAACTCTTAATAGATGGGCAGGTGCCTGGCCCACTTAGAACAGATAGCCATGAGATGATCTATAGTTAATAGGTACTAGAAAAGTATGTGCCCTCCATCTGGGCTCCCAGCCTTTCTGAGATGGAGGCAGGATCAAAAACCCATAAAGGTAGGGAGATAGACTATTAAAGAACCTCATATATAATAAATGTGTATAATGTATAATAAATATATATGTTATATATATAATATATATAATAAATATATAATAAATGTTTAAATACATAGAGACAAGACATATCCCTCTTTAAATATAGGAAAGTGTGATGGAAGGTTTTGCTAAAGTTGACGTGAAATATGAGTTGGCCAGGAAGGCTTGAATTAAAAATGATAAAGGCCTGGGACAAGGTAGAGAACCATTTAGGGAGAAGCATTTGTTATTTTGTAACTTTAATAGGAGTTCTGTGAGGAGCCCACTAGAGCCTTTCAATTAAACCAATTCTCTGGGACCTATCAGAGAAATGAAAGTTTCATGGAATGCCTTTTTCAAAAATCCAGAATTGTGTATTCTGAGAAGTAAAATGTGTGTGTTGATGATTACTAGTAATGTCTAGTACTTCAAAGGATGAGAAATGGCCTTAGTATATGCAGAAATATGTGTAACCTCAATTTAGATTTTGGATACCTGTGAAGCAAGAGATTTCCAGAGTTTTCCATCATGAATGGAACAACTCTTTGGCAATAACTCAAAAGTTTGTAAAACTGTACAAATGAGATGATTTACTGCCCAGGGCAACATTAGGGTGACTGCTTGAAGTTTGGCCATTTTGTTAACCTTTGGATTCCATCTTCTGTCAGAGTCATCCTAGTGAAGAGGTAGAAGGCCACAACATTCCACTGAGCCTCTGTGACTTATGATCTTATAAGGATAGCTGCAATGCTATCACACAGTCTAAGAACTTCCATTGCTATTCACTCAGTTAATCCCAAGGAACTTTCTAGGTAGTCAAGGGGTTTGAGGAAGGGTGACCTCAAGTGTCATAGCATCTAGCAAAAGACTGAGAACAGGGAAGGCCATCCCCTCCTGCTGGTGGACAATGTCAGAGGGCTCAGACTTGGCTTTATCTTATATCAAGAAGGCCTCAGTCACTCAGCGATGAGCTTCTGGGGTATTGCTTTCATAATCCAGGGCATAATGGGCAAATAGGTGAGGGGAGTCACAGGCTCACGATCTATCAGAGTTTTTATTTCCAGGTGGTGCCATTGTGTGGCAAACAATTGTAAGTTTTATTATATATAACATACAGGTAGAAAGAGCAGGGAAGGGGCGCCAGTGGCTCAGTGGGTTAAGCCTCTGTCTTCAGCTCAGGTCATGACCTCAGGGTCCTGGGATCAAGCCCCACATGGGGTTCTCTGCTCAGTGGGGAGCCTGCTTCCCTCTCTCTCCCCCTGCCTGCCTCTCTGGCTACTTGTGATCTCTGTCAAGTAAATAAATAAAATTAAAAACAAAAAATAAAGAAAGAGCAGGGAATTTGTCTGTCTGTTTGTTTTGCACCAGAAGCCCATGGGCCACTTATGCCATCAGAAGTGGTCCAGAGATTCTAGGAGGCATACAAGGAGGTTACCAAAGACTCTACAGTGAAGAATTCTCTGAGCACACTAATAGGAGCTTCTGTTGGTTTTAATTTGGATATATTTAGTACCTTCTGTCAGAAGGAACTCCATTTAAGTTGGGCTGACTTGTAAGTAGAAGCATCATTAAGTAGAATTTGTAATAAGGAGTAGGTTGCCTCCAGAACTCAAGAAGGACCAAAATATGTTGGACTGGTATGTCCTAAGGACGGTGTTCAATGAAATCTCATGAAGAAGGATATGATCCATGTAATGTCTTAGCTGGGTTCCTAGAAAAAAAAAAAAAAAGGATGTTGTTAAGACCTTTTCTATAAAGATGGCAAGGCTACACAGAACTCCATATTGTGTCAGTTCACAGATGAGAGCAAACTGTGCTTGACAGACTATTGAAATAAGCACTGAGTAGAACATATTAGCCAAATATGTAGTAGCAAAATATTTACTGGTTGCTGATCAGATAGAGTTAGTAATTTCAATAATACTAGGTTGTGTTAGTTTGCTAGGGCTGTCATAATAGAGTACCACAGACTAAGGCAAACAATAGAAATTTATTTTATCACAATTCTGGAGGCTAGAAATCCAAAATCATTGTGTTGGCAAAGTTGGTTTCATTCTGAGGCCTTTCTCCATGGCTTGTAGATGGTTGTCCTCTCCCTTTGTCTTCACATGGTCTTTCTCCTGTACATATCTATGTCCTAATCTCCTCTTCTTATAAGAACACTGGTCATATTAAATTAGGGCTCACCCGTATGACCTCATTTTACCTCTTGAGATTTTACCCTATCTTAAAATACAGTCATAACCTAAGGTACTGGGGGTTAGGACTTTAACACGAATTTTGAGCAAACAAATTTCAGTTTGTAACATGGGTATTGAGTAGGACCTTAAAGTATTGGACCACATCAATAATATTGCAGGAATATACCATGAGGTGCCATTTATTCTTCCCAGGTTTGAAAATAGGCAAAATCTAATGCAGTGGCCATATTTGCAGTGGCAAAATCAGGCTATTAAATGAAGATACAGTGGAGATTCACCACTTAACAAATTAGGTCTTTTATAATAAGTTTTAATTCTTGAAATCCCTGTTTTTCATTACATTGGGATATATTAGCCATTGTAACTGGAAGTCTATCTGGGGGTCTCATTTTATCAAGCCAATTTCTAAGTGCTAAAGAATTAACTTTAGTTAATTACTTATTATGTCGAAACATCTATGGCCACTGCATTAGTCATGGTTCTCCAAGAAATAGTCCAGGATGATATACAGAGATATGGAAAAGATTTATAATGGAAATTTAGCTTACCTGATTATGGTGATTGAGAAGTCCCACAGTGTGCCATCTGCAAGCTGGAGAACCAGGAAATCCTGTGATACAACTCAGTCCTAATCCAAAGGCCTGAGAACAAGGGAAGTAGATGGTGTAACTCCCAGTCTGATAATGAAGGCCTGAGAACTTGGGGACCTCCAGTGCAAGGCTGCTGTCAGATATTTTAGAGCAATTGGTGCTATGAAGGAGAAATTTAAGCAAGTTTACAATTAAAGTGAGACATATCTATTTTTTCTCTACTTTATACATATTTTTTCTAAGATTATAGTAGGTACTTTTTAAATTTAGTGGGGTCCTCAGCTAAAACTAATTTGAGCCCCAGTATTCAGTCCATAAAGCTTTGTCATTTGGTGCCTCGTAACAAATGTTAAAGTTTAGAACTTATTTCGTAGAGGCACAAAAGCCAATCAGTGCCCTTTTATGCTTTTTATCTTTTTGTTATATAAATTCTTTTGGCAAATTTTGGAATTTCAATTGGGTCAAATTATGGACATTTTGTGTGTGTATGCGTGTATGTGTGAAAGAAAGATAATATACCTGTATGTATGTATATACAGGAAGAAAGAGAGATCTTTTTTGTTTATTCATTTATTTTTAAATATTCTGGCCCTGTATCAGGTGTAATTTTTTTCTTCTATTCCTTTTTTTAATTTAAATTCAATTAGCCAACATAAAGTATATATTTAGTTTCAGATGTAGTGTTCAGTAATTTATCAGTTTCATATAACACCCAGTGCTTATCACATCATGTGTCCTCCTTAATGCTCATCACCCAAATACCACAGCCTCCACCCACCCCATCCCTCAACACTGTTTGTTTCCTATAGTTAAGAGTCTCTCATGGTTAGGACCTGGGTGGCTCAGTAAGTTAGGCATCTGTCTTCAGTTCAGGTCATGATCCCAGGGTCCTGGGATTGAGTCTCACATTGGGCTCCCTATTCATCGGGGGGCCTACTTCTCCCTCTGCTGCTCCCCCCTGCTCATGCTCATTCTCTCTTCCTCTCTGTCTCTCTCTTGTACATGCACATGCACAAACATAAATAAAAATATTTTTTTTTAAAAAGCCTTTAATGGTTTTTCTCCTTCTCTGATGACTTCCCATTCAGTTTTCCTTCCCTTACCCTATGATCCTCTCTGCACTGTTTCTTATATTCCACATATTAGTGAAACGATTTGATAATTGTCTGTCTCTGATTGACTTGTTTCACCCAGCATAATACTGTCCAGTTCCACTCATGTCAGTGTAAATAATAAGCATTCATCCTTTCTGAGGGGTAAGTAATACTCCATTGTGTATATATACCACATCTTCTTATCCATTCATCATTCGATGGACATCTCAGCTCTTTCTACAGCTTGGCTATTGTGGGCATTGCAGCTATGAACATTAGGGTGCAGTTGTAATCATCAAGACAATGGCATAACAACACACACAGATTACCTAGAAATGGACCCTCAACTCTATGGTCAACTAATCTTTGACAAAACAGAAAGGAATATCTAATGGAAAAAAGATGGTCTGTTCAATAAATAATGCTGGAAAATTGGAAAGCCACGTGTAGAAGAATGAAATTGTACCATTTTCTTATACCATACACAAAGATAAACTCAAAATGGATGAAAAACCTCACTGTGAGACAGGAATATAGCAAAATCCTAGAGGAAAACACAGGCAGCAACCTCTGTCACCTTGGCTGCAGCAACTTCTTGCTAGACACATCTCCAAAAGCAAGGGAAGTAAAAGCAAAAAGGAACTATTGTGAGTTCATCAAGATTAAAAGTTTTTGCACAGCAAAGGAAACAGTCAACAAAACTAAAATGCAACCTATGAAATGGGAGAAGATATTTGCAAATGACATGTCAGCTAAATGGCTAGTATCCAAGATCTATAAAGAATTTAACAAACTCAACACTCAAAAAACAAAGAATCCAATCAAGAAATGGGCATAAGACATGAACAGACATTTCTCTATACAAGCCATACAAATGGCTAACAGACACATGAAAAAATATTCAACATCCCTTGGCATCAGGGAAATACAAATAAAAACTGCAGTGACATGCCATCTTACACTAGTCAGAATGGCTAAAATTAACAAGACAGGAAACAACAGATGTTGACAAGAATGCAGAGAAAGGGGAGCCCTCTTATACTATTGGTGGGAATGCAAGCTAGTATAACCACTCTGGAAGACAGTATGAAAGTTCCTCAAAAATATAAAAATAGAGCTACCATACAGCCCAGCAATTGCACTACTACGTATTTACCCCAAAGATACAAATGTAGTGATCTTCCATTCCTTTTTGTTTTTCTTTTGAGCTTCTAGCTATCTGAAGGGTATTTTTTTTTCCTGTCCTTGATAACTCAGTATGACCCTCTTATGGGTCATAGGAAAAGAGGGAGGTAGGCTTATGACTGCCTTATACACGTCTGTCTCTCCTTCCAAGGCTTCTCTGTCCAACTCCCCAAGATTGGGGTTCACACTTAGCTAAAGCAACCCCTCCTTGGAATAGTGTAGTTAACCTCCTTGTCCAAAGTATCATTTCCTTTGCATGTTAATATATAGTTGTACTTACTAAGGTCCAAGCACAGTGGCTAGAAGGCTTGCATTACTTAGACAACTGGATAATTCCAGCAGATGTTCTTGAGTGTGGAGGCATGCAGGGAGAAGATATTCTTCCCTTGTTTCAGAGGCCTCCTTTTGATTAAGCATTGGGCTTCTGGATTCCAAGATTGGAACTCATCATGTTCTTGAGGGTGAGAGTACATAAAGTTTGTTGATGATAACAACAATACATGTAGTAGCAAAGAAAACAAGTAGGTCACTACTGTCACCTGAGCCAACACCAACAAGACCAAGGTAACATTTCTCTACTGTTGGGCAGCCTAACCAGTGTTTTCCTCCAATCCCCAAAACACAGACACTCTACAGTTCTGCACCCAAATAACTATAAAGAAGCACCAACACCAAAGAAGTGATAGGCCCCTAGAATAGGCCTCTGCTAAACACAGCCTTGATCTGAAACACAACTGAATGCCCAACCTGAGAAGATGTGATGCAAGTGGCCTATTACTCGTGTCACCCTAAGGTAGGTTTCATCTGGGTTAGTATCTAGCCCAAGAAATTTAGCTAATTAATGCTATTAATTTTGAATATTCCCATACCCAGTAAATTTGGATAAGGAGAGTCATGGCTCCTACCTACAGGCACAGTGGCAAGCAGCAAGGCTTTAGCTTAGCTCACACTGCTCATGAGTTAGCTTGAAATCAATTAACAAGACAAGGGCAGTCCCAGGGCACCTGGGTTTCTCAGGTAAGCATCTGTGATCAGCTCAGGTCATGATTCCATGAGCCCTGCATTGAGCTTCCTGCTCAGTGAAGAGCCTGTTTCTCCCTCTCCCTCTTCTGCACCCTGTTCTTGTGCTCTCTCTCTCTGTCTCTGTCAAATAAATAAATAAAATCTTAAAAAAAAAAAAAAGACAAGAACAGTCCCTCATGAAGTTATCCAAGTGTTAGTGGTCAATGTCATGCTATCCTGCTCTCATAGTCAGTTGCTTTATAAGATTTAAAGATTCTTTTGATGGTGGAACACAACACAGTAAATGGGACTCATGGGTCAGAAGCAAAACTCTTACTTAGAACTCCAGATGAGAAAAGACTACCAGGCAAGTCCAAACTCTGCAAAGAGGTTGCACCTGAACAGGGTAACAGCAAACTGAAACTGTCGGTATCAACTTGTGTATGGTGAGGGGGATGAGGTTAGCAGGGTTTCTCAGGATCTCTGTGAATTGGCTAATTGTTATAGTTTTTCTTGGTCTATGGGGCATAAGGGCTGACCCTCGTTATCTAGACCTAGTTCACTGGGCCCAGGGTGATTAGGGCTTGTGTGTAGTTGCTTAAGTGTGCAAGAGCCATATTTAAGGTTGGGTGTGGATATAACTGTTCAAGAAGAGAAGCTGACCAAATTCTAGCTCAAACTGGGTCTCAAAACTGAGTCAAGACAGCATTAAAACAAATAAACCAAAAACAACTTATATTACATTATTTGATAATTTTTAAGAAGTGATTTTATATTAGGAAATGCTATCTGATGAAGCATGACTCGATGTAGATATAATAATTAATGAAGTACATGACTTGGCTAAAACAAGGATATATGAACTTGTTCCTTTCATCTATTAGAATCTTCATAGTCAACATTACCCTTGTGCATATGTTCATCCACTCTGATAAAAAATGAATTGTCATTTGACTTTCAGTGCAGAATTAATGTACATGAAACTCAGATTAGAGATGTTAACAAGTGGGAATAGGTGTAGAAATTGTTAAAATAGGTAGAGACTTATAGCACTTAGCTACTTTTTTTTTTTAACGAAGAAAATTTGGCACGGAGTCTTATTAAGGAACTTATACAAAGTCACAGGGTTTATAAATGCCAGAATCAAGATTTGAAACTCACTCTCTTGGTCTCCAGACTTGTCTTGAATTATTCTCTATGTGACACTCTTCTTTAGGCTTTGTGAACCAAGTTTCTTTAATCAAAACTATTTAATTTTAGCAATTCTTAATCTCTGGAAATTGGATATTATTCATCTTCATCAAGATGAGGATTTCCTGACATTATTTCTCAGGTTTATATTAAATACATTAAAGAAGTCTTTTAGAGAAGACATTGAGAACTGTCAAATAATAAAATCATATTGTCAGACTGCTATCTTTGGGGCATAGACATAAAATAATCATAAACATATGGATTACATTTAATTTTACCAAGGAAAGCTTTAAGAAAATGGTAGAACCATCTTTGGGGGTTTTATCACTTAATTTTACAGAATCCATTTATCAGTGTTCACTAATTTCAATCAGATTAGTAACAGTGATACTCATATATCTTACTCACATCATGTTTTATGCTATACCTATCTAAATATATGCTTTGAAATTTTTTTTTACTTTAAAAGTATTAAGCCATGAGTATGTACTTCTAAATATTTTATAAAAGTCAATATAATTTCTATTCAGGCCACTCTCAAAATCTTCCCTCTTAATATCTTTAATATCAGAAATAATGGCATTTCAACTGCCTCTTTCCTTTTTCTTCTTTTCTGTCCAATTGATCTCTGTGTTACTGATTGCTTTGTAGTAGAACAGCATGAGTTACTACTCCTAAACAATATGATTCCACTCAAAATGATGCCTTTGGGCTACCAATCATAGGCAAAGCACAGCATGAGGGTTGTAAAACAAGATTGTGAACTCTACCCATGAGCCGCAAAGATGTGCTCTTTCTATGTATCTTAGTAATTTTCCATAAAAATTGGTTTCAAAGAATATTCTCGTATTTTTAAAACTCAAAACCTTTTACATGGAAACTTCTCTAACACCTTTTCTTAAAGTCTCTCTTGAATTGCCTCAAAGCTGCCATTGTTATTTAATTAAAAAAAAGAATGTGAATTCTTCGTAGGTTTTCTTTTTGTATGTATTTTAGTACAATAACATAGTACAATATTTAGCATAATATTTGGTGCAATATTTAATATAATAACTTTTTTTAAGTACAGTAAGTTTTCATGTGAGAGAGAGGAATAAGATGGTTGCACTGCTTTCTAATTCCTGGTTACTTTCTATTTCCTGGGTTTTTAAATTTGCTTATCTGTCTGATTTTTTACGTCAAGAGCAAAGATTCCTGAATAAACTAAACTTTGAGAAACACTGGAATTCCGAGGATTTTTTTTTACTTCTAATTCATTCATAGTTGTCTATCATCTGACTCTGATTATAACAAAATATAGAAACACTCCAACAATGCACTCCAACAATGAAGGATGATGAAGAGACTAGGTAAGGTGAAAGAAATTTTAATCTTTTATCATTTTCCTAACAAAATTAGTTGTCATATTTCATGGTTTTTGTTTGGCAATAAGAAGTTGCTGGTTAATTTTTTAAAAATGTTTTTTACTCAGGGTGTCTGGGTGGAGCAGTAGGTTCAGCTTAGGTTGCGATCTTAGAGTTGTGAGACCCAGACCTTGATCAGTCTCCATGCTCAGTGCAGAGTCTGCTTCACATTCTTTCTTCTTCTCCCCCTGCCCCTCCTGCTTGTGCTCTGTCTCTCCCTCTAAAATATTTTTTAAAATATTGTTTATTCAAACAAATGGAACAGAATAGAAAGCCCAGAAATAAACCCACACATGTAGTCAGCTAATCTTCCAAAAAGGTGCCAAGAAAATAGAAAGGGGAAAGAGTGGTGTCTTCAATAAATGGTACTGGGAAAACTAGATATTCACGTGCAAAATAATAAAATTAAACCCTTATCTTAGACCATATACAAAAATCAGCTCAAGATAGATTAAAGATTTAGGGGCACCTGAGTAGCTCAGTTGATTAAGCAACTGCCTTTGGCTCGGGTCATGATCCCGAGGTCCTGGGATCAAGCCCCACATCGGGCTCTCTGCTCAGTGGACAGCCTGCTTCTCCTTCTCCCTCTGCTGCTCTGCCTGCTTGTGTTCTCTCGCTCTCCATCAAAAAAATAAATTTAACAAAAAAAAAAAAACCTTCAAAAAAATAGATTAAAGATTTAAATATAGCACCTGAAACTTAAAAAAAAAAAAAAAAAAAAAAAAATAAAAATATATATATATATATATATATATATATATATACATATATATATATATATATATATATATAAATACAAGGGAAGGAAAACCTAGAGTAAGTCTTACCTATTAGTCTTGATACTGATTTTTTGAACTTGATACCAAAACACAGGCAATAAAGCAAAAATAAATAAATGGAACTGTATCAGTTAGCAAAAGGAAAAAAGAGGTTGAAAAGACCAACTACAGAATGGGAGAAAATATTTGTAAACCATATATATTATAAGAAATTAATACCCAAAGTATGTAAATAATTCGTACAACTTAATAGCTAATAATAATAATAATAATAACATCTTAGTTAAAAAGTAGGCAAGGGACCTAAGGAAGACAAACAAATGGCCATTGAAGCCAGATCTACTCAAGGAAGTTAACCATCAAATCCCTCTGGGTCATTTACCTAGTGAATATTTGTGATGTAGAGAGTGGAATATAATAATTGAGTGCTTCAGGTTTAAAAATATATATTCTCAGAAAGATTTTTTTTGTTTGTTTGTTTGTTCATTTGTTTATTATTTATTTTTTAAATTTAAAAAATTTTTTTTAATTTTATTTTTTATAAACATATAATATATTTTTATCACCAGGGGTACAGGTCTGTGAATCGCCAGGTTTACACACTTCACAGCACTCACCATAGCACATACCCTCCCCAATGTCCATAATCCCACCCCCCTCTCCCATCCCCCCTCCCCCCATCAACCCTCAGTTTGTTTTGTGAGATTAAGAGTCAATTATGGTTTGTCTCCCTCCCAATCGCATCTTGTTTCATTTACTCTTCTCCTACCCCCTTAACCCCCCACGTTGCATCTCCTCTCCCTCATATCAGGGAGCTCATATGATAGTTGTCTTTCTCCGATTGACTTATTTCGCTAAGCATGATACCCTCTAGTTCCATCCACGTCGTTGCAAATGGCAAGATTTCATTTCTTTCGATGGCTGCATAGTATTCCATTGTGTATATATACCACATCTTCTTTATCCATTCGTCTGTTGATGGACATCTAGGTTCTTTCCATAGTTTGGCTATTGTAGACATTGCTGCTATAAACATTCGGGTGTACGTGCCCCTTCGGATCACTACGTTTGTATCTTTAGGGTAAATACCCAGCCGTGCAATTGCTGGGTCACAGGGTAGTTCTATTTTCAACATTTTGAGGAACCTCCATGCTGTTTTGCAGAGTGGTTGCACCAGCTTGTATTCCCAACAACAGTGTAGGAGGGTTCCCCTTTCTCCACATCCTCGCCAGCATCTGTCATTTCCTGACTTGTTAATTTTAGCCATTCTGACTGGTGTGAGGTGATATCTCATTGTGGTTTTGATTTGTATTTCCCTGATGCCGAGTGATGTGGAGCACTTTTTCATGTGTCTGTTGGCCATCTGGGTGTCTTCTTTGCAGAAATGTCTGTTCATGTCCTCTGCCCATTTCTTGATTGGATTATTTGTTCTTTGGGTGTTGAGTTTGCTAAGTTCTTTATAGATTTTGGACACTAGCCCTTTATCTGATATGTCGTTTGCAAATATCTTCTCCCATTCTGTCAGTTGTCTTTTGGTTTTGTTAACTGTTTCCTTTGCTGTGCAAAAGCTTTTGATCTTGATAAAATCCCAATAGTTCATTTTTGCCCTTGCTTCCCTTGCCTTTGGCGATGTTCCTAGGAAGATGTTGCTGCGGCTGAGGTCGAAGAGGTTGCTGCCTTTGTTCTCCTCAAGGATTTTGATGGATTCCTTTCTCACATTGAGATCCTTCATCCATTTTGAGTCTATTTTCGTGTGTGGTGTAAGGAAATGATCCAGTTTCATTTTTCTGCATGTGGCTGTCCAATTTTCCCAACACCATTTATTGAAGAGGCTGTCTTTTTTCCATTGGACATTCTTTCCTACTTTGTCGAAGATTAGTTGACCATAGAGTTGAGGGTCTATTTCTGGGCTCTCTATTCTGTTCCATTGATCTATGTGTCTGTTTTTGTGCCAGTACCATGCTGTCTTGATGATGACAGCTTTGTAATAGAGCTTGAAGTCCGGGATTGTGATGCCACCAACTTTGGCTTTCTTTTTCAATATTGCTTTGGCTATTCGAGGTCTTTTCTGGTTCCATATAAATTTTAGGATTATTTGTTCCATTTCTTTGAAGAAAATGGATGGTACTTTGATAGGAATGGCATTAAATGTGTAGATTGCTTTAGGTAGCATAGACATTTTCACAATATTTATTCTTCCAATCCAGGAGCATGGAACATTTTTCCATTTCTTTGTGTCTTCCTCAATTTCTTTCATGAGTACTTTATAGTTTTCTGTGTATAGATTCTTAGTCTCTTTGGTTAGGTTTATTCCTAGGTATCTTATACTTTAGGGTGCAATTTTAAATGGGATTGACTCCTTAATTTCTCTTTCTTCTGTCTTGTTGTTGGTGTAGAGAAATGCAACTGATTTCTGGGCATTGATTTTATATCCTGACACTTTACTGAATTCCTGTACAAGTTCTAGCAGTTTTGGAGTGGAGTCTTTTGGGTTTTCCACATATAGTATCATATCATCTGCAAAGAGTGATAGTTTGACTTCTTCTTTGCCGATTTGGATGCCTTTAATTTCCTTTTGTTGTCTGATTGCTGAGGCTAGGACTTCTAATACTATGTTGAATAGCAGTGATGATAACGGACATCCCTGCCGTGTTCCTGACCTTAGCGGAAAAGCTTTCAGTTTTTCTCCATTGAGAATGATATTTGCGGTGGGTTTTTCGTAGATGGCTTTGATAATATTGAGGTAGGTGCTCTCTATCCCTACACTTTGAAGAGTTTTGATCAGGAAGGGATGCTGTACTTTGTCAAATGCTTTTTCAGCATCTATGGAGAGTATCATATGGTTCTTGTTCTTTCTTTTATTAATGTGTTGTATCACATTGATTGATTTGCGGATGTTGAACCAACCTTGCAGCCCTGGAATAAATCCCACTTGGTCGTGGTGAATAATCCTTTTAAAGTACTGTTGAATCCTATTGGCTAGTATTTTGGTGAGAATTTTTGCATCTGTGTTCATCAAGGATATTGGTCTGTAGTTCTCTTTTTTGATGGGATCCTTGTCTGGTTTTGGGATCAAGGTGATGCTGGCCTCATAAAATAGTTTGGAAGTTTTCCTTCCATTTCTATTTTTTGGAACAGTTTCAGGAGAATAGGAATTAGTTCTTCTTTAAATGTTTGGTAGAATTCCCCCGGGAAGCCATCTGGCCCTGGGCTTTTGTTTGTTTGGAGATTTTTGATGACTGTTTCAATCTCCTTACTGGTTATGGGTATGTTCAGGCTTTCTAGTTCTTCCTGGTTCAGTTGTGGTAGTTTATATGTCACTAGGAATACATCCATTTCTTCCAGATTGTCAAATTTGTTGGCGTAGAGTTGCTCATAGTACGTTCTTATAATTGTCTGTATTTCTTTGGTGTTAGTTGTGATCTCTCCTCTTTCATTCATGATTTTATTTATTTGGATCCTTTCTCTTTTCTTTTTGATAAGTCTGGCCAGGGGTTTATCGATCTTATTAATTCTTTCAAAGAACCAGCTCCTAGTTTCGATGATTTGTTCTATTGCTTTTTGGTTTCTATTTCATTGATTTCTGCTCTGATCTGTATGATTTCTCTTCTCCTGCTGAGTTTAGGCTTTTTTTCTTGTTCTTTCTCCAGCTCTTTTAGGTGTAGGGATAGGTTGTGTACCTGAGACCTTTCTTGTTTCTTGAGAAAGGCTTGTACCACTATATATTTTCCTCTCAGGACTGCCTTTGTTGTGTCCCACAGATTTTGAACCGTTGCGTTTTCATTATCATTTGTTTCCATGAATTTTTTCAACTCTTCTTTAATTTCCTGGTTGACCCATTCATTCTTTAGAAGGATGCTGTTTAGTCTGCATGTATTTGGGTTCTTTCCAAATTTCCTCTTGTGATTGAGTTCTAGCTTCAGAGCATTGTGGTCTGAAAATATGCAGGGAATGATTCCAATCTTTTGATAATGGTTGAGACCTGATTTAGGACCGAGAGTATGGTCTATTCTGGAGAATGTTCCATGTGCACTAAAGAAGAATGTGTATTCTGTTGCTTTGGGATGAAATGTTCTGAATATATCTGTGATATCCATCTGGTCCAATGTGTCATTTAAGGCCTTTATTTCCTTGTTGATCTTTTGCTTGGATGATCTGTCCATTTCAGTGAGGGGAGTGTTAAAGTCCCCTACTATTATTGTTATATTGTCGATGTATTTCTTTGATTTTGTTATTAATTGGTTTATATAGTTGGCTGCTCCCACGGTAGGGGCATAGATATTTAAAATTGTTAGATCTTCTTGTTGGACAGTTCCTTTGAGTATGATATAGTGTCCTTCCTCATCTCTTATTATAGTCTTTGGCTTAAAATCTAATTGATCTGATATAAGGATTGCCACTCCTGCTTTCTTCTGATGTCCATTAGCATGGTAAATTCTTTTCAACCCCCTCACTTTAAATCTGGAGGTGTCTTCGGGTTTAAGATGAGTTTCTTGTAGGCAACATATAGATGGGTTTTGTTTTTTTATCCATTCTGATACCCTGTGTCTTTTGATTGGGGCATTTAGCCCATTAACATTCAGGGTAACTATTGAGAGATATGAATTTAGTGCCATTGTAGTGCCTGGAAGGTGACTGTTATTGTATATTGTCTCTGTTCCTTTCTGATCTACTACTTTTAGGGTCTCTCTTGGCTTAGAGGACCCCTTTCAATATTTCCTGTAGAGCTGGTTTCGTATTTGCAAATTCTTTCAGTTTTTGTTTGTCCTGGAAGCTTTTATCTCTCCTTCTATTTTCAATGATAGCCTAGCTGGATATAGTATTCTTGGCTGCATGTTTTTCTCGTTTAGTACTCTGAATATATCATGCCAGCTCTTTCTGGCCTGCCAGGTCTCTGTGGATAAGTCTGTTGCCAATCTAATATTTTTACCATTGTACATTACAGACTTCTTTTCCCGGGCTGCTTTCAGGATCTTCTCTTTGTCACTAAGACTTGTAAATTTTACTATTAGGTGACGGGGTGTGGACCTATTCTTATTGATTTTGAGGGGGGTTCTCTGAATCTCCTGGATTTTGGTGCTTGTTCCCTTTGCCATATTGGGGAAATTCTCTCCAATAATTCTCTCCAATATACCTTCTGCTCCCCTCTCTGTTTCCTCTTCTTCTGGAATCCCAATTATTCTAATGTTGTTTCATCTTATGGTGTCACTTATCTCTTGAATTCTCCCCTCGTGGTCCAGTAGCTGTTTGTCCCTCTTTTGCTCAGCTTCTTTATTCTCTGTCATTTGGTCTTCTATATCGCTAATTCTTTCTTCTGCCGCATTTATCCTAGCAGTGAGAGCCTCCATTTTTGATTGCACCTCATTAATAGCTTTTTTGATTTCAACTTGGTTAGATTTTAGTTCTTTTATTTCTCCAGAAAGGGCTTTTATATCTCCCGAGAGGGTTTCTCTAATATCTTCCATGCCTTTTTCGAGCCCGGCTAGAACCTTGAGAATCGTCATTCTGAACTCTAGATCTGACATATTACCAATGTCTGTATGGATTAGGTCCCTAGCCTTTGGTACTGCCTCTTGTTCTTTTTTTTGTGGTGAATTTTTCCACCTTGTCATTTTGTCTAGATAAGAGTAGATGAAGGAGCAAGTAAAATACTAAAAGGGTGGGAACAACCCCAGGAAAATATGCTTTAGCCAAATCAGAAGAGATCCCAAATCGTGAGGGGGGAGAAAGGGGATAAAAAGAGGTTCAGAAAGAAAAAAAAAGAAAAAAAAAAAGAGAACCAATTAAAAAAAGAAAACCAATAAAGAAAAAATATAAAAAGGAAAAAAAAATATATATATATATATATTAGATAAACTTGTTAAAAAACGTTAAAAAAGAAAAGGGTAAAAGTTAAAAAAATTTAGCATAAGAAGAGAAAAAAATTGAAAAAGAAAAAAATTAAATTAACTGCAAGGTAAAGAATCATTTGGAGAAAGCCATGAATTCCGTGCTTTGCTTTCTCCTCCTCTGAAATTCCGCTGGTCTTCTTGGTATTGAAACTGCACTCCTTGGTAGGTGAACTTGGTCCTGGCTGGGTTTCTTGTTGATCTTCTGGGGGAGGGGCCTGTTGTAGTGATTCTCAAGAGTCTTTGCCCCAGGCGGAGTTGCACCGCCCTTACCCGGGGCCGGTCAGAGTAATCCGCTGGGGTTTGCTTTCGGGAGCTTTTGTTCCCTGAGCACTTTCAGTAGAGTTCCGGAGGGCGGGAATGAAGATGGCGGCCTCCCGGTCTCTGGCCCGGAGGAGCCGAGAGCCCGGGGCCCCACTCCTCAGTGCGCCCTCAGAGAACAGCGCCCAATTACTCCACTCACCCTGGCCTCCGGCCCCGCTCCGAACGGACCGAGCCTGCGACCGGTTCAAGGTAACCCCGAGCTGTGAGCTCACTCCTCGGCTCTGTCTCTGTAGCCGGCTTCCCTGTTCTAATACCTGTAAGTTCTGCGACACTCAGACGCCCCTGATCCTTCTGTGACCCTGCGGGACCTGAGGCCACGCTGACCCTTGCTGTTCTTCTTCTCTTCGATCTCCCATTGGATTTGTAGGTGTTTGCAATCTTTAGATAAGCTATCTAGCTGATCTCCCGATACCTGAAGTAGTCTCAGCCTGCTACTTCTCCACCATCTTGACTCCTCCTCCTCTCAGAAAGATTTTTAATGACTGTTTTTCCTGGGTTGACACACCATATCTCTATTTACCTGGCTAATTTGATACAATTATATTTTTTGTTTTATTGTGTAACATTCTAGTAAAGACATATAAAAGCAATTTACCATGAATTTATTGGGTGGGAGCTGGCAGGAGGAGATTATTTTCCTTAAATATAAGGTTAAAGCATGAATCCTGGAACAGTGAGTTTCCCTAAAACTAATTTATCAACTTCCAAGTGTTTTCTCTTGGTTTTGCCTGAACAAAGCTCTAAAGACATGGCTAGTATATTACATTTTTATGTGGTTTTATTTTATTTGAATGAAACTATAACCTTTACCCATTACATTTTATTTTAATTTTTATAACAATTTTATATTTGTTATATGTGTGTGTGTGTGTGTGTGGATTTATGAATCATTAAGAATCATGTCACCTGTGAAATAGACCCTTGTGTATTTTTGACCAAAACCAGAAGCAGCTGATAAGGGAGAATGATATAAGGGATAAAGAACACTAAAGTAGAAGTTGAAACACTATATTTCTTTCAGTAGATAGTTTTGACTTTCTTGGGGATTTGATTTCCTCTTAAATAAAGTGAAGGTACATAACTAAAGCATTTCTAATGTTTTTTAACATTGCTTTGTTTTGAATCAGTGAACCTTCTCTTGTTTCCATGTCTTGCTCTTGGAGCTCAACTGGGACACTCTATCAAGATGATACTACATCTGACCCTAAAATTCTGGTATTGAGCAGTGTGAGGGTTAGAATAAGATGTCCATATCCTAATCCCCAAACATGTGACTAGGTTTTGTTATAAGTGAAAATGGAATGAAGTTCGTAGATAGAATTAAGATTTCGAATCAGCTAACTAATAAAATAGGGAAATTATCCTGGATTATCTAAGAGGGCCCATTCTAACCACATGAGCTCTAAAAAGTAGAAGAGGAAGACAGAAAGGTAGGTCAAAGAGATGAAATTAACAAAAGAAGGAGCCATTCCAAGCATAGTTACCTCAAATAGAGTGGAAACTCTTAAATTAACCCCTTACCCCATTTATTTGATTAACCAAAGTTTTGCACTTCCTCTCCTCCATCATTTGTATTATCTATCAACTAATGTGTTTCAACTTGCAGATCCTGCAGTTATCTACAATGAAAAAATTAAGACATTAGGGTTTATTGACATGTTTTAAATAAAACAAAATTTACCTTTTTTTCAATTAAAGGGCTAGAATGTGATATTCTGTGATCACACAAGTTTATAAATGTAAATTGTTATTAAATGATACATTAACATATATTGGGGTCTACAGAAGGGTGGTGCAATCTAGTCTGGCTGATAAGAAAAGTATTCTCTGGAAAGATATATAAAACATGGTATCTAAAGGATAAGGAGTTAAGGATGCAAAGGGTTTAAAGATTATAAAATGTATTGCATAATTGCAATGATGTTACATTGTTTGCTTTTATTTATTTAAAACCACTTACTCCATTTATGCCACATTCAAATACTCTAGTAGTCCCTGAAAATTTAAGAGTGATTCAGATACAATCCTAACACTCAGGGGATTTACCCTCTCATGAGCCATTCACCATAGAATAGCAGTAATCTCACCCTCACAATTCTACTCTTCATTTTATGTCCCTTCTCTTGCATGGAAGAAAATTGCAAATACTTGTTTCCTTATCAAATAATAAAATGATTTGCTGAATATTTTATTATTCAGTTTTCTAGTCTTCTCTGGTACTCAGAGGGCACTGAACATTTTTGGCAAGTTTTTAGCACTATTTTAGCCAGGTCACTCATCTTTGGTATTGTAATGGCTGAACAGAAGTAAAGCACTCTCTTTGCAGCTGATTTTTTTCAGGTGTACTCTTTATAACAGTCCTAATGGGCAGACAGTTCACTGCATCTCTAGCTGTTGGCATATGGCATCCAGGAGGACAAGGCAGCCCAGACAGCCCATCAGATTAACCATGTAATAGACCCAGAAGCTGCTTTAAAGCTGTAAAACAAAATTGCTTATGGAGTCTGCCAGCACGCCAGATGCTGCTATTGGAAGAAATATCTTCCAGTGCTTAGCATCTGGGTTTCATGGTTGCCAGAAAAAAGAGAAAAAAAACTGGCAATTCACTACCAATCAGATTGCCTTTGCAATATAGGGTTTTTTTTTATATTTTTTAAAATGTTAAATGCATTATATTGCAGCAAAGGTTAAAATTAGGTATCTCTCACATATGCCACTATTAACCCACACCTTCCATGCAGTTCTTAAGCAGGTGGTTGGTTATTATCTAAATAAATCAGAACACTGAGAATCTTGAATCTGAATGTGAATTTTCAGTCTGTTTCCAATATGCTTATCTTATTGATATTTTGCATAATAATGTTCTTGCCAACTGAATATAAATTTTATATTTAAACAAGGTAAGAAGTAATGCTTTCATATTAGCATGCACTAGTTTGTTTCCTGACTGCCAATCATATAATTGAGTATTATAACTAAAGATAAAATTCCCAAATATCAATCAGCTGTTTTCCAGTGGAATTGTTTTTCTAAACTAAATAAACAATGGATTTGATTAATTTAATTTAAAGTCAATTAGATTTAGTCTTTAAGCCCGATCACAAGGTGAGTCATTTCTTATTGATTATATAGTTTATCAATACTGCCTAAATTCTGAAGAAAAGCCCCTAATGTATTTAGACTTCTCAAAGTTGATGTAGGTTATCCAAAAAGATAACTGGTGTTAACTCTAATCATAAATGCTAGCATGTTTTACTTGACTCAGATGATTCTTTCTATACTGCCCAATAGAAATTAAGTGAACATAGATATTGAGTGTGAAAGATCACCTCCAATTTTCAATTTTGTATGCTTCAACATTTAGCACCTTAATATATATACGATACCAAGATAGATTAATTCTCCAATTTTGTCATAATGATTAATTATACAGTCTTTGTCAGAAAGCTACTAGTTTAAAATACTTTTAAGTCCAAATACCTGATCTTAAACTACGAATACATTTAATAACCAACTCCAGTACTATGAATACGTTGAAACTTTTAGTCATTACTATACCATAGGGCTAGTAAACTGTGCAGACTTTGATTATTTGGGATATGGAAAATCTGTTTACCTCTTGAAATGTAATTAGAAAACTTTGCCAGTTTTCTGGGGGAAAAATAAGTAACAGGTAGAATTTTTTTGAATCTGAGCTTTTTATTAAATTTTCCTTAATTATTAACTGAAACAAATATTTATTGTTGAGAATTTTGGAGAACCATGTGGCAATAGAAACTAATTTAAAGTACATACACTTGAGTATAAGAATTATATTCGAACGATTTGAACTCGGTATATGTTTTCACATGGGTACAGTTTAACATATGTGATTGTGTGTGTGTGTTTTCATTGTTTGTTATAGTAACAAAGGAAATGATATAAATGTTTATCAGTGGAGGATGAGTTAATAAATTAAATTAATTACACAATGTGGGACATTGTGCCCTTGATAAAAAGTAGATAAAAGAAAGATGAGATAGATTTCTTTGTAATGGCACAATAACAGCATTAAGTATTGAACAAAAAGAGCAACATACACAAATTTTCTAGGGTATAACCTGATTTGTAACTATTAAAACCCTAAACCTAAACCAGGTTCATATACTTACTAATATATTTGTAACAGTTTTTCTAGGGAAGGCAGTGCAGAAGGGAAAGATGCTGAGAGTCCACAATCTTGCACTCAGTGTATTTCTATATTGTTCCATTGTTTAGAATAAACATACATTTATATACTCTTAGTATAATTAGTGTAAATAGTTTTTAAACATTTTAAAGGAGAGGCCCATGTACCAATTTCATTTATTTGACCATTTACTTTTTGGTTAAACATCTCCTGTATATTTGCCATGTCAGGAGTACTGTACTACTGAGTGTATACATATGGCTTGCAGCGTCATGAAATGATAGTAGGTCAGTGGTAATAAGCATGCATATTTCAAAAAAAAATGGTCAAAAAGTGCTACAGAGGAAGGTATTAGAACTGACACGAAGGGAAAACTGGGAACACTGCTTAAATGAGTCCCAGAAGAACAGACTTGGGATATAAGTCTCATGGATACAGAGAAATTATGCTGGGATGCTAGGTAGGATAGTCTAAGATAGAAGGTCAGACAAATAGAAAAATCAACTAAATAGCTATGCAGGGAAAAATACCGATGTACCATTCAGGATTTTAGTGGTGAGATTAGTAATGAAGCCTAGAGATTAACCTAGACTGGTCCAGAGGGCCAGATCATAAAGATCCTTGGAGGCAATGCCAAGGAGTTATTCCATCATTTCATCATAATAAATAATGGAATTCCATTACAAATTTTAGAACCAAAGAGAAACAATTAAATATTCATTATAAAAAAGATCACTATATTGGCAGTTTGAAAAATAGATTATATTAGATTAAAAGAGTTAAAATGTAAGAATGCTGAAAGCAAAAATATCATTTGGGAACACATCTCAATAGTCCTATGTCAGTTGTCATATATGTCCTCCTGTGTATGTTTGTATGGGTGTATAGACAAAAAAAGGTAAAATCAAACCAAGGTTTGAGTGAACTGAAATGATCTTGCTTGCCTGGTCCAGTGCATAGCATAATTAAAAAGGCATTCCGTCATTAAAAAAAAAAAAAAAAAAAAAGATGTTTAGAAAAAGAAGAAAAGAATCAATAGCCTATGCAAATGATTTGATAAAATAATATTAAAAAATAAGAGTAAAGCCTTAGAATGAATGAAAATGAATTGAAATGAATTAAAACTCCTTAAAATGAATAAAAAAAGTAGACTGATGACTGGCAAACAAAGTGTAAATGTATTTGAAAACTGAATATGATGTCTCTATGAAGACAAATTGTATATTATTAGAAGTTTAACTAGCACCTTGTATCTGATTACTCAGATAAGGTTCTTTCTCAGGTTAATGTGTAATAAAGAATATTTCTATGTCTTGAATTTTGTATTTTCATTTTCACTTTGGTTATGCTTATGACATAATGACTTGTCCTGGGATTGTCCTTTACTTTCTACTATTACAGGTGATTATGATAAAACTTGCTATCACTGACTTAGAATCCCTTTGTGTCAGGAGCTATTGTTATAAGGACTGTAGGGTAAATTTTATTATTTTCACCTTACAGGTGAGTGCACCAAAACTTAGGGAGATGAAGAGATGAGCCAAAAGGCATAGTTTACTGGGCACCAAGCCAGATAGATGTTAAGCCAATTTCAGTCGATTCTAGACCAATGTTTTCTACTACACAGTGCTAAGTGGTTTAAAGTAAATTGAATTAGGTGTGTGACCATAAATTTTCATGACAAAAGTTGGTCTTTTAACTAGATCCACACTCAGTTAAGAAAAGCTTGGCATGGCAGTTTAAATTGGTAGCTTTTTGAAGGAAAGCTTTCATTCTGACACAAACTTAAACTACTAGATTAGAGTAATAGGCCTGATATATAGTGGTGGAATGATTAATGTAGTATATCTTGGCTGTAACAAGACAATTGTACTTACATATCAATAAATTTGTTAAAATTCAGAGGCACCTGGGTGGCTCAGTCTGTTAAGTGCTGGACTCTTGGTTTTGGCTCAGGTCATGATCTCACCGTCATTGGATTTGGCTCCTCTGTCAGCTCGGAGTCTACTTCAGATTCTCTCTCTCTGTTCCTCTGCCCCTCCCACTCTGTGCATGTTTTCTCCCTCTCTCTCTCTCTCTCTCAAATAAATAAAATATTTTTAAAAATAAGAAAATGAATAAATTTGTTAAAATACAGCTTGAATCACCAGACTGCTAGCCCAAAGGATTATTAAATACTATCTGTGTTAAGAATAGTGTATGAAAGCATAATAGTGTGGATGTATTTTAATGAATTATAAAATATGTGCTATGGTAGACAGAATAATGACTCCCCAAAGTTGTATGCCCAGAATCTCTGACTATGTTAACTTTATAGCAAAAGAGACTTTGCATATGTGATTAAGTTAAAGATTTTGAGATGAGAAGATTACACTGGATTATCCAGCTGGTTCCAGAGTAATCACAATGGTCCAGTTAAGAGGAAAAGTAAGAAAAGAGAGAGAGATAGATGTGACAAGGATAGCAGAGGAGAAAGAGTGGGAGATAGGAGAGGATAGGGAAGTTGATTTGGAGATACTACCCAGTGGGCTTTGAAGATGGAAGATGAAGCCAAGAGCCAGAGAAGGCAGGCAGACTTTAGAAGCTGTAAAAATCAAAGAAATGTCTCCCCTAGAGATTCCAGAAGGAATGCAATCCTGCCAACACCTTATCTTTAGGAATTCTGAAATCCAGAACTACAACAAATATGTGTTGTTTTAAATCATTGAGTTTGTGTTAATTTGTTACAGCAGCAAAAGGAAACTAAAACACAAATATATCACTGTGCATATGGTATATGTTAGTAAGCACTTGGAGACAGTAATAAAGGAAAGAGTAGGAAGGAGGAAGAAGGGAGGTTAGAAAGAAAGAAAAAAGAAATTGAATTACAGGGTTAGACAAAGATGGGTTACTAGTGAATGAGTATCATCTAGGATTTTTTTTTTTTTTAAGATTTTATTTATTTATTTGACAGACAGAGATCACAAGTAGGCAGAGAGTCAGGCAGAGAGAGAGGAGGAAGCAGGCTCCCTGCCGAGCAGAGAGCCCGATGCGGGGCTCGATCCCAGGTCCCTGGGATCATGACCTGAGCCGAAGGCAGAGGCTTTAACCCACTGAGCCACCCAGGCGCCCCTAGGATTTTTTTTTTTTTTAAGTAGAGTTATTTAATAGTAAACTCCAGCCCAGGGAATTAGAAGGGAAAACAGTTTTATTATAGTAGAGATGACACCTAGCTTTATGTGCTAAAAATATAGCTGTATATATTTGAGTTTCAGCAGTATTGGGGCTAATTAGAGAGGGAACAAATTGGTAATAGCTACCATGAAAACATAGAGAATACAGGACAATAAACAGTTGTAATTTTTATAGGGGCACCTGGGTAGCTCATTTGGTTAAGTCGGCCCTTGGCTCGGGTTATGATCCCTGGGTCCTGGGATCTTGTCCTGCAGAGGGCTCCCTGGTGAGCAAGGAGCCTCCTGTTCCCTCTCTCTCTGCTGGTCCCTCCTGCTTGTGCTCTCTTGTGTGCACTCTCTCTCTCTGTCAAACAAATAAATATATATTTTTTAAAAAGTTGTAATTTTGGGGTGCCTGGGTGGCTCAGTGGGTTAAAGCCCTGCCTTTGGCTCAGGTCATGATCCCTAGGTCCTGGGATCGAGCCCCACATCAGGCTCTCTGCTCAGCAGGGAGCCTGCTTCCTCCTCTCTCTGTCTGCCTCTCTGCCTACTTGTGATCTCTGTCTGTCAAATAAATAAAATCTTTTAAAGAAAGTTGTAGTTTTAATGAATATCATGATTCATGATGGCTATAAAGTTATGAATTTTATTTTTTTTAAGTTTTATTTTCTCTATTTTAGAGAGAGTGCACATGTGAGTGTATGGGTGGGGGAGGGGTAGAGAGAGACGGAGACAAGTAGACTCCCCAGTGAGTGAGAGGTGGGCTGGATCCCAAGAGCTGAAGATCCTTCCTGAGCCGAAATCAAGAGTCAGGCACTCAATGGACTAGTCACCCAGGTGCCTCAACGGCATCAATTTTAAATGAAAATTTCAAACTAGGTTTAACTCACTAAATAAATTATAGTAGGGAGATATATGAAATAGCTATTGTGACACTGTCTTTGCCAACTGCTTTATAAGGTGTTAAGGAAAACTGTACTGTATATGTCATTTTTTATGAATTTGAATCCCTGATCTTTGTCAGCTTTGGTGCCCAATTCAACAGCCCCTAGCCATACATGACCATGTAATATAAGCTTACATTAATTAAAATTAAACTAATTTGTCACACTAACTACATTCCAACTATCTGACAACCACACACAACTAATGGAGACCAAATTGGACAGTGCAGTGGGACATTTTCATCATCACACTGTCCGTTTCCATATTGGGAGGTATTGGTCTAAAAATTTGACAAAGTATGTAATGTATGGGGAATAAGCCACTTAAAGTCTACTAGAAGTACAAAAAGCTCATTATCAAGTATAAAAATCAATCTTATGCAGACTGGGAACATTTCTTAAAGAATCATGGATGCTTAAAAGCAAACTAACTATGATTTCAGCTGGTAAATGGGATAGATTAATTTAAATGTCTAATAAAAGATAAATTTTGAATCAAAGAAAGTAAGTGTATCATAAGTACATATGAAGGTACTCAGTGATAACAAAATGTAGCTTTACCCAGGAATGGTATGCTCACTACTCAAAATTGTTCACAGCTAGATTACATTTCCTGAATGAAGGGTAAGGGTAAATGGCCTGTTAGAGGCCTTCACCTATCCATAAAGGAAGATCAAGAAGATTCTTCTCCAGTGTGTGTATGCATGTGTGTAGTTGGATGAAAGGCAATGTGGGAAGTAAAACTGCAGGAAAGTTCTAGAGCAAAGAGAAATAACCTACATTTGTATTAATACATTAAAAAAGTATATACTGCTTCTCTTTAAGTGCATCCACTTAAGCTGAAACTACTTCTCTGAAAGAAGAAATGCAAATAGTTACCTCTGGGGCTGGAGGGGGAAAGAATCTCATATTCAGTACATTTATGTGAAGGAAAACTACAGTGTAGTATAATTTCAGCATTTGAAAATCATTCTTCTTCCTTTGTATTGCATCCAAAGAAATCACACTGACAGTTTCATTGATGCCTTAAACACAAGAAAATGGATGCATTTATTCTACAGTAATAGGTTCTTTAGTTATAGTTAATTAATACACTGGTTGATTAGTATGTTAGCATCTTAAATGCACAGTATGCTATGATATGAGTGACTCATATTACTTGTTTTCCCAGAAGTCAATTTTGAAAGTGAAATGTAGGGAAGAAAGCATAAAGGAACTAAGTTCCTAAAAGGATTGTATGGCTCAGAAAAAAAAAAAAAAAGAAAAAGAAAAACAAACAATAAAAATGACAAAGTTTATAGGAAAGCATTGACATTTGAGGATATGAAACAACAACAAAACAACCCACAAGCTACTTCTCTTTCTGAAAGATCAAGGGCAATGAGGTAAATGATAGAAATATCTCAAGACATGAAAGGTATACATTGTTATTTAATCTTGGAATTTGAAGGCACCTCTTAAAACTTCGAAGAGATTGCTTTAATTTCCAACAAAGGACTATCTATTACAAAAAAAAAAAAAAAAACGTGAACAGTTAATTGTCCACCTATATAATGTAGAATAAATCTAAACTACCCTTCCTCCCAACTAATAAATCTAAAAGTCACAAGAAGAAATAAAAATAGTTCACCTACTATTTTATTTATTTATTTATTTATTTATTTATTTATTTATTTGAAAGAGAGAGAGGGAGTGCATGCACACGAGCGTGTCCATGGGGATGGGCAGAGAAAGAGAGAGACTCAGTCTGCTGAGTGGAGGCCAGGGTGGATCCCAGGACCTGGACATGATGATCTGAGTTGAATTAAGGCAGACACTTGACTAACTGAGCCACTCAAGCACCCCAGTTCATCTACTTTAATGCACTTATGCTAACCAGTTTTTTTCTTCTGTTTCCAGAATAACGTTGGTGTTTACAAACTGAAAAAAGATTCGTGGGGTAGGTCCTCTTAGAAGATTAACTTAAGCCTCTGCCAGGTCTGACCTAGCTTCTCTGTCAGTCACATTCCACTTTATTAGAAATTTTTGTGAGTTTGCTGTCCCCCTCACACATTTTACAGACACTCCTGCATTTTTCAGAAATAGTTATGGAGCACCTAATATGTGTCACATGTATGTCTATTTGTGTCTTGCTACAGAGGTGGCTATACCTTTTATTCCTCTCATGAGTAGAAGTATGAAATATCGTTAAGTGTGCCCTCGGATCAGATTTTTATTAGCTTATTGTTATTTTTTTAAAAATGTATTTAATGAAAAATGGTCAGCCGTGTTTATACGGCTGATTCCTATCTTTTCTTCAGATAAGTGTATCAATCCTGCAGGTCATCTTTATGCTGATGACTCCAAATCAATGTCTCCCTCCCAGAACTACCTTCCAAATTCTACATCCAAATACTTACTGGGCATTTCCGCTTGAATATTGTCCAGGAGTTAATAGAGCAAGCCAGAACCTTAAGTGTCATTTTTTACTCTTCAATCACTTTTTCATCTCATGGATGAGTTTCACAAACTACTTTCACTCATCTTCTTAATTATCCTTAAATTCTTTCCTCTCTCATTATTGAAGCCCTGGTTGGCAAATAGTTTTTCATAGGTTTCATTAAAAAACAAAGTCTGTTTTTTTGGCCCTCAGTAAGTACGACCCCATCCTGACATACTCTTCAAATTCTCTTGTAATTTTTTATTAAAAGCACAGCATATCTCATTATTATATTCTTTTGTTTAAAAAGTTAATCACTGACTCTCCAGTTATCTAGAGTGTGGACTATTCTCCTGAGTATGACACGAAAGGATTCCATGTGACATGAGTAGATAAGAATGTATCATCCTAAGGAGATTATTTCATACCTCATTCAAGGTAATCTCTGTCCCACTCTCTGGCATAGTTCCACATGATGTTAACTATCATATACCCCAAACACAAGATTTCTTGTCTATGACTTTGTACATATTACTTTTCTCTTCTAGAAATATCACATTCTTCCATCATCTTATATTCTTGGCAAACATACATGAAGCCCCAATCCACGTGTTCCTCTTCAGTTGTCTTTTCATGACCACCTAAAGTATCATTTCAGAACCAAGTATGGTATTTATCGTATTCTCTCATGATCCTTCTAAATCGGGATTTTTTCAGTCTCAGCGCTATTGACATTTTGAAGCAGGCAGTTCTTTTTTGGGGATCCTTCCCTGAACATTGTAAGACTTTAGCAGCATTCCTCTATGTAGTGTCACCCTGCCCTGATTCTGACATCTGAAATTGTCTCCAGGTATTTAAATGTTCCCTGGGGGGACAAAGTAGTTTACAGTTGAGAACTACCACTCTAAATATAAATATATGTCTTTTTGAGTCATGCCTTATAATGTTCCTTGTCACTTTATACTGTGTCTGGCGCGTGAAAGGCACAACATAGGAACTTGTAGTTTAAATGAATGCAAATAGTATCTTAATATATTCTTGAATGAAATTACCAATGAAAACTTCAGGATGCATATTATTTTCCTACTATATTTTGTTTTGTTTTGTTTTCGGTTGTAGAATGAGTAGAATTTACAACTTGCTTCAGTTGGTTTGGATAGTTAAGAAGGAAAATTTCATTAATCATCAACCAGTCCCTATCTTGATTCATATATTAATTCATCTATGAATTTATTCAGTGTGATAGGTGAGTATCTATGAGAATCACATACTTGAGCTTGGTGCAGAGAGCCCAGAAATGAAAAATATTCAGACAGATAACTCAAGATCCAGAGCAGGGTATAGCTGTATGGAGAAATAATTGCAATGTAATGTGATAAATGATCCACCGTGTATAAAGTTCAAGTTGATTTTCAGCACAACCATCCCTCGTTCTTCAGGGTAGTCTGTTTAGCACTAAACCCTACAAATTCAATACAGCCAGCTTTAATATTGCATTTTATATGTTCCAAATTGACATATCCCACTTGGAAGCAAAAAATTATTTGGCTTTAGTTTCCCACTTTGATGAGAGGATGATTTCCTGATTGAAGTTGCTTGTCCTTACCATTTGCTTGAGGTCCTTAGTCATGGTTATAGATGCATACTGTGGTGGAAAAAGGACTAACTTTAGAGTGAGACTGATCTAGATTTGGGTAAGAGAAATCATAAAATAGGAATCATTTCTAAGGTGTGTTAATCACTTTGTGCAGTGTAAAATACAAAGAATAATGTTCTGGAAATGCCTTTAAGTAATTAGTGAATATAGCATGGAAAAGTGTATTTTATGTATCCAACTCTTTAATGGTCAGGGCATGAAGACTTGGGGTGTGTGTTTGTGTGTGTGTGTGTTTACATACATGCATGCACACATATAGATATTTTATTATATCTTTTACACTATTTGATTAATTAAACAACTTCATTATCTGATAAGATTAAAGCAGAACATATTATGAAGGTAGAATGAACATGTATAGGTGTGAACATAAGGGTTCTAAGCTATATTTGTTATATGGATAACTCATTAAAAACTCCTAAACCACAAAAGTACTTTTTTAGGGAATTTTTTTTTTTTTTAATCTCATCCAAGCAATTGGCCCAATTTGATCATTATTTTTCTGGGTATATGGTAGCATAAAGGTATAAAGGAGTAGAAGGGTATAAATTAAGGCAGAATTTAAAAAGTGTTAAGGAGGGCACGGATTGGATGGAGCACTTGGCGTTATATGCAATCATGGAACGCTACATCAAACACTAATGATGTACTGTATGGTGGCTAACATGACACAATGAAAAATTTAAAAATTTAAAAAATAAAAACTTTACAAACAGAAAGAAAAGGGAATAATAAAAAGGTGGAAACACATAAAGAAAAAGTGTTAATTCTCTTCAGAGTAAAACAGGTAAAGTTTTACAAAGCTGGTATTGTTCAAAAATGGTCTTCAAAGATGAGGACAATTTAAGGAAAGTTATTAGGTGGGTATTCCTTGAAAAAGGAGGATTTGTGAGGGAAGAAAAAATTGTCAGAAAAAGCATAGAAATAGGCAATTATGGAACATCTGAAGTTAATGCTAATCAGTAAGTCATTATTCAATAAATATTTCTCAATCCGTGAAATAAAACCCAAATACCAAAGCTGAAAGGACAGATTTTTCATACTGAGGAAACTGTTATGGATTTGAAATGAAGTCAAGTTGGTGGCCTACAAACCCATTAATATATTATGCATATATACACTTTCAAAGTGTTTAAAGATATTAGCCAGTTTTAAATATCAAATCTCTCATAAAAATCCAAAATTCTCAGTAATCAGAATATCTGGCCCACACTAGGCTTTACCACATTTAAATCCTCCTATAACATTTGTCATCTTGGAAGCCGTCTGCCTCTTCTTTCCAAATGACAGGGCTTTATGACTATCAGGGGAAGAACCTTCTGTGCCTTTACTCCACACCCCACCCGAGAAACATCTAATCCCAGGAAGAGAAGGCAAAATCTGGAATCTGAGCACTTGCCATCTTCTTCCTTCCAAGCCTCTCTGTTATCTATTCTTTCCTCTGAAAAGTGTGTTATAATGAAACATCCTCTTGGGGCAAAACCTGTCTTTGTTTTCTCCCAGATTTTCTAATATTTGTAGGTAAGGCTGAGAGAGTTGTATCTCAAAAAACATCATCTCTTCCCTCAAAATTTCTGTTTTGCAGGAAAATGGTATTTTTTTCTCCTTGTTCTTAGCCTTACAGAACACTTCTTTTGCATTAAATACATTTAAGTATCACTAATGTATTTACCAAATGCTAGAATGATGAAATTTTAAAAGATGGAAGAATCAGCAAGTGTTCTAAAGGGTTAGGATATAATGACTTAGTTTTAAATTAAATCAGGTTGAGCAATTCTATTCAATATATTTTACTGTTCTGGGGTGCCTGGGTGGCTCAGTGGGTTAAGCCTCTGCCTTCGGCTCAGGTCATGATCTCAGGGTCCTGGAATTGGGCCCTGCATTGGGCTCTCTGCTCAGCCCACCTCTCTCTCTGCCTGCCTACTTGCGATCTCTCTCTCTTTCTCTCTGTCCAATAAATAAATAAAATCTTTAAAAAATATATATATACACATATATATATTTTACTGTTCATTTATTTTGTTTCCATTTACAGAATTTTCCTTATATTTTATTCACATTCACTGCCACGTATATTCCAATTCTGCTCTATACCAGAGACCACCATCAACAATTCAAGGAATATATTGCTGTACAAAATGTACATATGTTAAATGGCACTAGGGTCAGGAACATTAAATATGAGATTACTTTGTGTTTATGCTTTGCATTTTAGATTGCCACAAATCTTGCTAAAATCTAATAATAAACAAAGACCCTAGAATACTGATATTTATAGGGAAAAGGACTAAAGCTGAAAGTGCAGTATATTGTTTGGAATAACAAATATGACATTGGCTGTTGGGAGCATTATGAATTATATTTTAATTATTTAATATTAGTCAACAACATGAAACTCTCCTTTATTCATGTCCAAATATACTTTAAGAATGTGTGATTAACTGTCTGTTACATCTCTGAGATCTCCTGCTTGAAAAGATACTGTGATTGATTATAGCTCAGCAGACCAATATCCTCTTGCATCAAAATTCAAGTGCATTATCATAGCACAGAGGGTGTTATGGCAGATGTCATCCAACTGCTTCATAGCTGCATGATCGATGGTGCGAATGGTGATTGATGCTATTGACATGCCATGGCACCTAAAATAGAGTGTGTCTCTCTGCATGTCAGGGGGAGGGGTATGTTCATATTTGGATGAGAAAATGAAGGCAGAATTATAGGACTTGAAAATAGTTGGCTATAGAAAATTAGTCAACTGTATAGTGAATGTAACAGCTGTTTGTGGAAAAGGAAGAATATAGTACCAGCAAGAAAACAGGGCTGTGAGAGAAAAAGAAAAAACCTTGTGTCTGGGGTTGGGGTGAGGGGAGGTTGTTTCACTAAGCAGAAAATGTGTGGCCTTCCCTTTCCAACTGTATTTATATTTTACCTACTTTCATCATAAGTGTAAGAGTGGGGGTAGAAAGTGGTGTTGAGCGTAAATGTTCTCTTGTTTAACAGAAATGTCATTTTTATCTGTCACACTTCACTAGTGGAGGCGTGGGGAAAAGGAGGGGAGATATTGAAGGATTTACGGTTAAAAGGTAAATTGCATCTGGTGTAACAATTTTGAACCAAATCTTATCTAAAATTCTGATTTTCAGCTGAAAAAAAATAAAGGTAGAGAAAGATATATATCAGAAATCTGTTGATACTCATTTTATATATTCAGCTTAGAAAAGCTTAATTTGAAACTTACTTTAAAAATAGGGGAAAATTAGCTCAGCAAGGAAAGAAAGCCTTTTTAGAAAAGATCCATCAAACAATGAATATGCATAGAAATGTAAATAATTTTATGCCATCAGTCCTCATGAGAAGGGAAGCCCAGTATACATTATTGAAAAGAAATGGGAGAAGAGGAACATGATCCCAAGACACATTATATGGGGAGGGATGCTAAATGCAAATGAAGTTAGTACATACACATTTAGCATTACTGATTATATTGTTCCTGGTGTTTTCTTCATTGGGAAGCAGCTACTCACCCTTTTCCTATGGAAATATAAAAATACTCTTCTTTTCTTTTTGCATTCACTTAGAAGCCATAAACATAAGAGTACAGATAATGTATAGAATGTCATATTGCAAATTAGATAATATGGTTGATTTTTGTGTATAAACTCCTGAAATTGTAGAAAGAAAAATATCAAAATGAATTAATAAGTTATTTTAGTTTATTTTTATTCATGTTTTTGTTGCTTTTTAAAAAATTATACAAGCAATATATTAGATAAGTTGAATACTTTACCATGTTCCAGGCCCTGTTCTAAGCATGGATATATAAATTCTAGACCCAGGTTATACACACACACACACACACACACACACACACACACACGAGGCTAATTTAATATCCGCAGTGACCATATGAGTTAAATATAAATGTTGTTACCCCTGATTAACCAAGGATGGAAATGAACAAAAGAAAAGGTAAGTGACTTTCCTAATGTTACACAAGAAGTTTGTGTTTGAATGGAGATTCCTAGTGTTAAAAGATAAACTGAGGCATATTAAAATTTTCAAGTTTATATAAGCAACCATCATTTTGAATGGGGCAAACCAAAAGTAGTTTGGAGTATGCACCAATAAGAGCTGGGGAAGAGGTTTTTATAGAGAAGTTATGGAAACAAAGTGAGGAAATTATTTGATTGGCTGTAGTGCAACTATATTTGGGAAAGTCTACTTGGCTGTTTGTCATTGGTTCTTCTGAAGTTTTGTTTTCTCAGATTCCAAGGCACTGACTCTGGCTTAGGTTTTGTTTTGCTTACAGAGGCTACCAAAGTATTAAACCCTCCTTAGTTCAACAGCATTGTTATTTAAATATTTTAACACTACTTGGGTGGTCTGGATCCCGAGGCACTCTTAAATGCCTGTTCAATTCAGATGGCTTGTAATTATAGGAAAGCCCAAAGAGATTATTAATATAATACTATTCCAAAGCCCTGTATTCATGCATATTATGAATTCATATATAATATTTAAAAAAATGTTCTGTTTCTGGATTCTTAATTGGGAGGTTATAGATAGGCTTACAACTTATAAAATGCTATCTTTCTGTGCTTTTTTTCCTTTTGGGGGGAAGAGTTTCCAAAACTTTAATTCTCACAGGAACATTTGACCAAAAATGTATAAGAAGAATTAATCTAATCCCAACCCTAATTTTACCTGTATGAACAATGAAACCTAGATCTGTTGCTAGATAGATGAATGGTCCAACTCTGGCTGACCTTGGCCAGTGTGAAAGAAACCCTCTGATGGAAGGAATCAGTGTTGTCTGGAAAAAGAACAGTGGACTCTGAAGGAGCAATGAGTTGAGCATGTGGGAGAAACCATCTCTAACTCAGACTTTCATTGGCTTCCCTGGTATCTACAGGGCTTTGTTTTCACCATCCTTGTATTTTTCCAGCCCTCACTCCAGAAATTTATTTTACTTTTTTTGATATTCAAGAATTTGAAATTGCCTCTGTCAAATACGTATTACCAAAAATTATTTTGCAAAATTCTTCTCTAATAGTTTTATATACTTGTATAGGCATATCCTGTTGTTCTTCATGAAAAAGGGAAGCAAACCTATAATTTTTTTTTTTAATTGGAAGAGGGTTAGAGATGAGACTCACATTTTGTAAATAAATTTATAAAATGCTAAGATGCTAAACTTCAGCATTAATTTTGGGAGGAGATGGCCTTATACATGCTTATTTTGAGAAACTAGATTTCTTATTGGCTGAACTTAACTTGAAGTGTTCTAAAAAAAAGTAAATTTTGGTACAGAAAATAGACAACCTAAATCCAGACAACAATATAATACTTCAGCAGCCAGTCCTGACATTATTCAGGATGCAATCCAGTGCTGCTGGTAACAGTGTACATCACTGAAGATAACCCCAGAATAAATAACATGCTTGATGCTTCTAATTCCTTAACATCAACATAAAAACCTTGCAAGTTATTTCATGCCAGGTTTGACAGGTGGTGATAATGTTTGAGGAGTCATAGAATATACTGCAAGGATAGTGCTGAATGGTGCCACGTTTGAGGTGTGCTTGGGTAGAGAGGGAAACAAACCTGAAGAAGTTAAATTGAAGTGTGTCGTAACATACCACTTTCCTGAGCTGCCTTTAAACTACCTTGAAATAGTTTCCACTTTTGAAAAGTTTCAGAGATCGGCAGTGCATAAAATGGTGTTCAGATGAGAAGAAGGATGGTAATTGTATAAAATTAAAAGAGTGCGAAGAGTAGAAAACTTTGCATCACAAAATTAAGATTTTTTTTTCTCTGTGACATTACTAACTTTGTGGTATTATCACTCTACTTCGTATTTATAATTTCTACTCATTACAGGTTTTCACTTTGTCTCTTTGAGCATTATGAACCTTTAACCTGTCAATACTTTTTTTATGCTGTGTTTGTTTTTTGGTGGGGGAAGGGCACATGAAGTCACATAAGAAGTGACATCTTTACTCTTACACTAAACTGTGTCGTGGATAGTATTGTGATAATCAGAATAAAGATATCTTGAAGTATGTTGTGCATTAGCTACTAAGTGTAGGAACCTACTAAGTGTTCGGAATATGTTTATTTATTTTTTTCTAAATTGAGTTGAAAGATTAGACAGAAATAAGATTTCGGTGGGTGCTCTTAAAAAAAACATAAATCAAAAAGATAATTTGTACTAATCACAAAATAGGAGATTATATAAAAATTTCATGCTTACATTTTTTTTAAGAGCAGTGATTTTTAACTAAATCTTCAGCTTATTTAAGAGTAAAATTGATAAATGTGCTTCTATTCTTGCTCTTAGGAATAGTTTTAGGGTCAAGGGGGATTTGTTTATCTGCTTACATGTGGAATACTACCTGCGAGTGTTGGAAGGATTCCTGCATCTTTTTATTTCTTCAATTTTACATATAAAATTGGACTTTTACCAAAGTCAGTGCTCAGGTTCAATGCAAACTTTTCTCAAAGATAGGTAGGCCACGGCCTAGTGCTAGGGTCCTTAGGTAATTATAATTCAGTTATGAAAGGCTTAAATAGAAGATTTTTTAACTGTTTACCAAATTTAGAACATAAAATTGAAACCATTCAATCTTTTTCTAGATATCTAAGCAACCAGATAAGCTGACTATGATTTAGATAAGAAAGATCTTTAGAAAAGGTAGGAAAATCTGCAGTCACAGACTAAAGAAACAATGGAAGACCAGAGGAAGAATTTAATTTGGCTTATCATCACATTCAAAAGAAGAACATACTACATTAATATTATGTAAAAAGTTTTTCTTTATTTTACAATGGATACTGTAAATGTGGATACTCATTTTGACTCTTCTTTAAACTAGTTTGATGACCCTGGATAATTTTTCTCATTTGCAAATGAGACATTCCAAAATTCCTTACTCTCAAATTATATAAATATATGTTATTTCCTCTTTATGGAACACCAACACTCAAAAATTTAAGCCAAGTATGGAACTTTATTTTAGTTTTTAGTTTAATATATCGATTTGTGTGAACACTTAATCTCACCTCTGTAAAAGTTATGTCTGTAGGCAAGAATGAAAGGAGAATATGAAACACTGTAAAATGAATAGAAGGTTATGAAAAGCAGTCATGTGTTTGTGTATTAAAAGAAATAGTTTAATCAATAAGTATATATGCATTTTACATTTCACTGTCAAAATGCTTTACCTTTTCTTTTTTGTTTTATTTAAGTATTTCCTTTGTTGAAAACTTGAAATAAACAAAGGTCAGATATATAAGTGAAGGTGCTATTGGGGAAAATATGGATGATTTATAGTTTTATTTCTGACCTGGAATTTCTCATGTTTATTCTTTTTTGTGACTTTTCTAACTGGAGTAAGGCTCTTTATAAATATAGAAGTTTGTGAATCTTCTTTCATTTTTGTTTTCTGTGTAATAAATATGAATGAATTTTGAGGCGTACCTGGGTGGCTCATTCAGTTAAGCATCTGACTCTTGATTTTGGCTCAGGTCATGACCCCACATTGGCTCCTCGATGAGAATGAAGCCTGCTTAAAATTCTCTCTCACTCTCCCTCTGAACCTCTCCCCCTACCCCATTCTTTCTCTATCTCAAAATAATAATAATAATAATAAATAATGAATTTTGAATAAATTTTTGTTATATAGGGCAATTATGTTCTGTCCATCTTATAAATCCGAAGGCCGGTGAAAATGTACTATGATAATCATTGAAATACATTCAAGTCCATTACCCCATCACTCCTCAAAAGATACTCTATCTAAAGCAACTGCCATTAAAACATCTGATCAAATCATTTAAATGGAGGTAATTATTTCCTATCATCACCACAGTAAACATTTTCTTAAAGATTTATTTATTTGAGAGAGAGAGGGAACAAGGGGAGACACAGAGAGAGAGGGAGAAAGAGATTCCAAAGCAGACTCTCCGCTGAGCAGAACCTGATGTGGGCCTTGACCCCAGGATTCTGAGATCATGACTGAGTTGAAATCAAGAGTGGGCCGCTTAATCAACTGAGTCACCCAGCTGCCCCAGTAAACATTTTTTCAAAGCGAGAGCAATCGAGTGTGAATACTGCACAATGGAATACTTACAAAATATTTTTATCTATGAACACAGCTTTGGGAAAAAGATGGATTTTGACACTGGTTTATCAAGTCAGTGAAGTTTTTCAATAATCCCATTGCAAATGAATGAGTTTGAATATTTATTTCTATGTTACTGGATTTTATGCTTAAAACAGAAACTATGGAAGGGGGCATGTTAGCAAGCATGGAAAAACAAATTCTCCTTCCGCTGAGTAGCATCCAATATCACAATCAAACAACACTGAATAAAGCTGTGGATTTCTCCCTGTAAATCATGATTAGGTTTGAGTGTGATTCTTTTATGATGTTAAGTAATAAATTTTCTTCTGTTGTTCAAGCAGTAGGACAGGCCCCTGTAGTGGAAACATATGTCTGTCTTTAAAACTGCTGATTTGAAATGGTACCTCTTCAGTTGCTCTCATTATAAGCAACCTTCTATAATGACTCCATATTTTCCTTCTAACAGTATTATTTTCTAAAATGAGTTCACTGTCTACGATCTCGGTGACCATCTCTAGAGATGCTCTTTAGACACTGTATTCATCTTAGAAATTAATATTGTTAGAAGAAAACATTAAAGCCATTATAAAAGTTTAAGAGAAAGCTCCCCACCTAAGCCTGACAGAGGAGAGAAAGCAATCTTCAATCTTGGCTTCTCTGCTCACACATACAATAAGGGTGCCAATAAGTGCTGATTATGATGGTGTTTTTTATGAGGTAGACACCTGTTAAGTAGGAACTGGACTATAACGATCAACTCATTTCCCACACACCACTAAACAGCCATCCATTTCTAATGACTTTTGGCCAATGTTCGTTTCTAAGCCAGTGGTTCTAATATGGCCCAGGTTGGTATTACACTATTTAAGTTCCCCTATGTATGAGAATGAAACAAAATTGAAATGCTCTCTTTTGAGCAGAAATACAATACAAAATGGTACATTGCATTATGAAAAAATTAAGAATAATTTTGACTAATATATTACTCTCATGTGCAAGTTCAGGAAATATATGTGTGTGTATATAACATTCATATAAATGACACATGTACTCTTAATGTTATAGCCATATTTGTGTCTAATTTCATAAAGAAAGGTATGCATGAATACATCCCAGCATTGCTTCAGACCACCTTAATATTGAATAGTGCTGCTAGGCACATGTACAGCCCATAGAGTTTTTAATACAGTATTTCTAAAGCACAGCTCCAGATATATTAATACTTTGGTAAATTGGCTTCACTGGCATCCTATGTCTTATCACTTCTTTGTATAGAAATCAAAACCTTCCTCCGTAATCTGCCCAGTCTATTTTTCTAGGCTTATTTTCAAATATCTTCATCCTTCCCCACATGCTCCTATACCATTTGTCCCAGTTATATCTAGTTATATCTGGCTTGATCTTCACTTGGTTATAGGCCCTGTAGTTCCCTAACTCTGTACCTTTTCTCATATTATTGTCACTGACTGAAAGTCCACCCCCCATAAGACTGCTTAGGACAACTCTGTTAATTTCCCCCAAGTCCTACTCAAGCATTGTCTTCTTCATATATTCTTCGTCTGTCCTCTTATTCAGAATTAGTATCTCCTTCTTTAACACTCACATAGTAATTTATACCTTTTTAATGTCATTGATCAACCATGTGAATACTTTACTCTTAAATGATTATATTTGTTCAAATGCTTATATTCCTAACTAGGTTATAAATTACATGGAATCTGGGGCTAACAGCTTGTTGGCCAAAGACAATGCCATGTCCTAATGTATACAGGAGCCAACGTGTGGTAAGAGTGATATGGGAGGGGGGTAGTAAATAGAGCATAAGTTGTCAGTTGGTAAGAGAGAAGACTCTTAAAAAATGCTTTTTGATTAGGGTGCCTGGGTGGCTCAGTGGGTTAAAGCTTCTGCCTTCGGCTCGGGTCATGATCCCAGGGTCCTGGATTGGAGCCCCATATCTGGCTCTCTGCTTGGCAGGGAGCTTGCTTCCTCCTCTCTCTCTGCTTGCCTCTCTGCCTACTTGTGATCTCTCTGTGTCAAATAAATAAATAAAATCTTTTAAAAAAATGCTTTTTGATTATATTCTCTACTTTCCTATTGGTTCACACTACTTCCTTGGAAATATTATTCATCTCTTTCTTATCGTACTATTTATGTCAAGTATAATGCTTTTAAGAATTCTGTTGAAAAGGTGTAACTTTTGGAGACTTTCCTCACATGGAAAGTGTGCTGCCTCTTCTTCAAAAGTTTCACTATACAAATATGATAATGGAAACTCAGAGATGCTTATTGATGTGCTGTATTTCAATAAGTCAGTCTAACATCCTGATGAAAAAAAAAAAACTGCTGTGATTTTCACATTTAAAAACTGAGATACCATCTGACAACTGGAAAGCAATATGCAAATAGACTTGCTGTGATTTTTAAGCAGCTTTCTCTGTAATTCAGATGTGCACAGTGCAGAAAGTCTCCTGTGCTTTCCACACATGTCCACTGTAATTGTTCTATCTGATGTGAACCTGTCCCCTTCTCCCAATGCTAAAAATAGTACTATGGGAACTAAATTGCTCTGGGGGGAGGAGACTGAGCTTACCAAATGTTTTCAGAACAACCCCAAAGGTTTTTCTCTATTCATCTAATTTGGAAATGACATTGGTGTTAAGACCCTAGTGGATCAGTTCCAGTCCAGACAACACTGGTTTTATGTATGTAGAAATGAAATGAGCTTTGGGTTATAGCTAATCAGCTTAATAACAATATCAACATCTGCTCAGTCTTACTGCTATTCCTAACCTTGGTTGGGGTCCTACTTTGCATCTCAGTCTCCCAGCGTGTAGATTCTTATTATACAATGCAACTCCCTGTGTTGTACCTAAGAGATCATTTCCAACTATTGATGCCCATTTCTTCCTTTTATACTACTACATTTACTCTATCCATGTGGATATTCCCTTTTGCCTTCTCTGTGACATTTATAGAGTTTAGTAATCTTGCCATGCCTTGCTTGGCTGTTCATATTGTATTATCTGTGTACCTCATAGTGGTTTTGATTCTTTAATACTGTTCTCCAGCACTTTGCTTGCTCTTTGTGTATATATTTCTTGCTTCATGATCTCAGATTAACAAAACTGCCCATTCATCTTTACCCATTTTATAAATCTCGGTTTTAATGCCTTTCTTCTTCGTTGATGTTCCAGTGCCTCTCTCAAATGCCATTCCTGTTAATATCTGTTAGAAGACAACTGATAATTAATATTCATACCATTAATAGGTGTGTCTCCTCTTCATCTATAATTAAATTTAATAGATCTAGAAATGTATAAATAAGGAGCATATCAGGTCTCAACTCCTGCCTTTTAATTTTCGGGCTCCACGTTGAATTAGCAGGAGAATTTAAGAACAAGTAATGGACTACACTTATTTTGTTAATTGCCTGTAATCTCCTCTGCCTGGAAAGAGGTTTACAAGAGTCCATGTTTCATAACACCATACTTTCTGTGGTCAGTCACAAATGCTTGTATCTTCATTTTACCCTATATCCAAGGTCAGTAAATCTATAGACTTGTAAGTCATTTGTAGCTCACCGTAGTTTGAAAACATGAACAGAACTGATACGATTATCCCCACTTAGCAATTTGAAGTAAGAGAACAAGTCAGTTAGCTGTGGAAACAGCATGGCAGGATGACATGAGATAGAATTACATACATGAAGAAAGGCTGAATTTATGAGGATGCACAAACCATGAGAGAATTTGAAGTAGGGAATATTTATACAGGAAAGAAAATGATAATAAGGGACTGGAGAATGGAAAAGATTCATGTCAAAGCATGACATTAATGGGCAGAGCATTAACTAGGAGGCCTCAGAAGTCTTGCTATGAAACTGTGGAACTATAGTGAATTCTTCCATTTTTAAAGGGGAGTTCTCTCCTCATGAAATCTATTCTTTCAACCAAAAGTGCCAAAATACAACATGGGGTTTATTTTTTGCCCAGCGTCTGTATCTGCTTCATCAAAAGTAATAAATATCAAAGGGTGAATCATTCCTAAAACAGGATTATTGTCTTTGTGTTTGATTACTTTTGTAATTTTAATTTATGGGACCCCAAATCATATATAACATACAGTTTCAAACTAATTGTTATGATATAAATTTTTAAATATACATATTTAAATAAATATAACTACTTATATAAAAGTAAATATTCCTAGATCAGTTAAAAATAAATAAAACCTAATGTTATTAAAGGATAACATCCTGTTATTAAAATAAACTAAATTTTAGGTGCACCTGGGTGGCACAGTCAGTTAAGTATCAGGCTCTAGATTTCAGCTCAGGTCATAATCTCAGATCATGAGATCCAGCCCCTCTTTGAGCTCCACACTCAGTGGGGAGTCTGCTTGAGATTCTCTCTCTCCCTTGCCCTTTGCCTCTCCCCTGACACATTCTCCTTCTCACTCTAAAATAAATAAATAAATATTTTTAAAAAATAAACTATATTTTATTTAATAACCTGTTTTTTTTTTTTTCCTAAATTGAACCAAACATTGTATGTAATTCAGTGATATGTGATTAGGAAACATTTATTCTTTGTGAACCATTGTGTTAGGCAGCCACTAGTCTGGCCTCAGTGATCATCACTCCTGGTATTCATGCTCTTTTGCATTTTTTCTCCTTATGTAGGGTCTAGGATTACTGACAAAAAAATGGCAGATGTGATGGATTGTTACTTCCTAGGTTGTTTCAAGGAGTCTGTGTTTTCCATTTTGTATTCCCACTCTTGCTCTCTTTCGTCTAGTTCTGAAGGAAAGTGAGCTGATCTGTAAGGCCAGAAAAACAGCTATGAATTGAGACCCTTAGGCTAATAGCCAACAGAGACTGAATCCTGCCAGAAACTATGTGAATGGGTTTGGGAACATATCCTTCCTCTGTTGAACCTCCATATGAGAATCAGCCCTAGCTAATACCTTGATCACAACCTTATGGGAGACACTAAAGCAGGGGTACCCAGCTAGCCATGCTACAATTCATGATGTACAGAAACTGCAAAATAATAAGTATTTGTTGATTTATGCACTAAGTGTTGAAATAATTATTTAATCAGCAATAGGTAACTAATACTGCTATCAGAAATTGTTCATTTTTATTGCTAGAAATTATAGAGATGAACAAAAGTGCCTAGTTGTGAAAATAACTAAATACCGTCTCATTATTTCTAGGGAGATAGTTAAGGAGAGGATCTCACATAATTCATCTAGTATTCCTATACATCATAGCAATCATCAAATTTAAAACCTAAAAATTTCTCATTGTTATGCTTGCTAGCTTAAAATGTTATTGTAATATATTATGATCAATAAATAGTAATCCACCATATCTATATACTGGTTTTTGTGAAATGTCAACATCTCACTTCAGCCTCATTATACTTCATTACACTTCAGCTTCACTGATTTTCTACAGAATATTTTTTTGGTATGAATATAATCCTTCAAGATGGGTCAGTATGAAGGTTCTCTAAGTCTGTAAAATTTTAATTATAGTAATTCTTCTCCATGGTAAGCATTCTTCTACGTTTTCCTCTTTTGTAAATTATTTTTTCATCATGCCTGTTTTACCTAATCTATTGCTATTATACAAATATTATACATTATACATATATTATACAAATATTATACAAATCACCCCAAAATTTGGTGGCAAAAATAATAACCATTTATTTGCCCATGACTCTGAAACAGGATTCATTTTTTTTTTTTTAAGATTTTATTCATTCGACAGAGAGAGAGAAATCACAAATAGGCAGAGAGGCAAGCAGAGAGAGAAAGGGGAGGAAGCAGGCTCCCTGCGGAGCAGAGAGCCCGACTGACTCGGGGCTCGATCCCAGGACCCTGGGACCATGACCCGAGCTGAAGGCAGAGGATTTAACCTACTGAGCCACCCAGGCGCCCCAACAGGATTCATTTTTGTTCAGTGTTATTGGCTGGGGTCACTCATGCAGTGCATTTGTCTGGGAATTTGACTAGAGCGGAAATATCCAACATGCCTTAGATCACGTGAAATGTGCCTCAGTGATTATGCCTGGAATAGCTATGGGCTGGCCAGGCAACTCTTTTTTTTCTCTGATTGGTTTCTATAGCAGATTAGCCAGAACATTTTACATGCTATCTCAGGGATCCAAGAGATTGAAAGGTGAAGCCGCCAGGCCCTTTTAGAGCAAGCTGTATGTTGGTTTGCAACCCTCCTAGGAGCTTTCCTGGTATAATCTGAATTGCGCTATGTACTCAGAGGGCAGGGAGAGACTGAAGAAAGAGGCGGGCTACTCCTGATTGGTAGGTGGAAGTTTTAATAAACAAAGGAAGTTCGCATTCAGGCTTGACTTGTGTGGCAGCAAGGCAAATGAATCCCCACAGCCACCAGTCATATCATAAAAGTTTATAAAGAAGCCCTAACTGGGCTCAGTCATATGCCATGCACTTGTTTTGAACACCACATTACTATCTGAAGGCTATGATCTTGGAGCAGCCACTGGGAACAAAAAAGTAAATGGAATCCACATTCCAATGACGGGGGAAGGAGTGAGGAGCCTCTGAGTGCCCAGATCCAGCTCACAGGCCCATAGGTGGTCACATCTTTTTGATGATGTTTTCCAACAAGATGGAACTAATTCAGTGTCAATTTCACTATACTCTATTGATAAAAATAATTCCCGAGGCCAACCCAGAATATTAGAGGTGACATAGATGAGATCTTTTGATGGAAGGAGTGGTTTCTGCATACAAGACTGGAAGAGATGATGTTGGCCACCTTTGGGAAATTTTTATCACAATGCCCAGGAGGTTTAGCTATGTGGTGCCTATTACTGGCTGGCTGTGGGTTCTAGAAAGAGAGATTTGGTAATAATCATAGCTTGCTGAACTTAAATGTTTATGTGTTTATAGTTTATATATTTTATATATTTATATATTTTATATATACATACACACACACACAAGTCAAATGAAAATCAGCATTCTCTGCTCTGTAGATTTGCAATTATAACTTAAGACCATAAATCCTAGAAAAGGTGGAAGAGACTGAAACATTTTTAGATGGAGCAAGAGATATTAAAGTCCCAAAATAAACACTGAGTGGCAGAGGAGTCAGCAGAAACTTTAAAGTTTTGTGGAAAAAGACGATGAAAGGAAAGCATTGAGGAAAAAAATAAAAGTAGGTAAAGATAATCTTTAAAGAGTTAGAACAGTGCCTGCCTCTATAGTTTAAACAACTGAGAAGAGATGCAGTTTCCCTGTCAAAAGATATTAATAAAAGAAATAGCCACATGATATGTTCTAGAGATTTATAGTCCACATTGTGATTTTTTGAGCCCCTGTTGCTTTCAGAAGTATGGTATTCACATTGTTAAAAATACAGTGGAAGTGAGATAAACTGTGTTTGTAATCTTAAAATTTTAGCTTGCTTTAAAATATGAAATCTTATCTTATTTCTGGAGGAGGATTGAGGAGGTTGCTATCTTAGTAAAAGTAAATAGAAGGCCTTACATGAGGTATTTGAAGTAGGATGTAATGTGCACATTATAGTTCAGGGAATTTGTGGAAATCTGGTATCAAACAAATAAAAACACTTCTCGGAAACCGAAATAAGGGGATACTCCTAGTCAATTAGAATGGTGTCTAAAACCTACGCTGTTTCTGCAATATTTATTTTGTATATTAACTGCAATTACACCACCTTTAATTAGTACATGATTCGATTCCGGGATGATTTATATAAGCAGTTTGCCAAGAAATGATACTGAAATATTGGTTTTATTTATATATTTTGAACACTATAATTGAGATATAATCATATACCTTAAAATTTACACATTTAAAGTGTATAATTCAGTGCTTTTTAGTATAGTTACAAAGTTGTGCAACCATTACTGCAGTTTAATTATAGAACATTTTCATCATCCCAAAATAATTCTGGTTCATATTAGCAGTCACTCCTTATTGCTCACCACTGCACACCCAAGTCTAGGCAACCACTAACCAACTTTATATAAATTTGCTTGTTCTGAATGTTTCACAAAAATGTAATCATAGATTATATTGCTTTTGTCAGTGGATTCTTGAGTCTAATCTTTTCAAGATTCATCTGTATTTTAAGATGTGTGAGTACTACATTCTTTACTGCTGAATAATATTCTATTGTATGGATACATTACATTTGCTTTATCCATTCAGCAATTGGTGGACCTTTGCATTGTTTCACTTTTTGGTTAGAGAATAATGATGCTGTGATCACTCATGTATGAGTTCACATATGGACATGTATTTTCATTTCTATTGGCTATATCTAGGAGTGAAATTACTGGGTCATCTGGTAACTCTATGTTTAACATTTTGAAGAACTGACAAAAATCTTTTCTGATGTGGCTTCACCATTTTACCTTGCAAAAGAAATGGATGAGGATTCTAATTTCTCTGAATGCTCTTGTTATTTTCTCTTTTTCATTGTAAGTATCCTCGTAAAACTGAAGTGGTAGCTAATTGTGGTTTTGATGTACATTTCCTTAATGACTAATGATTGTAAGCATGTTTTCTAATACTTACTAGCATTTGTTTATCTTCTTGGGAAAAATGTGTGTTCAGATTCTTTGACCAATTACTGATTGGATTGTCTTTTGAGTTGTAAGGGTTCTTTATGTATTCTAAAGACAAGACCCTTTAGATGTATGATTTGAAATATTTACTAATGTTCTGTAGGTTACCTTTTAACTTCCTTGATATTGTTTTGAGCACAAACATTTTGAAGTTGGAGTTAGTCCATTTAACCTAGTTTTCCTTTGTATTTTGCAATTTCGGCATTATAGCGAAGAAAATATTGCCTAACTCAAGGTCACCAAGATTTACTCACATGTTTATTTCTTACAAGTTTTGTAGTTTTAGCTTTTACATTTAAATCTAAGATACATTTTGAGTTAATTTTTATGTATGTTGTGAGGTAGGGCCCAATTTCTCTTTTTTTCTTTTCTTTTTTTTTCTCCCCTTACCTCCCCTCCCCCCCTTCCCTTCCCCCTTCCTTCCTTCCTTCTTTCCTTCCTTTTTTCTTTCTTTTTCCACCTTTATTTGCATTTTGATATTTTATTATCCCAGAACTATTTGTTGAAAAAGACTGTTCTTCTCAAGCTGAATCAGTTTTTCACCCTTGTTGAAAATAAATTGACCAAAATGTAAAAGTTTATTTCTGGATCCTCTATTCTATTCCCTTGATCTCTTCATATACCGGTACCACACAGTCTGAATTATCATAGTTCTCCAACTTTATTCTTCTTTTTCAGGACTGTATTAGCTTTTATGCATATCTTACATTTACATATAAATTTTAAAGATTTATTTATTTATTTTAGAGAGAGCACACACATGAGAATGAGCATAGGAGCAGAGGGGGAGAATCTTCAAGCAGACTCCTTGCAGCATGGAGCCAGATGTGGAGCTCGATCTCTTGACCCATGAGATCATGATCTGAGCTGAAGCCGAGTCAGACACTCAACCAGCTGAGCCACCCATACACCCCCGCATAAGAATTTTAGAATCAATTTGATATATCCTTCAGAAAAGCAGTGGACATATTCATAAAGATGGTGTTGAATCTGTAAACCATTAGGGGAGGTATTGCCATCTTAACAGCATTGAGTCTTAGAATCCATGACCGAGGGATGCTTTTCATCTGGTTATATCTTAATTCCTTTTAGCGATATTTTATACTAATTGGTATACAAATTTTATATTTCTTTAAAGTTTATTCCTAAAAAAATTATTGTTATAAATGCTATTGGAACTAGGATTGTTTCTTCAATTTTATATTTGTACTTTTCATTGTTACTGTGTAGAAATACAATTTTCAGTTTGATCTTGTATCCTACAACCTAGCTGAATTGTTGATTAGTTCTAATGTTTTTAGTGAATTCCTTAAGATTTTCTATATATAAGGTTATGTCCTTCACAAATGATTATACTTTTGTGCCTTATTTTTAGTTTGGATAGCTTTTATTCCTTTTCTTTGACAAATTGCCCTAGTTAGAACTTCCGCTAGACATGATTAGACAGCTTTGTGTTGTTCCTGATTTTAGAGGAAAAGTTTTCAATTTCACCATGAACTATAATTTTAATTGTGGATTTTCATACATACCCTCATTCAGGTTGTGGAAGTTCTCTTTAATTCCTAGTTTGAGTGTTTTTATAATTAAAGGATGTTGGATTTTGCCAAGTGCTTTTTTTGCATCAGTAGAGATGATCATACAGTTTCTTATTTTATTAATATTATCTGTTACATTGATTTATTCTCTCAAATTTAACCAACCTTTCATGCCTCAGATAAATCCCACTTGGTTATGCCATTTAACCTCTTTATATGTTGTTGGAATTGGTTTGCTAGGATTTTGATGAGGATTTTTGCATCTATGTGTGCAGGGCATATTGGTTTGTAGTTTTTTTGTATTGTCTAGTTTTGGTATCAGTTTTGGCTTCATAGAATGAACTGGGAAGTGCTCCTTCATCCTCAGCTGTTTTGAAGATTTTATGAAGAATTAATATTTGTTTTTTTTAAAATGTTTAGTATGAGGGGCACCTGGGTGGCTCAGTTGGTTAAGCAACTGCCTTGGGCTCAGGTCATGATCCCAGATTCCTAGGATCAAGCCCTGTATCAGGCTCCTTACTCAGCAGGGAGCCTGCTTCTCCCTCTTCCTCTGCCTGCTACTCTGCCTGCTTGTGCTCGCTCTCTGTCAAATAAATAAATAAAAATTTTAAACAAGATAAATGTGTAGTATGATTCACCAGTGATGCCATTTAGGATTGGGCTCTTCTTTTGAGAGAGTTACTTAATACAAAATCAAACTTTTTATTTGTTATAGTTCTATTCAAATATTATACTTCCTCTTGAGTCACTTTTGGTTGTTTTTACCATTCTAGTAATTTGTTCAGCTCACTTAGTTTATCTATTTTGTTAGCTCCCAGGTGCTCATAGTAGTTCCTTATAATCTTTGTTCCTCCCTTTTTAAGTTTTGTAGTAATTTCTGTCATTATTTATGTAATTTCAGTAATTCACGTCTTCTTTCTTTTTTTTTTCTTTCTTTTTTTCGTTGAGAGTTTCAGTGCATCTTTTTGTTTCCATGACCTTTATTGTTTTTATATTTTCTATTTCATTTATTTCCACTACTCTGTATAACTGCCCTCTTATGCTTCCTTTGAGTTTTGTTTTCTTTTTCTAATTTCTTTAGCTACACTGAAATTTTTATATGTAATGTTTTTATTTTCATTCATCTCAAAATGTTTGCTAATTCATCCACCTCCAAGTATTTTTTAATTCCCCATGTAACATTTTTGTTCACCCATTAATTATTTCAGAGTTCACGTTGATTAATCTCCACTTTTTTTATTTGTAAATGTCCTAAATTTCCTTTTACTATTGAATTATAATTTAATTACATTGTGTTTAGAAATATACTTTGTATGATCTCAATTTTTTTAAATTTGTTGAAGTTTCGTTAAATTTGTTGTAGCATATGATCTCCCCTGTAGAATATCCAGAGAGCACCTGAGAAGAATATGCATTCTGCTATTGTTGGATCAAGTGTTCTATTCACATTTCCTTCTTCCAGTTTATTTACAATGTTCTCAAGTCTTCTATTTCTTGGTTGGTCTTCTGATTACTTTTTATTTCCATCCATCAAAGTGAACATATTGAAGTCTCTAACAATAATTGTTCAATTTTTCATTTCTCCCTTTAGCTATTAGGTTTTTTTTCCATATATTTTGGGGCTCTTGATAAAAAATACCAAGCTTATTGTACTGATAAAAATGTAATGACCATTTAGTTTGATTTAGGATGTTTGTTCAAAAAAATATTAGCTGATAAAATTACGATTTTGTTACTTTTTTTCACTGTGTCGAGATAATATACACCAGATTGCAGTTTTAAAATTACCCCTACTAATAAGTTTTCAAATTTTGGTGGTTAAATTACCTTTTGAAACACAAATTATTCAGACTTACTACTTACATGGATGACATATTTTATTAATTTTCAATCTATTACCAGTTTTAACATGCTTGTTTGAACTTGTTTGAACATAGTCCATAACTGTGTCTCTCACACTCAAATAAATGAAACAACACATATCTCTGCAGTTGAATCACTGTATTATTAATACTACAAGTTTTTCCATTGCTGAAGTATACTTGTCTTTCTTTAAGGTTTTTCATGATATGGAACTATAAAAATGTAATCATATACAAGCTTAAATAAAAATCTAAAATGTATATTAGTGAATATATTACTTAAAAAGCAAATTACTTTTGAAAACTATGAGATCTAATAACCAAGAGAGATCTAAAAACCAAGAGAGTCAATCACTAAAATAGAGGCTATATGCTAGATACAATAAACAGAAAACAATGATGAAGGAACCTCAGAGGAAATTTATACTGAACTAAACTCTGGGAGGGTGATAAGATAGATCCAAACATTGAACCTAGAATTAAATTTTATATGTGTGAAAGGAAAAAAATAATAAGTATAGATTCTAGCCACATAAAGCTGCCAGCTTGAAAATATATTGCTTACATGGTCAATCACTTGGATGGCATTATTTTGTGATATATTAAAGTTAGAAGCTATCTCTTATGGCTTTTGAGGTATGACACACAAAACATTCAATAATCTTTATTTTTTATGTTCAATATAAAAGAAACAAAAACAAAATTCATCCAGACTTATTGCTGACTATAGATTTGTATATAATTTTTTTCTTCTTTTGATAATTTTTATACATTGTAGTTGTTGGCTAAACTAATTTTTATTTATAGAGTGAGACTACAAATATCTATTTAATTCTATATAGCATTAGTAGCAGTAGAAATTAATTCAACAACTAGTCCAAAGTCCTACAGTTTAAACTTTATTTTACAGATAGCCAGTTAAAAACAAAAAATTGAAATCATAAAGTAAAATGAATCTCATATTTTAAAGATTTTATTTATTTGAGAGAGAGAAAGAGAGCATGAGAGAGCGGACAAGCATGGGAGAGGGCCCCAGGAGAGGGAGCAGCAGACTCCCTGCTGAGCAGAAGCCAGACCAGTGGCTGGATCCCAGGGTACCGGAATCATGACCTGAGCTGAAGGCAGATACTTAACTGACTGAGCCACCCAGGCATCCCTGAATCTCATTTTCATAGTTCTTTTTGTCTCCTAAGTTCTGTGTACTAAGATAATTTGCATAAGCAAATTCTATAGAAAATATTAATATGTCAATTTTATCAATTGGTTTGCTTTAATATATTTTTTAAAGATTTTATTTATTTATTTGAGAGAAAGAGAGAATGAGCAGGGGTGAGGGTCAAGGGAGAGAGAAGCAGAGTCCCCACTGAGCAGGGGAGCTGAACATGGGGCTCAGTCCCAGGACCCCGATATCATGACCTGAGCTGAAAGCAGAAGCTTAACCAACTGAGCCATCCAGGCACCCCCTGCTTTAATATTTCTTAAATAATAGGGTCTTAGAACTTTTGGGACAATTAACCTTAAAATCTTTAATTAACTAGTAGAGAAAATATTAGACACACATTGTTTTTTCTTAGTATATTTCTTAGTTTGAATAAATATTTTAGAAATAAACATTCTGAATATTTGAATTGGAAGGAAGGGAAGTGAATAGGAAACCTCACAAGGAAAATAGTAAATATTGTGATACACTGATTATGTGAATTATACTTAAACAATTTACCAGAGATGTATCAAAGATTCATGTCATACTGAAATTCCGTTTCTCTCTTCATTTTATGTACTGAAATGCTTTATGCACCTATAGGTAGCTCTGTAGTTCATTTTTGATAGCCACAGTCACCTTGTGACTTTTGAAATTAATTCTGTGACTAGAAAATACTAATACCTAACCATGAACAGAGAAATAATATTTATTACTACTCTTCTTTTTTTCCTTCACACTTTGATGAAACTTGTGAATAGTAGTCAACAGTTATAGCATAGCTATATGATTGCCATGTATGTGATCTTGATCTGAGACTGAGAGACAAGAGCATACTCAGATTTATATTCTACAATTTGAGATGCTCATTTTCAGCTTAGATTATGAATTTTGTAAGCAGTAAGATTTAGCATGCATGCTTTAATAAATGTTTCGTTAGCAAATAACTTCCTTTTTCCCATTGATTTTCAGTGTTGAGGGGAAACACTTTCAGTGAACAATTTGTGGTTAATGCCTTTCCATGGGTAAAATCCCACTGAGAAGTGCTCTAGCTAACTTGCTCTGGGTTGTGTTCCAACTTAGTTTAAGAGACTTTAGGGGACACACTCCTGCTGATTCCACTGTTCTTTCCTGTCTTCCTTTTTTTGTAATCTTGACCCAAAAACTATTTTAAGTGATGTCTGATTTGGCTTCCTGTGGCTCTCAAATGTTCACTGACAAAGGATTATTGAAAGAATGTGTGACTCTCTCTTTCTTTTCTTGAATTCAGTGTTTCTGATGTTGATATTAATGTGAAAGGGTCATCCACAAAGAGACAAAGAACACTAATGTTGTAAGGCTTCTCAGGTCTTCTCCTTTATCACGGTTGGGGGGACTCCAAACCATTGGGATCAAATATCTTCTATCACCTCCTTAAAAACATCAGCATCTGTGTCATCATTGGCCTGTAGGCTGTGAAGATTATTCCTAAAGTATTCCTCTCTCTCTGTATAGTCCATCAATTGAAAGCTATAGAACCATGGGATTTTAGGGCTAAAGGGCACCTTGAAGGTCAAATAGTACAACCACTTTCCTTTATAGAGTTAAGAAATTGAAGCCTATAGTGAGTAGGTTATTTGTCCATGAGCATGGATAAAGATATAGAAATGAATGAGAAAGTAGAATCTCTGTCTGTAGCAAGGGAACTCCACACTACACTTGTATTAGTCCTATCTATGGTTTCCCTTGTTTCCTTCATACCTACCTACCTTATCAAACCTTGCTCAGATACTAAGGAATCTTCTGATACATAGCTGAATTGAAGAGATAACAGTCTTTAACAATAAACACCAACTAAACAGTTTTAAATTACAGGAATCTAAATATGTCAAAATTATTTGTTTTTCTAAACATGTCATATTGCCAATCTAGTTTTCATATCAAGCAAAAAAAGGATACTGGGTTTTATCCAAAATACTAGTACCTTTTATTCGAAAGAACAAGAAGAAGTCTTTGTTGAAAATAAATTACAGCATTAGTAGATAACTGTTAAGAATAGTGGATATGGGGGCACCTGGGTGGCTCAGTGGGTTAAAGCCTCTGCCTTTGGCTCCGATCATGATCCCGGGGTCCTGGGATTGAGCCCCACATCGGGCTCTCTGCTAAGTGGGGAGCCTGCTTCCTCCTCTCTCTCTCTCTCTCTGCCTGCCTCTCTGCCTACTTGTGATCTCTCTCTGTCAAATAAATAAATAAAATCTTAAAAAAAAAAAAAAAGAATAGTGGATATGGACCCTCAGTGAAGGATATACTACAATTGGATTCATAACCAATGGAGTTTACCAAATAAGTTTGTAATGAAAAATTGTCCTCTGTACTGTACAAAAAAAAAAAAAAATATCAGATCTTCAATCACATAGTTCTTGAATGTATAGGTTAATGTGAAAGCTAAATGACTCAGCATGAGTCATATAAGTAATGCTTTTTGGTAAATTATACTTCAGTGAGGACTTCTATATAAAAGTAACTTCATACAAGTAATGCTTTTTGGTAAATTATACTTCAATGAGGACTTCTATGTAAAAGTAACTCAAATTCTTCCCAATGGAGTAATAATAGCACATTTCAATTGAAGAGAGGTTAGAAGTAGAGGAAGAACGTGCTTTACTTGTAGTGAAATGACATAAACATGTCTATGACAAAGAAGAGGAAGATTAAGAATCTATTTTATTCTGAGGTAGAGTAGAAAAGATTCAGAGAACCGAAGAGGAATACTGGCCAATAAACTGTTTTCTTCAATATGTTTCAAGGGATGAAAGGCCTTTAGAGATATCTAGTCCAAACTTCCTCCAAATAGAAGATAGAAGGAACATTCATTTACTCCATTAAGGTGAATCTACTTCTTTATGAAGTAGCCTCTTCAATTTCTTAGCTATGATTTTATATCTTCTTCTACAGATTGAATGAAAATCTGTATCCATATATCTGCTTCAAACATATACCTTACCTTTTTCTATAAATGTTAGGTTAAATTTTCAAAAGAATATTTTCAGCATTAAGGCCAATATCTATAATAATGAAAGAAATTGACAGTATTCAATATTTAGTCAAAAGGAGATATTTTTCATCATTACTTAATTATATACATCTGCATCCCTACTTTTATTTATTCTCTCTTCATTTCTAAATTTTTATGATTTGTATAGCTTTATGAGGCTAGGTTCTTAAAATAGAAACAGATGAACATAGTATATGCATATAAAATCAAATTATGTCTTTATTTTAATTGATATATTCATAGTGGAAATAGCATTTTCTTTGCTGGCCTTGGCTTATATGAAGAATCTTGGAGAATTATATTTTTTTAAACCACAAATTATTGCTTACTATCAATTTTTTAATTTCATATTGAAAAATATTTGGTCTTGTGTGCTTGACTTTCAGATTACCTTACTATAAAATAATTATTCTGAATGCTTAAAAATGTATATTATTTCAAAAGTTCCTCTAAATGGTGCAGTGCAAGGGCAGTTTATTGAACAACATTGTAGGCCACATGTATTTCTATGGAATTTCATGTTAAATCTTTGAAATATGTGTAAAGAGGCAGAAAGTCATACAGGTGATATTAATGCTTTGATCAGTTTGGACACTTTATTTTCTTCCCGTCACTGCCACGTTTTGAACTTAGAGGCCAACCACTTGAATATTAACACCTGGGTATTGGGGTAAGGACACATGCAAATGTTGGTAGGATCAGAAGCAATGTTCTCAAGTAAACCAGCATATTAGCCTATAGCCTTTTCTTAGCCAGGTAGAAGAGAACTATCCTAACTCTGAAATACACTAGTCATTATGATTCCAAAAATTTAAACTACATAATAATCCCCTGGATACTTGTTTAAAAAGCAACATCTCTTACCTTTTTGGGGCTTATGTCTTGGAGGTGAGATCTGTGTGATAGTACAGGGTTTAATGTTCTGCTTCATCATCCTGAAATTCTCAATAATTTTATTTTTGAACTATTTTTTTTAGTTCCAGTGTACTTAACATACAGGGTTTTATATTAGTTTCAGGTATACCATATAGTGATTCAACAATTCCTTATATTACTCAGTGCTCATCAAGATACATGTTATTTTAATCGCCTTCACTTACTTTACCCATTTCCCACTCACCTTCCCTCTGGTGACCAAGTTTGTGCTCTATAGTTAAGTGTCTGTTTCTTGGTTTATCTCCTTTTTCTCCCCTTTGTTCATTTGTTTTCTTAAATTCCACATATGAGTGAAATAATATAGTATTTGTCTTACTCTTTCTGACTTATTTCACTTAGCATTATACTTTCTAGAGTCATCCATGTTGTTGCAAATGACAATATTTCAGTCTTTTTATGGCTGAATAATATTCCATTATATATATATATAGACATATCATATCTTCTTTATTCATTCATCTATCAATAGACACTTAGGCTGTTTCCGTATCTTGGCTATTGGAAATAATGCTGCAGTAAACATAGGGATACATATACCCCTTCAGTAGTGTTTTTATATTCTTTGAATAAATATCCAGTAGTACAATTACTGGATCATAGGGTAGTTCTATTTTTAAGGTTTAGAGGAACCTCCATACTGTCTTTCACAGTGGCTGCATCAATTTGCATTCCCACCAACATATTAGTTACTTCCTTCTATTGGTCAACCAGTTATGCTGAAAATGATGACAGAAGAAGAAAAAGGAAAGATGAGACAGACCATAATTTCTTTTCTTTCAGTCCTTTCTTACTCATTACTAAGCCTGGGGTAGGAAGTGTTGGTGGGATCTGTGTATATCAGGAAATGAAATAGCTGAGTTAGTTTTATGGGACATTTCATTTTTCTGTAAGAATGAAATACATAAGCATGTATAGATTAAAATTATGAATGGTGTTAACTCCATGCACATGTTAAATGCTCTTATTGTTTGCATTTTAAACTGGAATTATACAGTATAAAAGTGAACATAAAATTTATGCTAATAATTTAAAACTTTCATTTTTCTTTACTTAGAGCAACATTAAATAGCATACCACAAACATCATGACAAGGAAAAATGGAAGGCCTCTAGCAAAAAGGAAAAGGCTTTATATTTTGCAGTCTAATGACATCTGTTCCTTCTTTTTAAACAAGGGCACCCACATTTTCAATCTGTGCTAGGCATTGAAAATTACTCTTTCAATAGGTCTGGGGTGGGAATGGACATCTGCATATTTAGCTAGCTGTGATGCAGGGAGTACATCATAAATACTGTCTGTATCGCACTCATTTGATTCTTGTGAAATATATCCTTGTATTTTTATTTGTGTTTACAAGAATATAGTTCTGGTCATGTAAGATTACAAGTTCTGTTAAGGTAAGACATATGAAATGCTCTAGGTATCTTACGGTATTTAACTGTGTGTTTTTCATTTGGTATCTTTTTAGAAATATTTCGTTATTTAAAAAATAGAAAGAATTATAAAGGGCCACCTGACAGTAATCTAACAAAGCAGTAGTAAATAAAACAATTTTAATAATAAGATTAAATTTACAAAAAAACTATGGCCCATTGTGACTGTCACAACCTATTTTTATATAGTAGCATAAAAGTTACATTGCTAAAACTGAAGTCATACTCATCTATAAATTGGGAACACAAAATATTTATCCCAATTATTTATAATTAAAGAAACTATGGAATGTTTATAGAGACATTTATGTTTAAAACAAAATTTTCTGGAAGAAATTTAGTAGCACAAATAACTTTTTAAGTGAAATCTTAGACATAAACTCACTATATTAAACAATTATTTTCAGAACTGTTTTCTAGAAAGAAAGAGCAGAAGACCTGAACTCCATCTACCAGAAGTCAGCCTACCTTCCTCTCTATAACCTGTAGGACACAACTGAAGAAGATGATGGTGTTGTGTTTCCAAATAATGTAATCCTTAGATGGTCAATCCTCCTTCCCTCCAAAAAAACCCTCTTTAAAAGTCTTGAAATACACTCATTACCTTTTAATTTAAGTTAAATTGAATTGTATTAATTTTTACTTTCAAATTAAGCCAAAATACCTTGGAAATACTGTGGAAACGATTCCTACCGTTGCCTGGACAGTAAGATGTTAAAGCATTTTTTAAAAGGCCCACTAATTTTTAGAAAATGACTATTTAAATAAACTCAAAACCTGTGACCACTGAGTCACTTGTGTGAATGAGTTCTATGTATTTTTTTCCTTTTTCTTATAAACAAAAATGTGCACAAAACAAGAGATTTATTTAGTTTGGAGTTTTGCCAACTAGTCTTTACAGAATGAAGTCCCTAAGGACACGTTCTTGACAAATGGGAATATATGAAGTTATTCATAAATTCAGCAGTCCTACTTAAAAATGTCTGGGAAAGTGTTTTATACACGAATGCTCCATAGGGTATAATCATTGAATACTTATTGAAGATTACATATGAGCTTCAGTCCTGAGAAAAAGTGACCTGAGTAATAACAGAATGATAGATAGAAATGGCTCAAGTACATCTAGTATTCCAGGCCAATTATCTATGAACTAAGGAGGACTTAAACAATAGTTCCTAACTGATTTGGAGCTGTTATAGTCAGTTAGGTTAAAATCTCTGTTTAAATATTGACTTGGGATTCCTGGGTGGCTCGGTCAGTTAAGGGTCTGACTCTTGATTTTGGCTTGGGTGGTGATTGCAGGCACGTGGAATTGAGCTCCCAGGGCTCTGTGCTCAACAGGAAGACGGCTTACAATACTCTCCTTCTCCCTCTGCCCCTCCCCAACCCATGTTCTCTGTCTCTTTCTCAAATAAATAAATAAATAAGTCTTTAAAAATAAAAAAGTAAAATAATTATTGACCTACATATGGTTAATAAAGGTACATGAAAGCAAGTTTGAGCCTACAGGCATGCTGTCAGTTAATAGCCCTAAACCACAGACCTTACTTTCTATAGTCCTGGGAAAACTGGGCTATTTTATTTGAGACTATATCCATGGAAACATAACTTGGAACAAATGTACTCTACATTTCATAAATCTTTAATTTCATAGGTTTCCTTTCTTGAACCAAGACTACAGTCTCTATGGATGTACTTTGATCAGTATAATCAACTAGTTCTAAAATTATGATGTGATTTTGTGAAGTTACCTGACATCCTCAGGCTGTAGTTTCTTCTGAATGTAGAGTGTGACTAAATTACGCCACAGAGGGTTTTTGAGTAACAGTTTATGCAAAGTAACATTTCCCATATCTCATGCTCCATAGCAATAACAAGCATTGGAGCTTAAAATTAAGAAATTATGATTAGGAAAAATTTCACCTTCTGATAATTTAATATAACATTTTTTATTATATATCAACACAGGTTTTTGCAAAAAAAATATATATACATATGTAAACTTATATATGTATATATATATATTTTTTAAAAATTTACTGCCTCTAATATATATACATCCTTTATTTGTGCTAAAAATCTGGAAAGGATTTTAGAGCCAATTTGTTGAAAAGGTTTGACATAGCATTTTGTGAGGAGGATGGAAGATAAAGTTCATGGGGGGGAAAATTGGTCATGAATATCTGAGATGATCTGAAGTAATAAAAACATTGACGAATCCATTATTGTGCTCCCCGTCCTGTGAAGGAGAGCTGGATAGTCATATAGAATGCTGTCTTACACCCACAATTCCATTACTTTTGAAAACGAAGGTACTGACCTTGTCAACAAAATGGACATATACTTTTTTCTTTGCTTAATAGAAATCAGATATTTAGGCTGTGATATTCAGGACTATTTCAGAAAAAATAAGATATCACCAGTCCTCATTGTTTATTCTCCTACCTCCTTGCAGATCACTACCTTGTGTTCATGCATGTAATCATGAGTATATAAGCTTACATGTTGCTTACATGTTGCTTACATGTCCCTGCCCACATACATGTATATGCAAGGTATCTGGTTCAGAGACTTCATTAGGAAAACTATGATTTTAGAAACACTTTCACTCTGTCCTTTTAAAAAAGATCTATAAGGACAGTCAAAATAGACGAATGATTTAAATGATCTAATTATAGCTCAATTTGATATGCTCCCCTTGCACATTGAATATCGCCAACATATCTTTGATCGTTACTTTTAAAGTTAGCAAAGATTTCTGATATGAGAAATAGTCTACACAATTCCAATACCTCCTCTTAACCTCTGCTTTTCTTTTTGTGTTCTGTCACATATTCATTTGGTCATTGTAAAAACCACTTTTGATCAAAGATGAGCTCTTTAAAAACTCTTATTTTCTTCCAATTTTTGTTGTGCCCCTTTACTTCATTTTATGAAGCAAAGGAATGAGAGAGGAAATCTTAAAGAGATGCTATTCACTATTGACTGGTATACAGATATAGCCAACAAATAAAAGTCCAGAAACACCTTTTATACACTAAAGAAACATACTGCTTTGAGTAAAAATGACATGCCAGATTTTCTTATAAAATGAAACAGCTTGACGGCATTTAGTTTTCTCCCCCCTTTCATGACCCTGATAACTTTTCCTGGCACCATTCGACTCTACTAAGTATATATTTACTCCGTAACTACCTACAGCAAAGGAATATGGGTAGTAATATTGCAGATACATGGAGTACAAGACATTCTCGTTTGCCCTTTCCCAGTTCTGCTGGCACTTGCTGACAGTTGTAAAAACTTGTTGTTGTCATAACCAGAGACAACTGCAAAGGCACACAGGGAACAGATGTATGCTATAATAATAACAAGGTGCCACTTTTAAAAAAATACTTTTCAGCTTAGGGCTACATTTAAACCTTCAGGTACAGATCATGAAACTCATAATGTAGGAGAGTGAGTACCTCTAGTGTCTTTGAGAGTCTCTAGGGGAAAAGACTCTGAGATATTGTTATCATTATCACCATCTTGCTAACTGAATCACAGTTAGTGCCTTGGTTATTACACCTAAGGGAGTGGCTTACTACCCTCTAGGTTGAAATAAAGGGCAAAATGAGATTCTTCCATTGTTGGAAGGTGGAATACATTCAGGACACACAAAGGAAAAGGCATTCTATTCAATCTCAATCTTTTAAAAATAGAGCACTAAATTAATCTGAATATGCAGTCCTCAGTTTGGCCATATAAAATAATTGAGCATAGGTTTCAACTAAACTGAATGCAGATGGAAATCTCTGTACGGTTAGATACATTCTCCCTTCAAAATATATGCATATCTATTTTTATAAAATTGTGAAAAGAAAACAGGCAAGATTTCACACAAAAGCAGAGCTGTACTTGAAAATGAAAGGATGTTAACATGTCACAGACTGCACATTTTTTATCTCAGTTAAGTTGTAAAATTGTAAGATGCTGTTGAAGTAATTCAGTCAAATAAAAGTAATATTGATGAAAACCACTTTCACTTTCACTGATTCATAAACATTGGAGTGTAAATGTGTAGACTTCTTTTCAAACTCTATAGATAGAAATGAGTGTTCTAACTTTAAATATCTGAAAAGGAAATATGAAATTCATGTTACACTAGAACCTAAAATATAAAATGGTGACTGTGTTTTGATGATAAAAATTTGAGCCCTTTGACAGTGCTCTATTTTGCTCAGGAGTTACACTTTTTACTCCTTCCCCTGATGTGACTAATTTTATTGTTTTCTATTATTTGTTTCCTATTGTGGCCCCAGTTTATTTTAAAAGGAGTGACTAATTGTCTTGTCCATTTGCAATAGCTCTATGTGGAATAGGCAGATGAAACCAGGGATTCCCGAAGTTCCTTCTGGCCTCGTGGTTCTCTAAATTTTTGCTAAATTGCCCTAGTCTAAAAAATGGTTAAAAGATGAAAATGCCACTATGGCAGTTTTCTGATTTACTTTGCAAATAAATCTAAATGATTAGGACTTCTAAAACACTTGAAATATGTTTATAAATAATTAAACTAAATCTATTGTAGGGAAGAGTAGAGGGTACTAGGATGAGTGCTTTTGACTGGAGCAGGTGACCATTTTGACTTTCAGTGTGAACCGTGGAAATAAAAGCAGCTGTGTTTGATCATTTACTCAGTACTAGAGGCAATAATCAAGTTCCTCAAATCAATCACACCATCGAAGAGTGATGGCAGGAAGCAGACGCTTTATCAGCAAAACTGTATTTTGTATCAGTTTGTCTGTTTGTATTTTTAGACATAAATCTTTAATGTGGAATTTGTGTTCAGACAGCGTTCTCTCCTCCCTACAGGTGTTGACAACACAATAGGATTTGTGGATTTTGAGCACCTGAGGGAAAGATTGTCATATGAAAAAAATTGATATTACATTGTAAGACCTACTCTAATAAATGTATCTCTTTATTTCAAAGTAATAGTATTTGGGCAAATAATTTAGAAGAAATATACCTTAATTTTAATAAATTTTATTTTATATCATATATGGATACTAATCTAGATAGCCAAGAATGGTAATCAATTTTATAATGCATAATTGTATAAATATATATTTTATACATTAATATAGATATTATTAGCAAGCAGTGGTAGTTCTGTTTTATAGCTCTTTGTATGAAACCAAGAATGCTATATTTTGACTCATGTTAGACTAGAAACAGCATTTTTTCCTGTTCATTTTCTCAGTAAATATTCATATTTTGTTTTGAAAGCTGTTAAACTGAACTTAATAGAAATTTTCTAAGTAATGCATTTCTCAACCTTAAATGTGACAAATATTGTTACTGTATTTTGCTTAATATTGACAAAATATAAACTTCTGAATAATAAGGAAAAAGGATAAAAGGGAAATGAAAGTTATCGATTGCCATATACATTTAGCTCTCAATGATTGTGTCCTTGAAAAATAAAAAAGTTAATAGAAGTAGAAGCATAGAATACCTCTATTTTCTCATATCTGATTTATTTCAAACTGATAGATAAAATGATGCTAAACCTATGAGTAGTTCGTGTAGTGAAGTACAGTTGAATTGCTACTGAATAGGAATGTGGTTAATAGATTTTATTATATAAAATGTGGTATAGTCTTGTTCTTATACTTAACTTGAAAGCCAACATAAAATAGTAAATATTAAATGACTTAAAACATTATTAAGTGCTTGTCTCAGGTTAATAATGTTAAATTTAACTTAAACTTGATCCAAATTATGATTCCCCTGAGTAACCACCGTGTAGCGTACACCATGGAGATCACTTATTTATAAAAGTGACAAATTGAAATAATCATGTAAGTCTGATAAATCTAAGGTAAGGTCAAGAAGGGCCATCTAATTGAGTATAAATTAACTAACCTTTGCAGATTTACCATACACATTTAGAAGTCTTATAATGTAATGTTCTTGACATTTAAAAATTTTAGTATGTGTATGTGTATCGTGTGTGTATTCAAACTTTGCCACTTGAAATGCCTATACAATTACAAAATGCATCGCCATTCCTAATGTTTATTTTTATTTTTATATTTTTTCTTTGATTTCACTATATTGTGCTGTTGTGTATGTTTTGTAGTGTTGAAAGCCCAACCCTTGCTTTGTGTTCTGCATTGTACATGGGAAAGTTATATTGAGTAATTTGTATATACTTCTTCTTTTGATGCCATATAGTTGCTTGCTAAAATTATACATTAATGTTTGTTTGAGCCATTAAGTTTTGTGAATGCTGTCTTGTTGAAAATCATTATTATAAGTGGATATTATCCATCATTTACATCCCTGGATGGAAGATATCATTATGAGAATTTTCCAATGGTTGGCCTAAATAAAAAGTTTGATTATTTTTGTTTGAAGGAAATGCAAAGGGATTTGCATTCCTAAGTGATAGCTATCACTGATGTATAAAATTATGTATTGCTTTTGCTTTATTTGAGATCTTATTTTGGTCTCAAAAGAAAAACAATTTTCCAAAGTAAAGTAAAAAATATATCTACATTAATAGATACATGTTATGATTAGTAGACCATTCAAAAACCAATGACTTTATTTCCCAGTGCCCAGCAATAGAAAAAGGCAACAAAGTATATGCTGATGATTTCAATAACTTTGCATTCAAAAGTCTAGAAGCTTGGAAATCAGAATCTAACATAATTCTGGACTTATTATCAAGAGACATTACTCATTTATCTTTAGTCCAAAAGTAATGTTAATGTTCTTCATCTTAAAAGTCTTAAGTATTTATGTACAATATTTCATAATATATTCAGGTGACTAAATTATTAGATGTCAATTAGCAGTGTCCTCTTAATCAGAAAATTCAGGTTTACTAAACTTACGTTTTTCTTCAGTGACTTCATATAAGTGCATCACCTACTATATATTTGAATTTTGATTTCAGGCAGAGGAACAACAACCTCCTATATCAGTATTTCTCAGTACTTAGTCATTGAGGTACTATCTCTGCAGAATTTTCCTAAGTATGCACTCACATACATATACATGGACACACATGCAAATACAGATTTATGATCAACTGCTTTGGTAAGCTCGTGGTAAAACAAAGGCAAATACATCCCTTTATGGCCAGCATTCTCAGATACTATAACTATAGTAATTTTAAACTGTTTGAATTCAGGATATGCATACATTAGGTAAAGTATTCCTAAAAGAATTGGGTACAGAAAGTATTTTTCATGGAATATCAAACTAAATATCATTCTCTGGAATTCTTAAATAATCTAAAGACTTTTTTTTTATTGTTACAAAATCCACCCGGCATTTTGAAATGACATCTTACTTAAATTCTCATTAATACTGATTACTTCTTACCACTTTGATATTGACTTCTAGGACATTGTGCTTTCCTTAACATTTGTATTCTTGGAGTGAAAGGAGAAAACAAATATAACTTTTTTTTTTTTTTCTGGACAACGCACCAAAAATCTAATTCATCATGAGGGCTTCCTCCCCTTACTATAATTCTACCTAATGATATGAGGCAAAGCTCTTTCCTTTTCTCTTACAAAATGGAGGAATATAAACTAATGAGTTTTTAAAGTCTGATGTCTAGCATATGATGAGCAGAAGCATTTTTTAGGGCAGTGGAGTCCAATTTGGGATTACAAAGGTCCCACATAGTACCTATTCTCCTGGTGAAACTACCTCTTCACAGCTTTGACATTACTTATGTCAGGATCAAACGTTGGGTGATCTGAAAATCCCCCATGCATACGGTGGAACCTCCACTTCTGACCCACAATCCTCCCTATCCCAGAGCCACAAACTTTCTGAAAGATTACTCCATAGGAGACCATAACTGGAACTAAGCATCTCTTCCCCATAAGGAACCATCAAAATTAATCCAAATACTTTGTGTGTCTTCAGTTATGTCAGTAGTCTAAGTAATTCAACCCACTCATTTCTTCCTCAATCATTTGGACTCGTAAAGACACAATACCTTGTATATCCAGTGAAGTAACACTTTCTCTCACAATGTAAACTCTTTCAGTGTGACCACTGAGCAGATAAAATCCCTATGCCTTCCACGTGTCTCAGTGTTCCTTCCATTTCTTGTTCTAATGGAAATCTAGATATTACCTAAGGACACTTCTTCCCCAAAAGTGCTCTCCAGTAGTCTTTTGCTCAGAATCTAAGTAGCAAGGATGCAGGAGCTAGGATAAGTTTCGTCCCTCTGCAACAGAATAAACAGTCTGTTTAAAATGTATCAGGAGGATATGTGAATGTAATAGTTATAAACACTTAACACAAATATCATTGACGTTTTATCACCTTGCTTACTACCTTTCTTTGATCAGTATTTATATTATTATTCTTAGTGATGTCAGTATATAAGCAATGTATGTAACACTTTCTAATTTTAGCTTTGTTCATATCTCACCTCCAGTAGTTTTGTCCTCTACTTTACCTAAATCACCCATTTCCATCATCATTCCCTCCTGACATTATCATTACCAGTATCACCTCCAAAATCTGAATTAAAAATTTTCCAGTGTCTGCCTCATATTTTCATTTTAAAATAGAAACTCCTCAAGAAACGCAGCTCTTCAAATTCTTTGATTCCACCATTATCTCTATCCACTGAAAACAAGAATTCATTGTTGATCTCCCAACATTGGTAGTTACTCCCCTTATTACCAAGATTAGATTCCTTGGGCTGTTATCAAAATCAACTCTGTATCTATCCTCAATCTCCTTACCTTTTTCTTGCTTTCTTTGACAGAGCTAGCTAAACCATAAATCCTGATATCTGTTTATGCCCAATTTACACGAGGACGGCTGGACAGGATTGGAAAAAAAAAAAAAAGCTACTGATCTGAACAATCTCACTCTAAAATATGTCCACAAAGCTTAAGGGAGCCCTTAAGATACATATTACATTTCCCTAAAGAGTATATGGAGCATGGGTGTGGTGCATAAACACTGAATCTTGGAACACTGAAAAAATTAAATTAAATTAAAAAAAAAAGAAGGACATGTTCTCTACCTCCTCTCTTTACTAACCACTCTTCCCCTTCTCCATCTCAGGCAATGATACTCAGAATTCTATTTGGTTTCAGATTATAGAAAAAAATTAATACAGTGGAATGATTTTCTCATTATCTTTCCTCTCTTGAAGACCACCCAGTTTGATCCTACTGAAACTTCTCTAGTCAGTATCATGAATGACTTCCACAGTGAGATATTCAGTGGCCAATTCTCACTATCTTAGTCAATTTACACACATTTGTGTATTGTTTTGTTTTGCTTTACTTTTTTACTTTTTTTTTTTTTTTTGTCTTTTAACCTTTCTGGCCATTCCTTCTCTGTTATTTTTATTGGATAATCCTTTTCCCTTCTCAAAAAGGTGGAATACCCCCACTTCCAGTTGAAGAATATTTTTTCTTATACTTTGATAGTCACAACTATATCACAACTTTAGTTTACCATATAGAAAATAATGACACACAAATTTATGATTCCAGTTTCAACTTTTTCCCTGAGATAGACTCCCATGTCCACTTGACTTATTTAGAGTTCTACTTAGATCTTACTAGGAACCTCAAACATAAAATGTCCTAAACTAAACTTTTGATTACTCAAACCCACTCCTCCTTTGCTGAAGTGCATTTTAGTAAATAGTACAAATAGTCGCCAACTTCTGATGGTTCAACTTAAACATTTTTCAACATTATGATGGTGTGAAAACCATACTCATTCAAAAAAAATTATACTTGAAATTTTAAACTTTGATCTTTTTCTGGGCTAGTGATATTTAATGCAATATTCCCTCGTAATCATATTATGATGTAGCAGTGCACCACAGCTCTCAATCTTGTGATCACTGATAGACCTACAACTATTCTATACTCATACAACCATTCTGTTTTTCATTTTCAGGTACAGTATTGAGTAAATTACGTGAAATAGTCAACACTTTATTATAAAGTAGGCCCTGTATCAGATGATTTTGCCCAACTGTAAGCTAATGTAAGTGTTCTGAGGATGTTTAAGTTTGGCTAAACTAAGTTGTAATGTGAGGTAGGTTAAGTTTTTTAAATGTATTAAATGTATTTTCCACTTAAAATATTTTTAATTTATGATGGGTTTATTGGGACACAATCCCATTGTAAGCTGAGAAAGATCTATATAGCCTTTAACCCAGTTGTTTAAGCCAAAACCCTTGGAGTTATCCTTTACTCCTCATTTATACTCATACTCCATATTGATCATACCAAAATACTTTGGTTCAGGGCACCTGGGTGGCTTGGTCAATTAAGCATCCAACTCTTGATTTCCAATCAGGGTTTTAAGATCAAGCCTCTGCTCCTCCTCCTGCTCTCTCTCTCTCCCCCAAACAGACAAACAAACAAACAAACAAATAAAATCTTTTAAAAAAGAGAGAGAAAGAAAATACTTTGGTTCTATCTGCAAAACATATCCTGAATCTGATGACTTCTCATCCTCACTCCCTCCACTGACACTTTTATCTAGGCTTTATTACTTCTTGCCTTTATTTTACAATAAAGCCTTTACTTGTGTCCATGCTTCTACTCTTTTCATGGTATTTGTTATATAATCTTTTTAAACATGAGTCAAATTATGTTTCTTCCCAGCTAACTATCTTTTAATGGGTTCTTGCTGCATGACTGTGTCAAGTGTGAGTAGTTAAGTACATATTGACTGATAGACAAGATATAGACATAATTTAGCTAAGTTAAATAAAATTTGCTTACCCAAATGATTCATGGAGAAGTCAGTAGAGTCAGGATTCACAGTAGAGAGATTAAAATCATAGCACAAGGGATCTAACTGAGCTTTAGGGTCATAGAAATTTTTGCTGAGTTGAAATTTAAAGTTTTAGTAAATGAGTTAGAATCATAATACACCACCTGGAAATTTAACGATCTCCAATTAGGCCTTTATCTACATGACGTTGGAGCAGTCTAGCCTATAATCTTATAGGATTTACCTTTGTTCATTCACCTGGGCCAAAGTCATCATTTTCAATATTAAAGATAGAAATATATTTTCTAGGGAGAGTATATAATCCTCAGATATGAACAAAATTGTCATTTCTCAAGTTAGACTTTTCATCTAGCTGCCCGGTTTATCTTTCCTTAACTAAGGGTTGAAGATTAAGCTTGGTTGTTCTCCAAGTCTGTCAGCAACCATGCTCTAGAACTTACCCAGTAGTTGCCATCATGCTTAAAATAGTACCTAAATTCTTTACTAATGCCTATAAAATCCAGCTAGTCTATCCCCTGGCTACCTCTCCAAACACATTTATTACCATATTTATCACTTCTTACTGTGCTTCAGGCACCCTTGTTTTTTCACCCTCAAACACACAGCAAACTCCAGGTTTCAAGAGCTATCATGTTCTTCCTTCAGAAATCCATATAACTTGCCCCTCACTTTATTGAGTTTTGACTCAATTTCAGTTCCTTAGAGAGATTTTATCTCATTACCTAAATAAAAGGTCATCCCACTTCTTTCTGTTATACTGCTTTCATTTTTCTTCATAGAACATATTAGTCTCTTAGATTTTTTCCTGTTTATTGTTTTTACTGAATGAATAAAAAAATGATTTATGTAATTAAATGTCTGTGTATTTACCTGAAATGTCAAATATGAAAAACATTTAATAACAAAACTCTATTAAGCTTTTAGTTTAATTGGGAAGGCTCATAGGTTTTCTGTTGTTTCACTTCATGTTCTAATGAGTATCACAATTAAGTGTTACTTTAGTTAAAAAGCAGTTTTAATGTATGTAACCAAAGTTGTTTACCCTGACAGCTTATTCTGACATGTTAGTAATTTCAAATTCATTCATCTAAAATGTAAATCAGCATTATATTTAATGAAATCAAAAGGTTGTTGGGCTTGAAAAGCTCAAAATAAATGAAAGCATTTCTAAGTACTAAGAGAATAAGGACTCTTAAGAAGGAAATGTATGTTTTTTTCCTGCTATCTGTGTTTTCAACTGAAGTGCAATTCTTCCTCTATCTCACCTTTGGGGAATCAAAAATGAGAACTCAACAGGAAGGAAAAGTGTGAGAGTGTAGGTTGTTTGCTCTTGAAAACTTATTAAATTTGGAGAGAAAACAAGATTCAAAATAATTGAAAATGCTCATTTTCAATTTGCCTTGTTTCTACTAGTAGATGTTATTGCTGACAAAGTAAAATTTGAAATTAACAAATAGTATGATGCACTTCTAATATGTACTTTTTATCTGTAAATTACTAAGTCTTCCATATTGGTTAAGTCCTCCCCCAACCCAACCCACCCCTTCTCTTACATACACACACATGTGTTTAAAAAGTAACAGTGTATATACAAAAGCAGTTTCCTGGATTTCCAAAAAATGTACCATGGACAGAATTACAAATAAAATTCACAATTAGGGAGCAGAGTTTCTGAAAACCTTTGCTCTAAGGAACAAGATTATATTTTAGACTTACTGAGGAGTCTGTTATTGCTAACCTCAATGAATGAATAGTACGGTATATTTGTTGTTTTTACAGATCGCTGTTGCGTTAAACATCAAATAGGGATAATCTTTTCTTGAGTGTGTGTGTGTGTGTGTCTTCTCCCTGAGCATAACTATGTTCATCTGCTGCTACTCCTTTCTAACTGAAACACTGATAATTCTCAGGGGAGAGTGAGATTGGTTTTACTTTTTTCAATTGCTCAAGACCATCCCTAGTTCAATAAACAATACTATAACTTCATTTCTGACACTTAACAACTAAAAACCCTTTTGTTAATCTTCTTCATCCTACTGCAGTTCCACTGGATTTGTTTCCTAACCTAATGTAGTCAATGGCTTTTCAAAACAAAGCAAAACAAAACATAAAACATACCTTTTTATGCACTATAACTTTTGGATGCTGACAAAGTTTACTTTCTTTTCTCTGGGTGAATATGTGATAAAAGTTGTTTTCAAGTAGAATGTTGCTTTCGTCTGTCTTTGAAAGTGTCTAATTCAGTATGGGAAAATTATGAATTAAACACTGAAGTAAATTTTCTTTATTTAATATACTTCAAAGAAATTGTTATAATAAAAAAGTTAGGAGTAGAAATGCTAGATTTGATACTTAATATTTTATTTGTTGAAGTGTCATTATTTTAGCTTATCTATGATGAGAATTTATACAGTGCATTTAAGCTATCTGGTAAATATGTGTTTTATTTAATAGAAAAACTGATAAAGTAACATTAGCTTCCTTCATCTTATCCAATTATTCACATGATTTCCTAGTATATTTTTCCCAAGTGCAAATAAAAGAATGTGGTTGGTTTAGTTGCTTTAGAGATATTTTTTGCATAGAGATATTTGTGTCACTTCAGGGCATGTTAGGTCCCACAGGCATCACTTGTCTCTCAACATTAACCCAACAAGTAGATCAGTATATCCTGGAGTTTTCCTTTCACTTGTAAACATACAGAAAACCAATTTTCTTATTGAGCTAAAAAAACTAACAAGAGATTGCTCTAAAACACATTATGCTAATAAATTATTTAAATAATGCATCTTTCTTACCTGTATATTCTTTTTGAAGAAGTAAATATTAGTAATATTAGTAAATATTAGGATATTGGTCTGAAATTCTCCTTTTTGATGGGATCTTTGCCTGGTTTTGGGATTAGGGTAATGCTGGCTTTATAAAAAGA